>NW_012267255.1:13334205-13357729 GCF_000151885.1 Dipodomys ordii
CAGGGGTCGGCGGGCGCACAGCATCCCTGCCCGCGGCTGCTCCGGAGCAGGTGGTGTCCGAGGCCCACGGTCCTGCCGCCCCCCCCCCGCAACCCCGCATCTCCCCGCTCCAGCCCGGCGGTGCCTCCGGGGGAGCTGGGGGTCGGGGTGGGGGGTTGGCATCCCATTAAGTGTGTGTGCGACCCGTGGGCATCCGGGGAACGCTGGCTTTCTGCCCCCCTCTCCCCCCCCCATCAAGCATGCCAAATGGCAACACCCCCCACCCCCGCGTCTGTCTAAAACAAGTGGCTTTTATTTCCCCGCGCAGCTCCCCCAGGCGGGGGGGGCGGGGGGGTCCCATTCTAGCCACTGAGTCAGAGGGAGAAACTGTTGGTGCTTTTATTTTTAATTTAAAATTCTAGCTCTACTTTGGTACACCCCCCCCCCCGGTTGATCAAACGAAGTCCCTCAGTTTGCACAGCCAGGAAATGGGCTTTGCAACGTCAGCATCTCCCTACATTGTCAGCGAGGGGGGAAAACCCCTGGGAAGGTCCTCTGGAGCTGTCCAGGTATCACCTAAGGATCACCAGCGGGTCGACTGGCTTTTCTCAGTGGTATTCATTTGAATGTGAATGTGCTGGTCCTTCTATGAAATTGTAGGTTTTACTTGGCAGTGATCTTTGGTGATGTTTAAATACAGATACCCCTTTGGAGTCGTAGAGGGAAGAAGAGTTCGTGTGGATGGTGGGATTGATGTATGAAACAGGCCAATAAAAGCGTTACATCGATGGAAACTGAGGGAAGATAGACCTTGGATGCGGCAGGTGGTTTTAGTTGAGTTACTGCAATGTGAACTCCTGGTGTAAGGAGCTCACCTTTGGAAGAATCCCAGTTTCCTTTTAAGTGTGTTAGTGTACTAGTTAGACTATCTCCCCTTGGGTCTAATCTTCCTTCTGTGGGTTGGGTGAGATGAACTCAGAAAGAATCCCAGTTCCCTTTTAAGTGTGCTAGTGTACTAGTTAAACTATCTCCCCTTGGGCCTAATCTTCCTTCTGTGGGATGGGTGAGATGAACTCTGAAATGCGTCCACCTTCCATTGTAATGGCTTGGGGAATGGTGGGGTGGAATTGATTTGCCAGCCCTTGGCCTGTGCCTTGTGGGGACCTGGAGAATTATTTACTTTGAGGCTACTTCTGTTTTTCTTTCCTCTGCAACACCTTTAACCACATTGCTGCCCTCAGACTTGACTGTGTGGTCTTGTTTATCTGTCTAGGCCAGATGCCTTGGAAGCCAGCTGCTTAGTCATTACTATTAGCTTTCCTTTCTTCTCTCTCCACTCCACAGGTTCTGTACCCCAATGGAAAGAATGATGGCTCTTTGCTGCTCACACCCTGTGCTGACTTGAAGGTGACTAGAACTGGCTGCTGACACTTTATAGCAATCCCTAGAGAAGTTTAGGTCTTTGCCAGGATCATATGAATAGACCCCCACTGTATGGATTCCAGAACAGACGTTCCTTACTTTTCTGAAATCTTCTTGGGGAAGTTCTTTTGGTTGGTAAGGGGAGCCTTGAGGGCTGGGAAATAGGAGTAGGCTTAGGAGGGTTGAGAACTTCCCTCCCAGGATCCTCCCCTTCCCTGGAATGCTGGCTTGCCCCTGTGAAATGGGAAGGGGTGGGCTTGTGAAAAGGGAGTGGTGCATTCTTGGGGCTAGTTCTGGAGTGTGATGGGCCTGAGGTTTATTTAGTAGACCCTCTGTGTCCTCAAGCTTTGAGAGTTTCTTGTTGCTCAGCGTTTGGTGTGGCAGGACCATTCACCCTCCTGTGGCGTTCTGAAGGTGGTCCCTGGTATCTGTGTTCTCTCAAAGCTGGCATTATTTTCTTCTTCTGTGCTGGCGCTTGAACTCAGGGCCTGGGTGCTGTCCCTTAGCTATTTCTGCTCAAGACTGGCACTCTACCACTTGAACCACAGCTGCACTTCAGGCTTTTTGGTCATTGATTGGAGGTAAGAGTCTCACAGATTTTCCTGCCCACTGTCTTCAAATCATAATTCAGAGATCTCCATTCTCAGATGTCTGCCTCCTGAGTAGCTAAGATTACAGGTGTGAGCTACTGGTCCCCTTCTCTCTTCTCTCTTTTCTCTTCTCTCTTCTCTCATCTCTCTTTATGTCAGTACTGGGGCTTAAATTCAGGACCTTACTCCCCTGATTCTTTCTCTTGCTCATGGCTGGTGCACACATCTCCACAGTTCCAGTCTAGCATTTTGCTGGTTAATTGGAGATGGAGTCTTGGAGACTTTTGGCTCAGGCTGGCTACCACTTGACATCCTCTGGGTCTCAGCCTCTTGAGTGGCTAGGATTATAGATGGTTCCTGGTTTGGTTTTACATGACTTAGAGGACACCAAACAGTTAAAAAGAAACCCTTCAGACCACATTGTCTCTGTTTACCTTTCTTTCTTAAAAGAAAGTAGGATATTCTGTTTGGTTGAGAAGAGCAAGCTGAGCCAGCTACACGGATACAGAGAAGTTGTTTTTCTTTTGATGAAAGACAATGAATTAATTGTCTAGGTGAGAATTGTGGGCAGCCTGGTCAGGGCACAGCAGGCATGTGGGTAGAGTTAGTTTGGACATCAGGTTCACACTAAGCTTGTCACCTCTCTGTGCTGGCCTCCTTCCATTTGCCCTGGGAGAGGAAGAAGAGAGCAGAGCCATTTACCCTTAGAATGGCAGCGAATGGGGCTTGAACTGAACCTTAGGCCTGGCTGTTTTTACCTGTATTGGGAAAGAATGCATCACATCAGGAGATGGAGGCTAATTTTGTAAGAAAGCTGAAGGTACTTCAAGAGTGACTTTGGCCCGTATTTGTTCTGACTGAAGATGAAAGGCAGAATGCAAAGAAATGGAGCTCATGCTGCTCCGAGGCCTGCTGTTCCTGGCGAGGCAGTTGGATGTATTATAGGCCGAAGGGAGCCTCAAGAAGGCAGGATTAGGCAGCATGAGCAGAGGTGTTTCCATGCACAGAATATTGGTGTTTTGGGGAAGAAGCTTATGAATGAACATCAAAAGCCAGCATTTTTTCTTTTAAATTGCTGACCAACAAGATAGCTAGAAGTCTTCTCAGAGCTTGAGCCAGTGTGGAAAAGTGTTGCCACTGGGTTGAGAGGGAAGTCTTAACTCAATGGCCAAGCCTTGTTGAAAGTACTGTTTCCAACTTTTTTTTTGGCTACCATAGTACAGAATGCATTTTTTTTTCTTTTCTTTTTTTACTTTGAGACACAGAACAGGAGTAAGTAATCTGTGTATCTGAAACAAGTTTCTATTTCTGTTTCTCTCCTGTGTTCTTTAGAACTCTTGACCTGTGAATGATTCACGGTCCACTATTTGGAAGCCATTTGTCCGATGAGGAGTGGGGCGGGGGGGTTGAGGAGGGTGGAGATGGTAGAGAAGGTGACCCAGCTCTCTGCTCTGCTGGTGAGAACAGAAGGAATGTGGGAATTCATCTGCTGTCTGACGGGTATAGATAAAAGGCAGCTGGATGGGGCAGGTGCTAGAAGGGCCTTCCCACAGTTCCTTGCAAGGAAAAGCCAAGAAACTGGGTTTGGAGGACGAGGAGGAGTGTATTTGGATTTGAAAGCAGATCTCTTTAGATAAAACCAAAGCTCCTTTCTCTTGGGCGAAATGAGAAAACAAATGGGCCCAAAACAAATCGGTTGATGGATTTAGGTCAGGACCACTCTTGTGGGCTGGATAGGGTACTCAGGGCTTCAAATGTATAATGGATGAGTAGGAGGCACCCACCTCCCTTTCCAGCTTTGAGATGTTTGAGCCAAGTGGATGGAATGTGTTGTTTCTGAGTCCTACTTGCTGATCAGATTTGCTTGAAAGTTGGCTGCTTGCCTCTCCCAAGAACTGGAAGAGTATTCTCATTGCATTCTAGAAAAGGATTAGGTTATCAAGACTTCCTTAGAAGTTTGTTTCATGAGCCACCCTCAGACTCAAGCTTCTGTCTCAGGCTGCATCTGGGTACTAATTCTAGTGTGGGTCCTGGAGTTAATCAAGGGTGGAGTCTAATCTGTAGGCTTTTGATCTTCAGTGTCATCACAGTGAAATCTGGCTCCCAACAAGCAACACTCCCACCAGCAAGTAAAACAAAGCCTGGGGAAAAGGACACAAGTATCAGAGTTCACCCAGAGGAGTTGCTAGCTACTGCTTGCCTTTTGTCACCCTCTTTACCACCTACTTGGATGCTCCTTGAGCCAGCTTGCTTCCTTGTTTACTTTTCTTACCTTAAGTGGTATTTACTGGGGGTCTGACTTCTCTCTCTGTCTGCTGTCTGGCATGAGTCTAACACCTTTACTTCTGGCTTCTCTAATGATACCTCTGACTCTTCTGACTTGGAGTTCCCACCAGCCTCTTCCTGTGGAGCCTGGTTTTGTACCCTGAACCCTGGAAAGAGCTATACACTGATAAGTTTATCTTGGGTTCTGATTAAACTTTAAAAGTTGGGACATGGAGAAACTTGCTCAAGTTAATTTTAATTTTTTTTCATCCAAATAGACTTAAAGATGCAGGTGAAAAGTGTATTTTGGGCTGGGTATGGTGGTATACACCTGTAATTCCAGCTACTTGGGAGATGGAAGTAGGAGAGATGTGGTCTGAGGTTGGCCATGGTAAAAGCGTGGGACCCTATTCTGAAAAACAAACTCAAAGCAAAAGGGCTGGGGGGGGGGAGCGGATGGCTTAAGTGGTAGAACACATGCTGAGCTTGCAAGTGTAAGGCCCTGAGTTCAATTCTTAGTACTGACCCCCCTCCCCACTCCTCACACCAAAAGCGTAATTGGGAAGTAAGAGATACTGCTTAATGGTAGAACGCTTGCCTAGCAGATGTGAGGACGTGGGTTAAATCCCTGGCATGTGCACACAGACATAAGGAAAGAATGAAGATATTGAAACTGTCTTCCTACTTGATAATGTATTATTTAGTGGGATGGAAGGAAGAAGGAATTTTTATTGGATGAAATGTTTTGAAATAATCTTAGAGCCCCCTTTTTGGATTGTTTATATGATTTTTTTTTAAAAAACTAGTCTTGCTTGATTAGCATGTTGGCTCTAATACATGTAAAAATATTGAGACAATGATGAATTATAAAATGTTTTATAATTTGTCACATGCTATTTTAAAGACATTTAAAAAAACAACAACTCACAACTTTATTTAGATTGAGAAAGAGCCCTTGGCTTTTTTAGCTTCTCTGAGTGCTCCCATATAGGTTTCTTACATGCTTTGTAGAATTATGGAAGACTTCAGAGCAGGATAAAGGTGAGGGTGTGGGAAAGCCCGTCCAGAGTATAGTTGGGACACTGAACAACTCCTGGCCTTTTGCCTGTGAATCTGTAAGACATTGCATGTTTTGGGAATTTGAGAATGCATGATATAGCCTGAGATCATAAATGTTATCTCTGGTGTTTTTTCGTTTTTTTCAGAGTGGTGAAGCTAGCAACATTACAACCAGTAACCAGGAGAAAAGCCAGTAAAAGTTAATCTCTTCCCACTTTCCCACCTCCCACCTCCCCTAGTTTAACTGCAAACAGCATGTGTTCCAAGTTTTGAGGTGTAGCCCTATAGACTTTTCTCTGTGAAATGTGCTCAGTTATTTATGAAAGACTGATTATTCTGCAGAATATCACCTTATTTCTATAGCTGGCCATATCACCATATCTGTATATTTAAACATTTCAATGGCTATGGCTAATGGTGCTACTCATGATGCTGCAAATGAATGCCCTTCACCCAGTTGCGGTGCTTCATACCTATAATATCAGCTACTTGGGAGGTAGAGATTGGGAGGATTGCAGTTTTAGGCCAGCCTGGGTAAAAAGGCAATGAGACCCACCCTTGCTCCATCCCAACAATCTAGCCAGGTATGGTGGTCTATGCCTGTTAATCCCAGATATGTGGGATGCATAGGCAGGAGAATTTCAGACTGAGGCCAGCTCTGAGCCAAAAGTTAGACCCAATCTGAAAAATAAAGCCCAAAAAAGGGCAGTGGGGGGGGGGGCAGGAAGCTGAAGTGGTTCAGATAATAGAATGTCAGAGTTCAAACCCCAGGGCTGCCAAAAGACCCTTATGTACTGTTTGTATGAATTGTATGGAGGGTAAAAGTTAGTTCATTAGTGTGTTGCTTGTTTTATAATTCAAATGCTACCTAAATTGCTTTGGTCAGCTGCTTAGGTCTCCATCAGCAGTGAGGTGCAGCGTGGATGTGGCAGGAATTTCAGAGTGGGTCCAGGTGCAGCTCTTGTTTAGAACTCATCCTATAGTTGGCCTTAGGCATTCACCTGAAATATAAGGCCTTTAGAGTGATTTGGACCCCACTCTTGTTCCAAAAGGGATTTGAGGATTTAAATGGCTTACAAGGATTCGGACACTGATAAGATTAAGTGAATTCAGTGGATCAGGGGAACTTAAGGTGGAGGAGGAAGAGTTGTTTTTTTCCTTTTGCGTGTGTGCATGCGTGCACATGCATGCCTATGCTGAGTCTTATACTCAGGGCCTGTATACTGTATCCACTGTCCTTTAGCTTTTTTGCTCAAACTAGTACTCTACCACTTGAGCCATAGCTCAGACCCTGGCTTTTTGGTGGTTAATCAGAGACAAGCATCTCACAGACTTTCCTACCCCAGCTTCAGATCCTCAGATCTCATCCTCTTTGAAGTCTTGTAGCTTCAAGACTAGAAAAGAAAATGAAATGGTAAAATCCCAACCAGTCCCCAAGAAGTGAGAAAGAGATCTCAGGGTTTTCAAGAAAGCACTCAAACTTGAAGAGGTCAGCAACCCCCAACACCATTCCCAGGGCTGTAGTACAGCTCAAGACTTGGCTTCCTGATGCCACTTCAGATCATGTTCCTCAGTGCTAGCCAGGGGTGTCACACCACCGCACTGTCCAGTGAAAGGTTAGGAGGGAGAGATGTAAGTTCAGGCACTTATTCCACAAATAGCTTTAAGAGGCCCTCAAGGGACACTTATCCAATGTAAGCAATAATGTGTTAGGATTATTCCACAAGGCAGGATCAAGTATACAACCTGTGTGACATTTCTGTGAGTGAAATCCATTGCCCAACAATACTTGACTTGGAACAAGGTAGTCTGAACTAGAATTAATTACAATGACCCAGCAAAATATTTTCCCAAAACCCACAACAGTGCATTTGGTCTGTGCAAGGATAATAATTGTTTGCATTGGTCAACCCTCAAGACAGAAGAATTGGAATCACCATTGTAAAAAGTCTTGAACATCTTCAAGCTGGCTTGAAAATGAGTGTGATTGATCTCTAGAGCTTAGACACCTGAATGTTAAGGAAGCTTGGCCCTTGTTTATAAATTTAGGAAGTACCCTCTTTCTCTTCAGCCACCTGGGTCTCAGCTTCCATGACCCAAACCACCAAATTCTTATGTTAGAGCCATTGATCATTACCAAGGCCATCGACCACGCTTAGGCCCTCTTATCTAACTTATTAATGTTTTTTTTTCTTTTAGTACTGGAATTGGAACTAGGGATGTTGTACCAACACTATACCTATTGAATGTCAACCTCAGTCCATTTTGCTTTTAGTTTGTTTCTCACATAGGATCTTACTAATTTGGTTCAGACTGGCTGCTGTGATTAGACTATCTCTAACCTCCCAAGTAGTTAAGATTATAGATATAAATTGCCATGCCCAGGCTGGCCTCAAATTACCATCCTTCTGTCTCTACCTCCTGCAATTGCCATTCTTGAATTTAAGCATGGTGAGGTAGTTCAAAGAAACATGTCACTCTGAGTTTGTTTTTCTTCTTCTTCCAGTTCTGAGGCTTGAACTCAGGGCCTGGGCACTGTCCCTGAACTTTTTGCTCAAGGCTAACACTCTACCACTTGAGCCACAGGTCCACTTCTATCTCTTAGATAGTTAATTAGAGATAAAGAATCTTACCAACTTTCCTGCCCAAGCTGACTTTGACCTGTGAATCTCAGATCTCAGTCACCTGAGTAACTAACATTACAGGTGTGAGCCACCAGTACCCAGCTTCTGTTTGAATTTTAGGAAGTCCTTGGCTAGCTTCTCATTTGAGCCACCAAATTCTTATCAGGTCACTGGAGTAGGAAATCTGTGGGGCTCTTAAACAGAAGAGAAAAAAAGGATGTCACTTTTGATTGGTGCAGTGTTAGCCCAATAAGCTCCCTTTCCATAGCTTAGCATGCTCCTTTTCTAGGCAATACTAGGCCCATGTAGCAAAGGCAGTAACTAATCAGCCTCCAATCCCCCCCCCCCCCGTTTACCTTAAGATAGCACTCCTCTGGGGCAGCTACCACCATCTAAGGCAACAAGAGCCCCTAGAGTGACCTTCTGGTCTGGGCAGTCTCAAGACCTCTTATCTACTATTTGGGCAGCAACCATAAATCCTAATCTACCATGATGAAGGCCCTGGTCCTCATGTCCACACCAGGGTCTCCGCCTCCTTAAACCTCGTAGATTATAAAAGGTCACTGGACACAATAGCTGGCACTTCTCTCTTGTGAGAAGGGGTCTTGCTGGTCCCTTTACTTGCAATAAACCTTTTCTTTGTTCTTTGTACCTGGTTCTCTGCATGGTTTTCTGGCAAAGTCTAATCTACTCTAACATGCAAAATCTTGTATTTTTCTCTGATTTGTTGATACTAGAGCAGCACTTCTCCACTGGAAAGGGCTAGTGCTCAAGCGTTGTTTGTTATTGGGTGTTATTCCCATCTACTGCCCAATACAAATCATCCCCAAGTCCTGGTCATTTGAAAACAGTGCTTTTATTTCTTGACATTCTGGAGACATGCTCGGAAGTTCTCTGCTGGTTACATCTTGAGTGAGAGGGGACAGTCACTTGCAGGGACAGCCGGACTAGAGATCTGGGAGTATCAAGTGTTATCTGCCAGCTGGGCAGCCTCAGTTTCCTCCTCATGGCCTCTGACCCTTCAGTAATTTAGACAGCTTTCCTTCATTGGCTGTGGCAGGGCAGAGGCCCCAGGACTCTTGTCTTTCAATTAACCAGTGGCCTGCAGACAGACACTGAGATACTGTGAAGTCTTGTGAGCTCTGCACAGCCTCCAGCATACCCAGGGCTTCCCTTCTGGTGTTCTGTGTGTCTGCAGGAGGCCAGGCCAGATGCATGGAGGAGGAGACGCCATCTCTGGTTTGGAGTGGTAGTATTCCCTGGCAGAAGGGACTGATGGCCTTTAAATGATTTACCACAAATGGCTACCTGTACCAACCAGGTGCCAGCCAGGTATTATCATTTAAGCCAGAGAACCATCTGGCAATGCAGTGTTGTTTGGCAGGTTATAGAGGCCATCTTCCTCTTACCCAAGGCCACTGAAAGTGTTGGACCTAGGATTTATTTCTAGTTCTCTAGCTAAGCAAAGTTCACTTTAAGAATTCAAGTGAGCTGGCAGCTGGTGGCTTATGCCTCCATTCCTTGCTACTCAGGAGGCTGAGATCTGAGGGTTGCAGTTCAAGGCCAGCCCAGGGAGGAAAGTCCCCAGGACTCTTGCCCCCAATTAACCAACAAAAATCTGGAAATGGAGCTGTGATTCATGTGGTAGAGTGCTAGCCTTAAGCAAAAAAGCCAGGTGACAGCATGAGGTCATGATTTCAAGCCCCAGTGCTAACACACACACCACACACACACACACACACACACACACACACACACACACACACACACGATAAGACAGGGAAATGGAAATCTGTAGACAAAGCCCTGCCTTTGTCTCCTCACCACGTCCTAAGATCTTTCTTAGTGTGACCAGATTATTGGTTTGGAGGTTAGAAGAACCTTCTTGTCTCTGTAGGTTCTGTTGACTTCCTGGGTACTTTGGCAGGTGTCCCCAAATAGTCCCTTAAAAAAAAAAAGAAAGAGCAAAATAGATTTTGGGGAAAACTATGCTTTGTCCAGCTTTTCCTTGATTTCACAGTGTTGGCAGGAAGCCAAGGATGGTTCAAGTCAAGAGGCTCCTTCTGTGATCCTCCAGGAGGGGAAGGAAGCACACGGGTATGGAACAAGGTACATGAGAAATGGGGTAGAAAAGATAACAGTCTGCAGAGCCCTTGACCTCTTCCTGAGGCCTCAGGTGATACAGCCAGAGCCACCGGGTCCCTCCTTTAGCATCAAAGTCTTTACAGCATAGATCCCATCTAAGACCTGCTTAGTGTTGCAGTAGCAATGGCTATTTCCTGTCAGAGGAAACTCAAATTGTATCAGCGTCAAAGCCCTTTGTATATATGCCAGCTGCTGTATTAACGTGCCCTTCCAATTACTGAGGTCTCTGGGCTTAAGATGTTCTGGTTTATTCAAATGCAGTGGCTGTAATTGGAACTTAGTGGTTTACAAAAAGAAAGCGTTCTTTATAAAACTTTTAAGTGGCTGTGATGGGAAGAAGCATCATTTATCTGGGAAATCACATGTGCCATTCCGTCCTGAGCCTTTGGGTGGGCTCTAGAAAAAGAATAGAATTTCCTAAGGTGGAATTCCTCAGTGGCTGGGAACAGAGGAGCAGTGAAGAGAGCTGGGAAGGGAGGAAAGGGCACGCTTGCCTTTCTTAGCACACAGTGTGCCTGCAGCCATGCTGCTTCTTAGGCACTAGTGCAGATGAGGCCCAAGTAGAAAGGGGTAAGTGCTAGAACTCAGGCAATATTTCACATGTGACAGGTGATTAAGGGTGGCCATGAATTATTACTAGAGTCCATTTATTTTTAAGGTAAAAGCTAGAACATATGACATTTAAATGGAAGCTAGGGAAATACCAGTAAAAGTTTTGTTCAGATCCCAAATGGCTCACTCCTATAATCCTAGCTACTCAGGAGGCTGAGATCTAAAGATTGAGATTCAAAGCCAGCCTGGGCAGGAAAGTCCATGAGACCGTGAGACTCTTACCTCTAACCACCAAAAAGCTGTAAGTGGAACTGTGGCTCAAGTGGTAGAGCACCAGCCTTGAGCAAAAAAGCTAAGGGACAGTGTCCAGGTCTTGTGTTCAAGTCCCAGTACTGGCGCATGTGCGCATGCACGCGCGCGCGCGCGCACACACACACACACACACATGAGATTCATAGCAGAGATAGGAATTAACTGTTAAAACCATTCTCTGAGCCCGTGGTAGTGGGGTTGGGGCCACCCCGCAGTTTGTGAGTCTGTATATGATTTTGGTGACCCATAGTGCTCTGTCTGATTAGGTAACGGGCTACCTTTCTCCCTCCCTGCTCTAACATCCTTTGCTTGTGCACAGAATTGTGTGGAAAATAAAATCTTCGAAAAGTATGACCATTTTACCTAAAATGTTTTTTAAAATTGTTGTTGTTAAATCAAAACATATAATCCAAAACATTTGTTTTAATGCTGGGTCAGTTAGCAGCATCTGTCACAGGTAGAAGTGAAGACTTTGTCTCTCTGTCATTTAAATTGTTGTGAATACATTGGGCTGGGAGTGGTAAAGTGCTTGCCTCACATGTGGGAAGCCTTATGGTCTACCCCCAGTACACAGAGGCACAAAAGGACAGGGATCAAAAAGTATTTTCAGAGTGGTTTTCCCCTGTAATCCCAGACACTCAGAAGGCAGAAATTGAGAGGATAGTGGTTTGAGGCTATTGTGGGCAAAAAGTTACAGCAAGACCTCATCTTAACAAAAAAAGCTACACTTTCTTTTCTTCTGCAGTCCATGGACAAAGGAGTTGCCAATCACAGATAGACTGCTCATAGAATAGAATGTTAGGGCCATTGACAAAGATGAGTAACTTATTAAGTGTTCCCCATAGTTGGTAAGAATGGCCAAGTACAGATTATTATGTATTCATACCTATGAAACTTTTGAATACATTTATATATGGTAGGGAGTGTGGAATGGATACTGCATTTAATATTAATTCATTTGTAATGTTGGTATACTTTGTTTATGGACCTATTTGGAGGTGAGAACCTTTTTGAGGGCAATGTACTTTTTTGCTTTAAAAATAGGGCTGATGGGTCTGGGAAGGTGGCTCAGTGATAGATTGCTTGCCTTGCATGCATGAGGCCCTGGGTTCGACTCCTCAGCACCACATAAGCAGAAAAAGCCAGAAGTGGGCCTGTGGCTCAAGTGGCAGAGAGCTAGCCTTGAGCTGAAGAGCTGAGGGACAGAGCCCAGGCCCAGAGTTCAGGTTCCACAACCTACCAAAAAAAAAAAAAATAGGGCTGAGAATTTAGAAATTTAGAAATATTTTCAATATTCTATTGATGTAACAATAAAGGCCCAGTGATTGATGAGGTGCTAGCAGAGTGGAAAGTATATGTCAGAATAGGAAAGTCTTTGTGTGTGTGTGTGTGTGTGTGTGTGCGCGCGCGCGTGTGCACGCATGCACGTGCATGTTACTCCTAAGTCTTGAACTCTGGGCTTGGGTGCTGTTCCTGACCTTTCATACTCAAGGCTAGTGCTCTACCACTTAAGCCACAGCTCCACTTCTGACTTTTGGGTAGTTAATTGGAGATAGGAGTCTCATAGACTTTTCCTGCCTGGGCTGACTTTAGATCTCAGCCTTTGTAAGTAGCTAGGATTAGAGGCAATAATGGGGGAAGTGACCTGTTGGCAGAGCTCAGAGAAAGCCTCCTTGAGGACACAAGGATTAACTTGAGGGGTGAAGAAGCATGGGAGTTAAGGTGAGGGGGAAGGCATGAGAGTGGGAAATAGAAAATGCAAGGCCTCCTGCAGGCAGGGAACACCAGGTCCCCAAGGAACAGAGAGAAGGCCACTTGGCTAGAATGCAGCAAGAGAGGCAAGTACCAGTTGAGGCTGAAGAATGTGAGGTCCTTGGGAGAGTGCTGGGGAACATTGATGACTGTAAGTTGACAGTAGGTAAGGAGGTAATATGTTTTGGCGGGGGGGGGGGGGGGGGGGGGCGGTGGAAAGGGTGCGTGTCCTCTCCTAAGATTCTCTTGGAGCCTTTCAGTCCTGTTCTGCATATTAAGGAAGCCAGTTTGGAGCCGTTCCAGGAAAGTGATAGAGTAGGTGAGATATACATGAATTGTGAAAGCAATTTGAGACTTGAAATCTGTAGGACTTGGTGGTAGATTGGAGGCAGGGACAGAGTTTTAATAAGGTGTAGAGAACAAGTTCTCAGGGAGAACTTGGTTTCCCTCTGTCAGATTTGGATGTATGGTGACACCATTTGCTGAAATGAAGAACCAGATGTGGCTGGTTGTGAGCTTTGTTTGAGATGCTTTTGAGACACTGTGTCAAAATGACAAGTTGGCTAAATATGTCCAGAGCTCCATAGAGAGTTTGGAATAGATATTTAAACTTGATTTTTTCCTTCATATAATTGATAACCAAAGCTCCAGAGATGACTGAAATCACGTAAGAAGGCAAGAAAGGGAGCAGGTGGTCTGGAGCCTTAGGAAATGCTCTCTTTAGTGGTGAGGTCAAGGAAGTATGATGTGAGGGAAGCTCACTAAGAAAGTGTTGCAAGGAAGAAGTGTCCAGGAAGGCAGACAATAGCAGAACTGTCCAGTAGGAGGAGCTGTTGTTGACCTTGGCAATGGTTAGTTCGGGAGAGGGATGGAGAAGAGGATGGAATGAGTTGAAAATGAGAAATGATGACAGAGTATGAACAAAATCATGTTACATCTTTGTGAAGGAGAGGAGAGAATGAAAAACACATACATAGAAGTGAGAAGAAGCCAGGTGCTGGTGGCTCACACCTGTAACTAAGGAGGCTAAGACTGAGGGTTGTGGTTCAAAGCCAGCCCAGGAAGGAAAGGCCATGAGACTCTTATCTCCAGTTAACCACCAGAAAACTGGAAGTGGCACTGTGGCTCAAAGTGATAGAGCGCTCGTCTTGAGCAAAAGAGCCCGGGGACATCTCTCAGACCCTGAGTTCAAGTTTCATGATCGACAAAAAATATAAACTAACAGACAGTTGAGGAGAAAATAAAGGATGCTTGTGAGAAAATGTTCCCCAAATCGCTAAAAAGGATGGAACCCAAGTGAAAAAAGGCTCGTCTAGTGCTGGTGGTTTGTGTAGCTGGTGGTAAGATCCAGAAAATTTTCATGTGTTTTGATTTTTTTTTTTTTTTTGTCGAGTAGAATGGGGCTAGATGATCGGAAGCCTGAAAAAAGTTGGGGACGGTTTGGAAATTTTACTGTGAAATATGAGAGGATTGGTTGGCCAAGGCCGTGTGGTTTTAGCCCAGAGAGTAGAGAGGGCTGTTTGATCCCTGTATAATTTCATGCTCACCAACTTCAATCCCTTCCTGTGTATGACTCTCTTGAACAGTGCTCTGATTGTTCGGGGCTCATTGTTGAGTAAATAGTTGGGCACATCCACGCCTTGGGTTTTGCCAGCTCTTGGCAACAGATGAGGTTAGTAAGAGCCTTAGGGAAATGATGACTCTAGGATCTAAGCTGATTAAAGAGAGACATTTTTCTTTAAAGAGTGGAAAGGCTAATGCTTCAGGGGGACGCTGAGAGGTCAGTGGATTCGTTACTGTTATGACATTGAGCAAGCTTGAGAGAAAGGAAGCGCTGCTCAACAAGGGAGGAATACCTGAGATGTGAGATGTTATTTTGGAGATGGAGAAGCGATGGGTTAGGCCCTCGTGAAGATCTGTGGGTGATTGGGAGGTGAGGAGAAGGAAGAGGTACTGTTCCATGAAAATAATAGGAAGTCACTTGAGTTACTTTGAACTTTGGGACATTGGTGAGCTGAGGCAGATCTTTTTGATTGATTGGGAGGTTAGAATAAGAGACAAATTAAGAGGGGGAACAAATGGGAGACCAAAAGGGATACGGGTCCATAATAGACAGTGGGGGGGAGTAAGGCTTGAGGAGGCGACGGAAGGTTATTGGAATGTCTCCTGACCGAGGGACTGAGGTGTCAGGCTCAGTGGCCTCTCCCTGAAAAGTTTGCAGAAGATGATGTTTTCAGAGTGTGCCTAAGAGAGGCCAAAGAGATAGCACTGTTCTGTGTGTGTGCCAGTCCTGGGGCTTGAACTCAGGGCCTGAGTACTGTCCTTGAGCTTTTTTTTTTTTTCCCCTCAAGGTTCATGCTCTACCATTCTACTCCTTGAGCCAAGCTCCATTTTCGGCTTTTCTTTTTGGTAACTGAAGATCAGAATGTCACAGACTTACCTGGACTGGCTTCAAACCATGATGCTTAGATCTCAACCTCCTGAGTAGCTAGAATGACAGGTGTGAGCCACCAGTACCTGGCTGAGAAAGCAGTTCTAGGGAGCTTGGTGGAAGGGGCTGGGAAGTACAGAGGACAATGGGCTGGGACAGATGGCTGGAAAGAACTTTGGGTCATGACATAACCCCTCAGATGGTGGAGGAGGTAGGTAGAAACACAGAGAATTATGAAATGGCCTAGACTCTCCAGCCTGCAGTAGCAATAGGCCCAGAGATGTCTCGAGCTCCATGCTTTCAGAGACAGACAGTATTGGAAGCAGATAGGATGAGTGTGACTCATTCCCTCAATACTGTCCTTGTGTCCCCTGAACATGATATCATGTATTCCTCCACAACAGCAGTCAGGCTGGTACTTAGGCTATCTTCAGTGTAGGAAGAGGATACTGAGTTTCCACCCAGGAAGTGAGGTTGTTTGGCTCACACTTGGGTCTTGATTCCATCTCAAGACTTGGTGCCTCTGCACTTCCCATTATGTTACATGTACATACCATTTCCTTACAGGTGAAATGTTAACTGTTGAATGCAAGCGACAGAGTGCTGAGAAATCAATGTGGTTAAAATCCTCTTCTTAGATAGTAAAATTCAGGGCTGAGGAGGTGGCTCAGCAGTAGAGCGCTTGCCTTGCATGCCTGAGGCCCTGGGTTCCATTCCTCAGCACCACATAAGCAAAAAGAAAAAAGCTGGAAGAGGTGCTGTGGCTCAAGTGGTAGAGTGCTAGCCTTGAGCTGAAGAGCTGAGGGTCAGTGCTCAGGCCCAGAGTTCAGGCCCCTTGACCAACCCAAAAGAAAAAAAAAAGTAAATTTCAGCTCAGTCTTGGAATCAGACTTCCTCTTAGCACTTTGAAGGTCAGCCTATGGCTCATTCTTCTTGACCATCCTCCTAGCAGTCCTTCTCCACATCCACGGTGAATAATGCTTGGCCATTTCTACATTGTAAGAAAATAGTTCTTTAATCAATCTCAACTCTCCCCTTATTATAGGTTTTGCCTAATTATGCTATTATGACTAATGACAATTTTTTCCTCTCATTTTACATTGAGTATTTTTTAAATGTTCAAAGATGCCATTCAAGTACTTTTTTTTTTTCCCCCATCAGCCATGGGGCTTGAACTAAGGACCTGGATGCTGTCCCTGAGCTTTTTTGCTCAAGGCTAGCACCCTACCACTTCGAACCATAGCACTACTTCTGGTTTTCTGGTGGTTAATTGGAGATTAGAGTCTCATGGGCTCTCCTGCCTGGGCTGCTTTGAGCCATTATCCTCAGATCTCAGCCTCTTGAGTAGCTAGGATTACAGGCATGAGCCACCTGCGCCCAGCTGCTCAAGTACTTTCTAAGAAAATTTTTTTTCCCTCAAGCTGGTATTTCTTAACTCTTTAATACATCTTTATAATATGGTATGGTTTCTGAAGAAATGTTTTATTTATACTACCTTAAGGGTGTGTTAATATATGATTCATTCTGAATTAAATGAGGCTGGCTCTTATCTTGATCAAAAGGCATACTTTGCCTTGCCTGATTTCTTTTTCTGTGTTTTATATCTTTTGTATCTGGTCATCTCATTGAGTTGTGTTACTTACAATGTTAAGGTTGTGTGTGTATGTATATGTGCATGCTATTATGTAAATCCTGTACTTGAGTGTTATCATTGAAAAGTTTATCCCCATTATATTTTGTCTTTGTGACTAGATTCATTATTCTAGTGAATTATCAATGAGGACAATTCTGAAACTTGACTCTGTTAATTCAGTATATCATCTCTCTTCCCAGCTCTATATTATATATAGAATGCAGTTGACATACAAATATTTGTAAAAATGTTTTTATAAAACAGGATCAAGAAGAGAAGAATTTATCAAGTGGTAGGAGGAGATAATGTCTCAGGTCTACTTCAGATCATTGATCTACCCTGTATTTGCCAAATTTTCTTCCCCAGTCATATTTCTTTGTATTAGTCTATCATGAGAGGTGAGACTAGAATTAAGTTACCCTTTATTTGGCATTCTCCAATCTGCCAGAATTTGCCAGTCATTGCTGTGTGGGAAGAAGGGACAGGGCTGAGCTGTTCTAGGTTGGGAGATACTGTGAATGGCAGTGTCAGTCACTGAGATTGGGAGCCATGGAGGAAGGGATGGTTATGCATTTCGTTCATCTTGGACCAGATAGAACCTGCAGGGCTTCCGGAATGCCCATATGGAACCATTCAGAGGCCAGCTGTCTACCCAGTCCTGGTATACTGTGTATGTAGGAGGAGGGGGGCAGCTGTAAGTTTATGTTGATTGTACACAACATAAGCATTGTTGAAAGAGTGGGCTATATAGCCAGGCAGAACCCGTAGAGCACCAAGAAGAGACTCCATGTTGTAGTGATTGTCCTTAACAATGCCCTGTTAAGGGAGTTGATGTTTCATAGCATTCATTTTCTGGTGAAATGGGAAGAAACCTCATCTGCTACAAGAAGGGGGAAATGGAGATTTGCTATTAGTGAACACATATTTAGACTCAGTTGGGAAATAGGAAAGGCAACCTACTAGGGATGGAAAAGGGAAATGCTGAGTGTGAGTGAGGCTTTCTTCTCAGCTTCCCTTTTCCCTGCTGGCTTTTAAAACAAACACAGAGGCTGGGAACATGGCTTAGTGGTGGAGTGCTTGCCTAGCATGCATGAAGCCCTGGGTTCCCTTCCTCAGTATCACATACACAGAAAAAACCAGAAGTGGTGCTGTGGCTCAAGTGGTAGAGTGCTAGCTTTGAGCCAAAGAAGCTCAAGGACAGTGCCCAGGCCCTGAGTTCAAGCCCCAGGACTGTAAAAAAACAAAAAGCAAACAAAACACACATAGACTTCTCTCCCACTTCTACTCCTTTAAGGATTTTTACTGCTAACTCCTATCTGGTATCACAGTGGAGTTGGAGATGGGGGTGGGGGTGGGAGTGGTGCAGGCTATGTCTGGTATTCTCATTGGTGATTCTGAAAGTCCCAAGGAACCATATCCTTACAAAGGAATAGTAGACTGGAGGAAATGGGAGTCCCAGATGTGGTTGGGTTGTGGGAGTTGGCTGTAAACTCCTAGCAGAACTGAGTTTTTCTAGCCTCTACCTCAAAGCATCTTGGGATTTCAACCAAAGAGATAGACTCCTTGCTTCACCTTGAATTCCATTGGCTATCTCCTCACTGTTTATGTGTCATCTTCACTGTCATCTCTCGAGAGGACTCCATTTATTCTCTTTAGCACCCCAGACATGTTAAATAGGTTCCTTTAATCTCTTAGCTTATAAATGTGTCTTCCAAACACCAGCAGAACTTGGTATTTGGGTAGACAAGAGACAGTTGTTGGATGGACTGTTGGCTAAAGTGGCAACTACATGTTGGCTGTGCTGTGTTTGAGGACCTTGTCTCTGGGTGGGAGTGTCTTTCTGGAAGAGGAGGGCTTTCCTGCTAGAGATGTGTACTTCCAATGTCTTCATGCTTTTTTCCTTTGAAGACACCAGCTTCAGTGGCTGTTTGCTGTCTTGGGACAAGGACAGTCATCAGTGTGTTCAGCAGGCCTCTGGAAGTTTCTCTGGTGTCCATCATTCCTGTGAACCAGGGATGGGGTAATGATATTGTAGACACTCTTGAGGTATACCATGTCTGTTTCAGCCACTCCTTTCTAGGACAGCTAGTAAGTCCCAGCCTTCTGCCAGTTGCTAGCCCCTAATAAGTCTCCACTTCAGCTGTCCTTTCTGGGGGAATTTGTTTAAAAAAAAAATCTTGGTCTTGGCTTTGGTTAAGCAAGCAGCTACTTATTAAGAAGCAAGGCTGAGGGAAGAGGAATTTAAGTGGCTTTCCCTGCCCAGCTTGTAATAAAAACTACAGGGTGAATATCTGAGCCTCTTTATTTCGTTTCAAATCAAACATTTTTGCAAGGGGAGATTATCAACCTATTGGGGTAGGGGTGGTACTTCTTTTTGTAACTGACAATTGTTAGAGTGTTTTTTTAATGTATTAAATTAGCCATTCCTTAACTGGATAATGCCGTGCATGATATCAGTGTTTCATGAGAGCGTCTGAAAACAAAAAGCTCATGTGTGTATACATTGAATTTGAACAAAAGAGCCTGAATAGCCCTTGCCTATCCGTGCTCTAACATCAGCAGAAAGCATGTGTAGCCTTCAGGGTAAATCATCCTAGCTCTCTTGTCGTTACTGATTCCATTTTCTTCAATTATCTGTCCACCTGGCCCCCACATCCCTATTTGCTTTCATCTTAGAAATCACTTTGCTTTTTTTAATCACTTAACAGATTATAATGATGTCCAATATATGTACAAAGCTTACTTTTATGTATTGTTTGGTTAATATGAAGCCTAGACTAAATTAAATATTTCTTTAATTACCCCATAAACACATGTTGAACCCAAAGAAGTAAAGGAGAATTGAAGTTAATGGAGTCTCACAGAGAAGAATTGCATTATCAATAATTTTACCAAGTACACGTACCCCTCAAAAAAGGGGGATGGAAAGGAAGAATTCATTACAGACATCTGAACTCTATCATGGGGGCCCTGTGGGAGATTGATGCTCATTATGACATCCTGGCTGGAAAGGAATGAAGTGAGGTATTGCATTTACTAGTGCAGCCAATGACTTGGATTTTCTCCAGTGAGTCAGTTTCAGTAAGTGACTTTATTTCTTCACATTAGGCAGCTGGAAATGTGTATTGATTTGTTTCCTCTGATCATTTGAGGATCAGCTGTAGTAGAGAAATAGAGCCAGAGAAATGCTACATTTGCTGGATATGAACAAATGCTTTGGTGGCTTTTTAACACCTGAATGTTCTTGAGATTTTTAGTAGCCAAATAAAGTTTTCAGCTCAATAAGATAGAAAACAGACTTTGAGTGTATGTATAAGCATATTATTATACTTTAACTCCTTAAAATTTGTAAGTTTTTAAAATTTACTTATTGTGTGCATCCTGGAGCTTGAAATCAGGGTCTGAGAGTTGCTCCTGAGTTACTTTGCTCAAGGATAGTGCTCTACCACTTGAGCCACAGCTCCACATCTGGCTTTTTGGTGGTTAATTGGAGCTAAGAGTCTCACAGACTTTCTAAGCTGGCTTAGAACAGATCTCAGCCTCCTGAGTAGGTAGGATTACAGGAGTGTGCCACCAGTGCCTGGAAAAATCTATAGTTCTTAAAAAAATTTTTAAATAGAGATGAAAAGGTATAGAGACCTTTTGGCCAAAGGGGAAAATATGAAATACTAGTTTTAGATAATGATATGATTCTTTTCTTTTTTAAATCTTTAGTTATACAAGGAGGTTTAATTTCACTATATCAATTTATGAGTACTACACATCTTGATCAGTGTCACCCTTCCCATCATCCTTCTCCCATCTATCCTCAACCTCAAGTTTTCCAGTTCCATTTTCACATATGCATATTGAGTATTATGACTGTATTCATCCAGTACTCCTCTCTCCATTAATTCACCAATCATTACCTTAAACCTACTTCCCTCAGCATACTGGTATTCTGATTATACTGGTTATATATCCACACACATGTGTATGTGTGGGTTTATATATGTGTGTGTTATATATGTTTATTTTTAGGTCTGATTTCCATATTTGAGAGAAAACATGAGTCCTTTGTCTCTCTGAGCCTGACTTCATTTAATATAATCTTTCTTCACATCTTTCCATTTCTCTGTAAATGACGTAACATTTCTTTCTTTTAAAAAATATTGTTACGATGTACAGAGAGGTTGCAGTTACATAAGTCAGGTAAAGAGTACATTTCTGTTTTGGACAGATATTCTTTCTTAAGAATAATTCATGCGCATGCATGTGTGTATATGTACATGTTTCATTGGTCAGTTGTAGAGCATTAGAGCTGTTTTCATAACCTAGCTACGTGAATATTTCAACCATAAACTTGGGTATGCAAGAGTTTATTATATATGTTGGCTTGTAATTAATTGGATAAATGCCCAAGAGTGCTATCACTAGATCGTAGGGGAGTTCTGTTTTTAGACTAGGTAATTTTTGGTTGTGTATGTGTGTCTTCTGGTACTGGAGCTTGAACTCAAGGCCTGAGCACTGTCTCTTAGCCTTTTGGCTCAAGTTTGGAGTTCTCCCATGTGAGCCACAGCTCCACTTCTGGCTTGTTGGGTGATGAATTAGAAGAGTAGAGTCTCATAGACTTTCTAGGACTAGCTTAGCTGTGATCCTCAGATCTCAGACTCCTAACTAGCTAGGATTATAAGCATGAGTCATTGATGCTTATTTTTAATTTTTTGAGGAATCTCCATACTGTGTAATTTACATTCCCACCAACATGTGGTGTTTGTTTCTAAGACCATTATTGTTATTATTATTTTAATTTTGTTAAATGTGGTTTGCACCACTGTATAACTAATTTTTATTATATAATTTTCTGTTTTGTTAATATAGGTGATGTTCTAGTACTTTAAACTTAATTGGTACTTAGAAATTATCTGACTCTCCAATTTATAGATGAGGAAATAGTGGAAATAAGGGGATTTGTCTTAAATATAATTAAATATATTATTAAAATAATACCTTCATTTTTATACTAGCTGCTTCTTAATGTTGAACTCTAAGACTTAGAGATCATTTTAAATATATTCTATAATTCACAAATCTTTAAAAATCAAAGTTTTTTATTTTAAATACAATATTTTAAATACAAAAATAAGTTATATAACAAATAAATGGTAAGGTTGAAGAGCATGAAAGATTTCCAATTCTTAGGGTTTCTTCTCCTAATTTGTGCTAATTTTCAAAACTACTATAAAATAGGAATATGTGCTCTTTAAAGAACTAGTAACTTACAGTACCATTTCTCTTAACAGGTTAAAGAAATATGGACAACAACAACCACATGGTTTTCAGCATTGTGTGTACCAGTTTTTTCACCTTTCAGTTGCTTTTCCATTTTGTAAGTCATAGGTTTTCAGCAAAGGTTTCTTCAGGTTATAATAATCTAAGCAACGAAAAGAAGATTGAATGGAACTCAAGGTAAAAACATAGGCATGTAGCTGTCTTTAAAAACTACTTTTGTGGACTAAAATTATTTTTTTAATATTATATATATTAAAATATTATATATATATATATGCTTTTGTTTTTGTTTTTTTGGGCCAGTGCTGTGGCTTGAACTCAGGGCCTGGGCAGTGCTCCCTGAGCTTCTTTGGCTCAGAGCTAGCACTCTACCACTTGAACCAAAGTACCACTTCCGGCTTTTCTGTTTATGTGGTACTAAGGAATAGATCCCAGGACTTCATGCATGCTAGCAAAGCACTCAACCACTAAGCCACATTCCCAGCCCATACCTGCAAACTTCTAAATAAAGATGTGAGAAATAGGCTGAGTGCCAGTGGCTCACATCTGTAATCCTAGCTACTCAGGAGGCCTGGGATCTGAGGCACCAGGTACAAAGCCAGCCCAGATAGGAGAGCGAGATGCCTATCTCCAATGAAACACTAAAAACCACAGAATTGGAGCTGTGGGTCAAGTGGTATAGTACTAGGCTTAAGGAAAAAGAGCTTAGGGACAGCCCAGGCCCCTGAGTTCAAACCCCAAGACTGGCACCAAAAAAACACCAAAAACAAAAAACCTCTCTATAAAGAGAGTTGATTGATGTGGAAGATTTGGAAGTAAAAGTCTTTCCCACCTGATTGGAGCAGGGAACTCATCCTGCAGTGAGAACATTCGGTATATAACTTGGAGGGGCAGGGCAGTAGCCTTTTCATTGTCATCAGTTTGTTGAGACCATACCCCTCCTTGTCCCCCAGTCCTAGGCTTGAACTAAGGGCCTAAACACTGACCCAGAGTTTTTTGTTGTTGTTGTTTCCTCAAGGCTGGTACCCTATCCCTTGAGCTACCCCTTCACTTCCAAGAGGTGCTCATAACTACACAATCCTGTGTGCTGCGTCTGCTTTAGAATCTTAGCCCAAGCACTGATGAGTCATGGAATGGTAGACCTTGGAATTCCTGATACTCTACCCCGAGTGAAGCAAGGCTCCTGGCCCCCATTTCTAAATGCCTACTCTGTGTCAGTTTTCCATGCATTCTTATGTTTGAATGTTCCAAGGTGCAACTTCAGAATGTTAACTGGCTTACAAGAATGAAAGCTTATTGCAAGGGACATGAAGTGTTTACCTACATTTCTTTTCTTTTTCTTTTTTCATTTCAGGGTAGTATCTACATGCCATTCTTTGGTGGTTGGGACTTTTGGCCTCTACCTTTTCCTCTTTGATGAAGCTACTATAGCGGATCCACTTTGGTAAGCTCTTTTCTAACATAGTCATTTAGATTTATTGTTTGCTCT
>NW_012267255.1:13359459-13364050 GCF_000151885.1 Dipodomys ordii
AAAAATGGGGTACATGGTTTCCCATGGTGAGTTTGGTTCAGAATAAAAAATAAAAACCTTTGGTACTTACAATTCTATTGGAGTTCTTTTACAAATCATAGAATACATACTTTTTTTTGGTTGGTCATGCGACTTGAGCTCAGGACTTGGCCACTGTCCCTGAGCTCTTTTTGCTCATAGACACTTTGCTCATACCACTTTGAGCCACAGCTTTACTTCTAGAGTGCTTGTAGGTAAGAGTCTCATGGACTTTCTGACTTTGAACTACAATCCTCAGATCTTAGTCTCCTGAGTAGCTAGGCTTACAAGCATAAGCCACCAGTATCTGGTACATTTACAGTTTTTAAATAACATCTTTAGCATAGTTCTGTGTGTATAAAGAAATTGTTGATTCATGCAGTTAGAAGTAGTCTCTCAGCTTGCACAGTACTCTGACAGGATAGGATTGAGAAGTCAGATGCAGATGGATGGAGCTCTTAGTCATCTTCTGGATCTATGGAAACACCATAAGTGGTAGGACGCTTCCTTCTCAATTTCACACAAAGCAAACCCTCTACTCTGCCTTTGGATTTGGAAGTTGTGGGGCAGCTTTAACTTTGGTTCATCAAATGCATTGTGTTCTCTCAGCCACCTTCAAGAGGCCTCTTTTTTTTTTTTAATATTGGGACCTCAGTGTGGTTTGGCTTTAAATGCTTTTAAAGGATCTCAGCTTATTTTAATTCCAAGAGTTTCTGATTTATCATCAAGGAGATTTTGGAAACTTGCTCAGGCTAGAGTAGAAACTTCATGTCCAGTATGGGCAGCAGATCGCTAACAATTCATTTCAGATGAGAAGTTACTAGATTTCCTTGGGGGACATGGGTTCATATTATTCTGGAACAGCATATGCTTCTATTATTAGCCAGGCATCATGGCTCAATTAAATGGAGGCTGGTGCTTTGCGATTTATGTTTGAAAACAACAGCTTACCATTTGAAAATCAAAGAAAGTGTTTTTATTGTACTTAAATCTCAGTAGAAAAAGTGCACTGGTCATCTATAACCCATATGCTTTAAAAAGAAAACCAACAAACCCTTTTTATTTTGTCTTAAATATTTTCAGGGGTGATCCAAAACATGTGATTGTGAATATTGCTACTGCCTCAGGCTACCTCATTTCTGGTATGTGATAATGTTATACATTGTATAGTTCTCATTAAATGGATCATGGGATTATTTACAGTATCTGTATTCTTTTTTGTTTGTTTTTATTTTGGCTTATTATCCCAAGATAAATAATGAAATCAGAGTTTTAGACCTGTCTCAAACCCCAGAGTTGATATGTCAGATCCAGCTGTTCACTCCTAAATACCAAGAAGACATGGTAAGAAATTTATTACATGGCGTGGATATTCTATGAAAAGTCCATTGGTGACTGCAGATAGTGTCTTGGAGCAAAAACACGTATAAAATGGAGGTGAAGGGCTGGGAATGTGGTTTAGTGGTAGAGTGCTTGCCTAGCATGCATGAAGCCCTGGGTTTGATTCCTCAGTACCACATAAAGAGAAAAAGCCGTAAGTGGCACTGTGGCTCAAGTGGTAGAGTGCTATCCTTGAGCCAAAGAAGCTCAGGAACAGTGCCAGGCCCTGAGTTCAAGCCCCAGGACTGGAAAGAAAACTAAAAAACTGGGAACTGGCAGTAAATAAATAAACAAACAAATAAATAAAATGGAAGTAGAGATGCAAAGCCTTTGCTTGCCTTTAGTTAATTCATGGGACCAGCAAAAGCAATAATACAATAATACATGCAATGGTGGTAGAATGTGAAACTCTTTTTACCTTTCTGATTCTCACTGATGATCTGAGACTTTTTTTTTTCCTGTGTAATTGCTATGACGTTTAAGCCTTAGACTCTGGTACTTACTTGTTGAGACCAGTGATGTGTCTTCCAATTTGCCCTTATCAGTTAATGTTCTGGAATCTTCTACTCCATATTACCATCTAGTATATTTTCTTACATGTTACATGGGGACATAGTAGCGCTTTGTACAACAAAGCTGCCAAGATTGAGAATGTGCCATTCTAACCACAATTTGAAGTGACATTTTGGATCATTTTAATAAAAACCACAGAAAAATAAGAAATCTATGATTTGGATGTTTATAGGACTTGAAGTTGCTATATGTGAAGAAGTGAATTCTAACAAAGAAAATTAGATTCTGTCAAAACCAGTAACTAATTAATAGAGATACATCTTGATGAGAAATAATGACTAGACTGTTGGATTATCAGGTAGCCTAATTTAAAAAAGTGAATCCTGGCTGGGTACCTGCAGTTCGCATTTTTAGTCCTAGCTGAGACCTGGAGGAACAAGGTTTGAAGACAAGTTGGGACATATAAATCCCCAAGAGTCTACCTCCAATTAATCAGCAAAAAAGACTAGAGGTGTGGCTCATGTTGTAGAGTGCCATTTGAGCCAGCCCTGAGTTCAAACCCCAGTACTGGCTTGGTGCTGGTGGCTTATGTCTATAATCCTAGCTACTCAAGAGACTGAGATCAGAGGATAGCTGTTCAAAGCCAACACCAGCGGGAAAATCCATCAGACTCTTACCTCCAATGAACCACCAAAAAGCCAGAAGTAGGGTGATGGCTAAAGTGGAAGAATACTAGCCTAGAGCAAGGAAGCTCAGGGATAGCATCCAGGCAAGCCCCAGGGACAGTACACACACACACACACACACACACACACACACACACACTCATGTGAACATCTTGGAAATTTGACACAACAGTGTCATTAATAAGAATTTATAATATGCCAGTATACCACATGCACTGGTTAATGAATGTTGTCAGTTCAGAGAAGAGTAACCACTTGGGAAATCCTGTGTGAAAGAAACCTGATTAAGATTATACCCAGGGCTGGGAATGGGGCTTAGTGGTAAAGTGCTTGCCTAGTATGCATGAAGCCCTGGGTTCAATTCCTCAGTACCACATAAATAGAAAAAACTGGAAGTGGCGCTGTGGCTCAAGTGAGAGAGTGCTAGTCTTGAGCAAAAGCAGTTCAGGGACAGTGCCTAGGTCCTGAGTTCAAGCCCCAGATGGGCAAAAAAGAAAGAAAGAAAGAAAGATTATCCCCCAAAAGGTGGCAGTCCAAAAAAACCACAAAAATTCACAAACAAAAGGAGTGAATTGAAAACAAATGTTTGAACCAATTTGAATGAGAAGTGAGTTCATTTTATTCTTCCTATAGACCATTGTTATAAAATCATTACAGGGCTAGGAATGAGGCTTAATGGTTAGTGTGCTTGTCTGTCCTGTGGCTCAAGTGGTAGAGCAAAAAGGAGCTCAGGGACAGTGCCCAGGCCCTGAGTTCAAGCCTCTGGATTGGCAAAATAAATAAAATCATTACATAAATTGGTCCCCCAAAAGTATGTGCAGCCAAATATGTAGGAAAAATTAGTGATTTTTAGAGAAAGGTATCAGGTACTTAGCTACTGATAATGTTATATCTCTCTCCTTGATCTTCACAATTAGAGTATCTGATTTCTCTTGAAAAGTTGTAGTTTTGATTCTCTTTCTGAGCATTCATGCTTGTGTTAGTATCTTTTAAAGGTTAATCCCATACAAATCCTATAGTCTATATGCTCTGATCTGATGAAACCTGTCCTGCCTCAGTTTTCATCTATGACAGCCCCTGTGGACATTTCAGGTTTAACCATTTGGTAAACAAAACATGAGTGTTGACATTTGGAGCAAGTTCTGTTTTCTGAATCATTTAGACTGAGAAGCTTTTAAAGGGAACTTGATAGATTGAACTCTTTGCCTTTTTTATTATAGTCACAGTTTTTTTTTCGTCCTTTGGACTTGGACTTGAACTGTGTTTTACACTTTCACTCAAAACTGGTGCTCTACCATCTGAGCCATGTCTCTAGCCCCTGGTTATCAGCCTTGATGTGTTTACTATTTTGAATTAATATTTCATTGCATACTTTGTTAAGTAATTCTTGTTATAAATAAGTTGATCATTTTGTACTTTGCCTGTCACTAATCTTTTTGTATTATTGTATTGACAAGTACCAGTAATTTGGGCTTATTTTAAATTTATTTATATTTGGTAATATTTTATTTTATTTACCCTTGGGGACAAAGTAATTCATTTATACCCTCAACAAATATTAGGTTGATTACTAACTGTATTCCCGGGTCTGTGTTAGAATTCTGAGGGTATAAAGATACCCATGGCTTGGCCACAAAACAGTGAGGGGAGACAGGCTCAAAGGGCACAGAAGCCAATACCTTCTGAGAACCAGGGGTACTAGAGTGGATGCGGAAAGAAGGAAGTTTTGTGGCCTTGGTGTGAGAGGTGTTGAGCTGTCAAGAGGGTGAGTTAAATACACATGTGACCCAATGGTGCTTTCTTCCTGTGTAACTTCTTACTTCTTTTTCCTCTTTGCAGATTTGTTGATTATCCTTTTCAATTGGAAAGTGATTGGTGACAAATTTTTTGTGATTCATCATTGTACAGCACTATATGCATACTACATAGTACTGGTGAGTGCCAGAATTTCCTGTGGCCTTACTAGCCAATCAGACTGAGTAACAGAAACTCAG
>NW_012267255.1:13365573-13388226 GCF_000151885.1 Dipodomys ordii
AAGTGATCTTTCTGATTCAGCCTCTCAATTAGTTAGGACTATAGGTGTGCCACACTGCACCTGCTTAAAAACAGAACTTAAGAGAGAATTCTTGAAACAACTCTCAGGCACTAAAGCATATTAAATTCTGTGTCTAAAATTGGACAGAGTTCATAAACTGGCAGTTACTATTTCTTGCATGTTTGTTAGATTTCTTTACAATCATTGTTTTTAACCTAGATATTCCAACATGCATAAGTGATGAAAGCAAACTAGAATTTTATGAATTTTAAGTAATCAATGTGGTATCCAATTCTGTTTTTTTTCTATTTTAAAACTTGTATGTAAACATTTGCTTCCCCACCCTTCCAACTTAGTAGTTTTAAATCCTTGTATTATTGAGTACTTATGAGTAGTTGGGGGATTTTTAAAATTCCAGATTCTTCTGTTTTTGTTTTTGTTGACACACATGGGGATTATGAATCCAAAGCAGATTTGACCATTATTTCTGCCAGAATTAGCTGTATCAAAACATCCATCTATATTACCCACTCAGACACAAATCTAAATAATTCACATTTATATTTATATTTAAAAACTTTTTTTGAATGTGTAAGTGCTTGTGTAAGGAATCCACATTTACTTTATTTTCCTGAAACAATAGATATGTGGTGTGTGTGTGTGTGTGTGTGTGTGTGTGTGTGTGTGTGTGATTTCTACTCTTTGCTTTCATCCTCTTTTTAAAAAGTTTAAATCAATTGAACCTGGTTTTATAGAGGTCTTAGAGACTTGTTATGCAGATATTTTGTTTCCTGGGAATTTTTGCTTGGAAGACATGCAGACTGACTAACAATCCTGAGTTCAATATCTTGATATAATTTAGAAGCATATTCCCTGGACAAATAACCTATGAAAGAATTATACAAACTTGTGATGAAAGATAAGAGAGCACTTTACAGAACATTTTAAAATGTGGGCATTATGAACTGCTGTTCTGTTTTGCTGTTAAAATCACAGGCTTGGCAAACAGTGTCTGAATTGGCAAGTTGAATGTTCAATTATGTGAGATGAATACTAGTTTCCCTTTGGGTTTTCATGCCTTAAAAAAAATCAAATGCACGCTGGAACTTGCAGAAAAAAGAAATTAGTAGCTGTTTGATATATCTTCCTCTGTTCTGTTATTTTAGTCTGAAATAAATTTATCTTGTGATTCTATTCATAGCAGAAAAATAGAAATAAAATAGATGGAATGAAGAATGTTTATAGTTTTATAGTTAGATTCTGTGGTATTTTTAGATCTTATTTTTCTTCATTCAATATATGAAATTTTCTCTGTGGTGCAGTGAATTCCAACTCTGCATTTTTGTTGCTCACTAGAAAAGTTATCATTATTATTCTTGGGTGTAAACAGTTCTGAAAATGTGAGTGTGTGTGTGTGTGTGTGTGTGTGTGTGTGTGTGTGTGTGTGTGTGCGCGCGCGTGCATGTGTGCTGTTCCTAGGGCTTGAACTCAGGGTCTGGGTACTGTCCCTGAGCTTTTTTTTTTCCTCAAGGGTAGTGCTCTACCACTTGAGCCACTTCTTGCTTTTTTGGTGGTTAATTGGAGATAAGATTCTCATGGACTTCCCTGCCTGGTCTGGCTTTGAACTGTGGTCCTCAGATCTCAGCCTCCTGAGTAATTAGGATTACAAGCATGAGCCACTAGTGCCTGGCCAGTTCTGAAATTTTTACTGTGGTATAAGGGTTCGTGTTTGGAAAGTGCTTTGACTTGAGAATTCTGCAACTATTTAAACTTTTTTTTCTTAAATGATTTTGACATTGGTACTAAATAGAACTTAGAGTGATGAATAGAAGTAGGTTTGAAATATATGGCGCATGGAAGGAAAAGATGAATAACAAGATTCTTTGCGTCTAAGTTATTATAGGTTATTTCTAGATTATATAATATCTTGATCACTATTTCTGTACCTCTGCTAAATTTGCTGAAGTTTAAAAATTCTCTGACAGAGTAATTTAGATCTTAACTTCTTCTTGTCTATAGAGAGAGGTTAAAAAAATCCTGTATCTTTTTTGCCTGGCATTCAGTATTCACCCTGGAGAAAAGCATCATAATCACCAAGGAAAACAATGGCAGGCTATATTTTTTGGAAGAGGATGGGGAAAGGGAAAGGAGCCTGTCTGTGCTTTAATGTCTTATTGTTTTTGTCAAGGACAGGCTGGGGACCATGCAGAATAGTGAGGATTATAGGCATGGGTATTACATCCGACTTTTCAAAAATTCATTTATTTGTGTATCCATTCATTCATTCATCCATTTTTGTTTATTTACTTAGTGTTTGTCCTGGGGCTTGAACTTGGGGTTTGGGCACTGTCTCTTAGCTTTTCCACTCAGTTAGTACTCTACCATTGAGCCACAGCTCCACTTCCAGCTTTTTAGGTGTAAGAGTCTCATGGACTTTCCTTCCTCGGATAACTTTCAGTTGTGATTCTCAGATCTCAGCCTCCTGGTTAGGATTACAGGCGTGAACCACAGGCACCTAACATGACTTGTTTTTGAGAGAGGGTTTCAGTGACATCTTGCCAGGCCTCCCTGGAGCCAACTGATTCTGCCACCCAAATAGGTGAGATTAAAGACCTGGGCTGCCATGCCTGGCCCTTGCTTTCTTATTTTAAAGGACAAACCATGATCCTTTTGTACATATCTATATTTCTTCTGGCTTGGTTAGTATGCTCAGGTGTTTTTCTTGGGAATCACCTCTTCTCCCTGGTCAAGTTATACCTGTAGATAGTGAGTTACAGTACATTTGGAAAACAAGTATGAGTGGTAAAAATTTCTGTTGTGTGTGTTTTTTTTTAACCACCTACTTAATAAGCTTACCAAAGCAAAATTAAGATCTATGAGAAATGAATGAGAGCTGGGCACTGGTGGCTCACACCTGTAATCTTAGCTACTCAGGAGGCTGAGATCTTAGGATCACAGTTCAAAGCCAACTTGGGCAGGAAAGTCCTTGTAACTCTTATTTCCAATAAATTACTCAGAAAAAGCTTGAAGAGTTGCTGTGGCTCAAATGGAAGAGTGCTAGCTTTGAGCAAAAGAAGCTCACAGACAGCACCCAAGCCTTGTGTTCAAGCCCCAAGACTGGCAAAAAAAAAATGATCTAGGAGATTTCTGTTTTCCACTAAGCTTATATTAAGTAATTCATTATTTATCCAATAAAAAGTCTTAAAACCTTAAGTAATATGCTTAATAATACCCAATAAAGTATCTTAAAACCTCAAATAATATGTGTAACAATCTTTTTTTCCTACTGATTTTCTTTTACCTTCTTACATACTAATAATCAAAGATTGACAGAAGTAATTCTTAGGAATTAAGCTTATTGATATTTCTGTAGCTTTTAGAGAAAGAAATCTACCTAGAGCATAAATATATAATTTACAAGTCATTATGAATTGAGGGATTGGTCATAGCAATAATATTAAGTGGTGTGTGTGTGTGTGTGTGTGTGTGTGTGATTTTTGAATGTGCTTCAGCATTTCCTGTTTAATATGGAATATCTGATCTAATACCCCTCCCCAACCCACGATTCCACACAGAACAAAGCTCCTGCAACATCTTGCTCAGTTTTGGCTTAGAACTTCAGGTAAGGGAGGCCTTCCCCCACGCATGGCAGCTAGTGTGCATGTTGTATGACTGGCCAGCTAGGTAAGCAGCCGGCTCCTCGTCAGGGCAGCAGTCAGGGAGACCTGGTGCTGTGCTGAGGCATGGGCCCCAATAAAGCCTCAGCCAAATAATCACTTATCCTGGGGAGAATGGACTGAGCTAGCTGGGTGAAGAACAGGGTAGTTTCAGAGATGGGAGGAGTAAGAGATGGGACTTGGAAAGCAGAGACTAGGAATAATAGACCAAGAGAGGGGATAGAGTGAGAGGTGGTAGAGAACTGAGACTGGACACGCTGCTAGTCATGGCTGCTGGAGGAATTCCTGAAAGCCAACTAGAGTTCCCAGTTCCCGCTCTAAGGAGCAGCTCAGAGCCGTAACAGCACACTGAGCTGCTGAATGTTGGACATAGATCACCCAAAGCTGTAACCCTAAGAGGGAAGGGTTCCTGACCCTAAGTCTGGAGATGCCAGCAGGGAAGGAAACAAACAACAACAATAAACCCTAGTCAGGTGTCAGTCTCTGTCCATCAACTGGTCTTTATTTCCTTATTTCCATTTTGGGAGGAAAAGGATGAAGAACTAATAATATGTTGGACAAATGGATTTTAAAAAATGGGATCCTGTTGGGTGTTTAACTACTTTAAAATTCTTTAACTTTGAGATTCACACTAGCACTTGATCATTCTTTCTGTAGTAATTTGAGAATGCCATCACTAATGGTTCATTATAGAGTTCATTAATCAAGCCTGAGTCAGCGAATTGAAACCTGTTCTTTCACGTTCACATTGCATATGCAAAATGAACATGAGTGTGTCTTTTTTTTTTCCTTGCTGGTCCTGGGGCTTGAACCTGAGCCTCTTTTTGCTCAAGGCTGGCGCTCTACCACTTGAGCCACAGCACCACTTTCAGCAAGTATGTCTTTAAAATGCTCTATAATGCTCAGCATATTTGTAAAATCTCATAAAGAAGAAAATTGCTTTAGCAGTAATGCGTAGGATGTGTTCATATTGATTATTACAGTAGGTCTAGGAGATATGAATTATTTCTCAAGTATGTGAACATTTCAGTAAGAATGTTGGCCTTGACACCATGTTTTACATTTACCATACAGACCCAAGGAATGCTGGCGTTCATTGCCAATTTTCGCCTACTTGCAGAACTTTCCAGCCCTTTTGTGAATCAGCGGTAAGTTATTCTGATCAATCGATCAATTAAAGTTTGCTGTTTACTTTTTTAGTTGGGGACATCTCCCCGCCTCCTCCCGGCCCCCAATTGCTGGAGCCACAGTATCAAACATGAGACCCTGTTGGTATGAATGAAATACTGTCATGGTAGTATAGATGAGGAAAACAAGCCTTGAAAAGGTTCAAGGAGTGTATTTCAGCTGTCCCTGCTGGTCAGTGGGGGTGGTACACTTCCACAATGGCGCTACACGCTTAACCTTACAGTTCACTGCAGTGATTTGTGGAGAAAACAGACAAAGCCCTAGTCTATCTCCTCTCAGGTCCAGTTCTTTTGCTGAAACTCATCATTTCCTTCTGTCTCCAAATTTTGATACCAACATTATCTTGGTCCATTTATGAATCTTTTCTATTTCACAGACTACTTTTTTATTGCAAATATACAACACACACACATAATGTTAATAGTTATCAGAGATTTTTAAGCCATTTGAACCATTTTGAAGACTACAGATCTGATCCTATCCTCCACACTGTTTGTACAACCGAAAGGAAGCTACAACTTTATTTTGCTGGATGGAAACTGTATCCACTAAATTCTTTTTTTTTTTTTTTTGTCGGTCGGTTGTGGGAACTGGACACTGTCCCTCAGCTCTTCAGCTCAAGGCTGGCGCTTTACCACTTGAGCCACAGCACTACTTCCAGCTTTTTCTAAGGAATCGAACCCAGCGCCTCATGCCTGCAAGGCAAGCACTCTTCCACTGAGCCATGTTCCCTGCCCTTCCACTAAATTCTTATTCCCCCTCCTCAAAGAGTAGAAACTGTCTATGACTAGAGTCGTACAATATTTGTTTTTTTTGTGACTGACATACTGAGTTCAGCATAACATCATGAAGACTCATCATATTAGAGCATGTCATAGGCTTTCCTTGATCATTTTGAGGAGCCTCCATGCTTATTTTTTAGATTATCTGTTTACATTCCTTCCAACAAGGCACAGGATTCTAATTCCTCCATAGATTCATCAGTATGTGTTATTTTTCTACCCCCTCCCTTTTTTTAAATCATTGACAATATTAATGGGTGTGAGGTAATACTTCATTGTAACTTTAATATTTGTGTTTCTTTGATTCATGGTGTTAAGCCTCTTTTCATATACTCATTGATCATTTATGTATTTTCTTTTTCTTTTACTATTTCTTGTTGTTGCAAGTTCTTGGGCTTAAACTCCAGGGCAGGGCACTGTCCCTGAGCTTTTTTTTTTTGTTCTAGGATAGCACTCTACAAATTGAGCCACAGCTCTACTTCCAGCTTTTTTGGTAGTTAATTGTAGATTGCTTGGAGTTGGATTGTCAGATCTCAGCCTCCTGAGTAGCTAGGGTTACTTGGGGCTCTCCATTTATAGGATCATAAGTTGCATCCTGCCACATCTAGCTTCTCTCTGTAGAGCTGCAGTTTTCATGGGCTCTCTGGCCTGGAACTGTGTGTGATCATTTCAGTCTCCCATATAGCTTGTGGTGAAAGGAATGTCCCACTGTGCTTAGATAAAGGTTGAGAAGTGGAGGCCAGTCTCAAAACTTTTCTGCCTTGGGCTGGGAAGGTGGCTCAGTGGTAGAGCGCTTGCCTTGCATGCATGAGGCCCTGGGTTCGATTCCTCAGCACCACATAAGCAAAAAGAAAAAAGCCAGAAGTAGTACTGTGGCTCAAGTGGTAGAGAGCTAGCCTTGAGCTGAAGAGCTAAGGGACAGCACCCAAACCCAGAGTTCAGACCCCATGACGGGGACCCCCCCCCCCCAAAAAAAAAAAAAACTTTTCTGCCTGGGCTACCTTTGACTGCAATCCTCCTGACTTCATTCTTCCAAATAACTTTAAGTTTTCCAGAAGCAACTAGTGACCAGCAAGTGTGTCATAGAGAATGAATGAATTACATTGTACATGTAGATTGCTTTGGGAAGTGTGAAGATTTTAATAATCCTACTTGTTTTCATTCTTGAGCACACCCATTTATTTATGAACCCTTCTCCTTGACCATCCACTTATTTATCCTTGATTTCAGGTTTTTTTGTTTATTATAGTATAAAGTCATTTGGGGCCCTTGTTTTTATTTTAGATTTATAGAAAAGTTGCAAAGTTGTTCAGAACTCCAGTTTACCCTTCACCCAGATTCCTCTGTTGTTACCTTATTTACCATGGATCAAGCATTTCTAAAACTAAGAAAACAGACCTGATACATTGTTACCAAGAAAACTTTTGGCTTGGTTTTCTCTTCAGTGGCTTCTGTTACAGGATATAACCCAGCCAGTCCTTCTGCTTTATCTCCTCAGTCTGGGGCCATGTCTTCCTGGCCTCTAATGTTCTGTAACAGTTTCTTACCCTGTCATTGTGTTTCTTGACCTTGACTCCTGGTCAAGGAGTAGGGGCCAGCTTTCTCCCAGTACATCCTGCAGTCTGTGTGTGTGTTTGATGCTTTTCTCATGAATAGATAATACAGGAATCACCTAGAAGTGGAGGACTCTTTTTTTTTTTTTTTTGAGTCGGTCGTGGGGCTTGAACTCTGGGCTTGGGCACTGTCCCTGCGCTCTTCAGTTCAAGGCAAGCACTCTACCTCTTGAACCACAGCACCACTTCCGGTTTTCTGGTGGTTTATTGGAGATAAGACTCTCATGGACTTTCCTGCCCTGGCTGGCTTTGAACCTCAATCCTCAGATCTCAACCTCCTGAGTAGCTAGGATTATAGGCGTGAGCCACTGGTGCCCTGTTTATGGAGAACTCTTTATCATATCTTATCTGGATGGTTAACTGGGGGGAAGTGGTAAGGTAGTGGCTAATGATTCTTCCTCTACTGGGATGGGTTTTTCTTTTCCATTTTCTCTTCCTTAGGAAAAAGCACTGAAGCATAGTACATTCCCTAGATCTTGAAAGAGTCTATTTCTTACCTTTATCACTCTTACCTGGTCTTAAAACAATTGTTTTGGCTGATTGTAGGGCTTGATCAGGGCCTGGTGCTGTCCACGAGCTCTTTCCACTCAAGGCTAGTGCTCTACTACTTTGGGCCACAGCACCACTCCCAGTTTTCTGGTGGTTAATTTGAGATAAGAGTCTCGTGGACTTTCTAGCCTGGGCTGGTTTGGAACCTGGATCCTCAGATCTTAACTTCCTGAATAGCTAGGATTATAGGTGTGAGCCACAAGCACCTGGCATTGTGCTGCTTCTGGAGCTTGAACACAGGGCCTGGGTGTTGTTCCTGAGTTTCTGTGTTCAAAGCTAGTGCCTTACCATTTGAGTTACAGTTCCACTTCTCTACCACTTAATGTTTAGTACTTATGTTCTTATTAAGAACCTTGTCCTGTTGACAGCTTTCTCACTGACCTTGGCAGTTCTCTGTCAATGTTGCTCCCTTGGTTTTCAAACTTGTGTCTTACTACTCAAAATCAGTGTTAGGTTTTTACTGTCTGTTGTACCTCTGGTCTTTCTTGTCTTGCCTCCTTTAGTTTTCATATCTTTCATTTTTCCCAGATCTTATGAATGAATTTTACCTATCTATCCTTCAAAATCACAAGACCTGAAGGATATTTTGTGCAGGGATAACTCAGAAGGTGAGTCTCAAAGCAAACATTTGAGTGACAGAGCCTACCCTGCATGAAGCCTTGTGAATGATTTCAATGCTACCTGCAATCTCAGGGCACAAGCAAAGGAGGGAAATGTTTAGGGCATTAACTTCCTAGCATCCTTTGTGCACTGGACATACTTTGGAACAAGATTATCTGTGAGGGCTCTTTAAGTCATGCAGTTTATATTGCTGATATAGAGGAGTTCTGCTTTCAAATAGTTGCTTCACTTGTGTGCTATTGCTCACCCAGTCATTGCCCAGAAATTCATGCCTCTTGAATCCCTTACTATAAGCTCCTCAGACTCAGTAGAGAAGTCTCTTCCTCTATAAATACTTTCAGCCTCTTTATTAGGATGTCTAGTATTAGTATATTTACAGGTCTTTTTAAGCAATGGGATGGTGAGAGGTTGATCTTTCCACCCCAGGAGGAAAGAAGGAATTGCAGATATGTTGTACAATCTTTGCTTCTTCAACTATTACCTAATCTTGTCTCATTTGCCAGTTTTTCATATGTTTGGAAGATAATCAATTCCTTGGGCTCTAGGCCAAGGTAATTTTTGCAAGCCTTAAGGATAAAGAGGAAACAGAGGGAAAGTGTGTGGTCTTTGAAGCTGAAAGACCTGGATTCAAATCAGGCTCTCCCTTTGTCACTGCTTATGAAAGGAAGATGATTTATCTTCTCTAAGCCTGTCTTCTTGCCTACAAAGTAGGGATGATGACCCAGCCTCCCACGCCCCTCTCCTAGTTTGTGGAGAAGATTCGATAGGATTAGATACGTAAAGCCCCATAGCCCCAGGCACAGTGCTCATCACTCAGTACATCTTCAGCAAGTGGTAAACTTGGTATGTATTGATTAAACCACAGCCTAAGAAACCTTGGAAATACATAGTTTACACTTGATTGCTGTACGCTGTCATATCTTCTTTGTGGGTAAACCACTGCAATTAAGTTTCTTCCTTTGCCATTTGGCGGGAATGTGCGTTGTTTTTTAAATTAAATGTATCAATGAAGTTGGGTGCTAGTGGCTCACGGCTGTTATCCTAGCTACTCAGGAGGCTGAGATCTGAGCATCACAGTTCAAAGCAAGCCTGGGAAGGAAAGTCCCTGAGACTCTTATCTCCAATAAAGCACTAGAAAACGGGAAGTAGCACTGTGGCTCAAGCAGTAGAGTGCTTGCCTTGAGCTGAAGAGCTAAGGGACAGCGCCCAGGCCCTGAGGTCAAGCCCCACCACCGACAAAAAGAAAAAAAATATATATCAATGGCTTCCAGTTGCAAAATCCAATGAACTTTCTTTGGCGCCTGCTGCATCTGTGGACTTGGTTGTATTGGCCACACTATTGCCAAACTTTATTGACTTTCCCAATGGATACTACAGCTAGTTCTCTTTGTATTTCCTCACTACTCCCTCACTTCCCTCCCCCCCCCCACCCCCGCCGCTTTTTTCATAAGAGATGGTTCCTTAAGCATTGCTGAGTGATGCTTCGGCCTGGTTCAGTTTTTCCCTGTCAGGTCTTATTCTTCTTGGTGCACTGGGCTATGACTAAGTTTTGGAATCAAGTAAACTCAAGTTTTAGGTTAGCTTTGCTCCTTCCTTGCTATTACTACTTGGACCAGGCACATAATTTAATATTCCTGTCTTCAGTTGTGTTCTGTATATAAAAAGAGCACGCTTAATACTAGCTACTGCCTCATATTACAGTTGAATTTTTTTCTCTCAGAAAATCATGTGCCATTGCTGTTCTTGCATTTGCTTGGTCAGCACATGGCTCAGTTGTCCCAGAGGTGGGGCTTAAACTCAGGCCTGGCGCATGGTCAGCAGGTGTTATATCAATGACCTACATCTCCCAGCCAGAGTCTTCTGGACGGTTCCAGAAGACTACTCAATATTGCTTACCACATCTCCATTTCTAATGTCAGTGTTCTTGGTCATCTCCTCTTTCCCGGGTGGTTTTATCTGCCTGCAAATCACCATTGTCCAATGGAGTACCCACAAGCCATGTGCAGTTCAAATATCCCTTAATCTGAAATGCTCAGGGCCAGAGGCATTGTAGATTTCAGATGTTTATTTTTTAAGGATTTTAGAACATTTACATATTGCATAATGAGATGAAGAGGATATGTATGAAATGTATGTGAAACATCTATATATGAAATTCATTTGTGTTTCATAAATACTTTATACACACAGCCAATAGAATTTTGATTGTGACGTGTCAGAGGAAGTCAACTGAGGAGTTTTCCATTTGCGGCATCATGTTGGTGCTCAAAAAAATGTTTTAGATGTTTAGAACATCTCAAGATTGAGATTTTTGTGATTAGGGATCCCAAACCTATGTTTTAGTCGATTAAAATGAGCAAAAATGTATATATATTTTTTTGCCAGTCCTGAGGTTTGAACATAGTGCCTGGGCACTGGCCCTGAGCCTGTTCTCTGTGTTCAAGGCTAGCGCTCTACCACTTGAGCCACAGCACTACTTCTGGCTTTTTCTGTATATGGGATACTGAGGAATGCAACCCTGGGCTTCATGCAGGCTAGGCAAGCACTCTACCACTAAGCCATATTCCCAGCCCTAAGAAAAAATGTAAAACCAATTCCTCAGGCAGACTTTGAATGTTTCAAATGTTTTTGTAGCCTTATATGATTTGTGGCCACTGAAATTAAGCAGGACATTTTTACTGTTGCTTGAGGTCAAGTCAGAAAAGTTGGGCTTGTGGGCCCAACATGCTGTTGGCCAGTATACGGTGTATCTGTGTGTGTGTGTGTGTGTGTGTGTGTGTGTGTGTACATCCATGTGTACATGTGTGTCAGTTGGTACTGGAACATGAATTCATGGCCTGAGTGCTTTTTGTGCTTTTGTGCTCAAGGATGGCACTCTGCCATTTAAGCCTTACCTCCCCTTCCAGTTTTTTGCTGATTAAATGGACATGAGAGTCACAGAATTCCCTAACTAGACTGGCTTTGACCTGTGATCCTCAGATCTCAGCTCCCTGAGTGGCATGTATTACAGGCATGAGCCACAAGCAACCTAGTGATCTTCATATGAATTGGAAAGGGATGTTCTCTGACTTGTGTACAATCACAAAGCCGATTAACTTCCAGAGTTTCCCGATGGATGTGATATTTTATTCATTCTCTTTTCAGGTGGTTCTTTGAAGTCCTGAAGTACCCTAAGTTTTCCAAAGCGAATGTCCTCAATGGGATACTCATGACCATAGTGTTCTTCATCGTGCGGATCATCGTGATACCTCCATTTTATATCTTCATATATTCTGTGTGTGGAACAGAACCCTACAAAAGACTTGGCTTCTTTGTCCAGTGTTCCTGGATCTGTAGTTGTTTTGTTTTGGATGTGATGAATGTCATGTGGATGATCAAAATTTCAAAAGGGTGCATCAAAGTCATCTCTCTCATCAGACAAGAGAAAGCCAGAAGTAGTCTTCAGAATGGAAAACTTGACTGAAGGTGTGCTTTTGTCAAACACCTTGTTTAGATAAGCAATCCTCATTACTACTCATCTATATCTACTAATAGGATGAATTCTTGGCATGTTCTTGTGCTTCTCTATTAATTAGAATTATTATTCGGGGTTTTGTTGTCTTTTTTTTTAACTTTTAGAAAAGAGAAACTTCAAATTTAGTTTCCCGTTCCAAAATTTCTTTCCCTCTGCATTAGAAGCATGGATAAATTGAGAGGTTTAAATAAAAGTTACAAATCTAGTGGCAATTCTTCCCAGGAATCTCCTACCCTGCAAGCGGTAGTTTTCTCTTTATGATGATGATTGTGATAAGTTGGTGCACACTTAGTGTAGCCAGTGGTTCTGTTGAAAGTATGGGAACTAATTTTCAGTATGTAGACAGCTCTAACATCAGTACCATGGCAGGTTTCCTTTTCAGATTGCTGTCATCTCTTTTTTCCTAGGCTATTCAAAAAGTTCTGGTTTTGATTTCAGATCTGCTGTCATCTGTTGATGCTGTATACATTTTTTTCACTTGAGAATATTTCCTTCTTTTAGTTATGGAAATATGCTTCATACATTTAATTATTTGTCTCCTCCTATTTCTAGCATTTTCTCAAATTGTTGTTTTTATATTTTAAGAAAGATGATGGATCTTCTTAAGGGATGGATTTCTTCTCAAAGTGCATATTGATAGGTGTTTGGTGATTACTTAAGCTAATCATTAAGGAAAACTGCTTTAACACTGCTGTCTTGTCTTCCTTGGCATTTTTTTCTATGAAAAACATACTTCTAGCATTTCCCCTGGGTTCACAACTGAGCTCCACACTGGTGATATGCAGTTTGCCTTTGTCATGCCCCGAAAATAGGCCTCTTGTTGGTGAGACTGGACAACAAAAGAATCAGTATTCATATTTTATTCAGTTTCTACTCCTGCTTGCTTAGTCAGCATTTTGAATGCTTTAGATTTTCTTGTCTTTCTGGAAAAAGAAAGAGCAGGAAAGAAGGTAATTCAATCCAAGTATTCTGATTATCAAAATTATTGTCTTACATGAAGATAAATGACTGCTTATGTTGTGTATGTGTTTCTATACTTTTACTTTGATTCTAACAATATAAATACTAGAATTATATATTTAGCTATTATTGCCTTTATTTATTTCACTCACATACTTGACCTTAAATGATTGTTCTAAGGGGAGGGAGAGTATTTAGTTCATCTAGTGAGGAATACTTGAACTTATTGAACCCAACCAAAAGACTGAATCCATGTAGTTTCTCAGTTTGAAGGAGAATGTTTGACTCTGATGACAGAAGGCTGGCTGAATATGATCAAGACATTTAACCCAATTTGATTGTCTTAATGCAGTGAGAACCTGAGGAGTTCTACACTTTATACTTCAGTCAACTAAATGGGATTGATTGGCTTATATCAGGTAATTTTGGCATATGTATGCTGGTACTGGGGCTGGAACTCAGGGCCCTCAGCTCTTTCCACTCAAGGCTGTCACTCTACCACCTGAGCCACAACTCTACTTTTGGCTTTTTAACTGGTTAATTGGAGATAAGAGTCTTATGGGCTCTTCTGCTGGAGCTGGCTTTGAACAGCTATCCTCAGATCTCAGCCTCCTGAGTAGCTAGGATTACAGGTGTGAGCCACAGGTGCCAGGCTGGTAAATTTATTTTTAAAAGACAAAGTAATGTAAAATATAGGAGGTTTGTTTTTAAGTTGCTTGTGTTATAAATTGGTCACTAAATTTATTGCTGGCCTCATTGGCATCAAAGACTCATTGGTGGGGCAGAGTGTGCAGGTGAGGAAAGTGAGTGATTTTTTTCTTGTTCTTTTGTAAGAAAAGTAGCTTTTTTTAAAAAAAGAAAAGGATAATATTTATATTAAAAACTATTTTGGGAATTAATTCCTTTAAAAAAGAAACAAATTTTGAAATAAACATTTTTGACTCTTTGAATACTGCAGTAGTTCTGAACACAGTTTTTAGTCCCACCACTTCAAAGGTGTCAATGTTAGGCTATGTCAGTGAGGCTTACTAATCAGAGCATTTTCCAGAGAAGTTTCTTGCTTCAAAGCTCATTTTTACTTTCACTGATTGGCATACCTGTTTACTAAACCAATTTAAAATATCAATGTTTTAAAGTAAGCCTTGTTATATTACTTTAGGCAGCAATCCTTATCTATCCTGATTGCATGACAGCTAATGCCACAAACCAAACGTAGGATCTAAAACTAGGCTGTATTTCTTCCTGCACAGAAATGAAATGGAGATGACCCTACTCTACAGATAATTACAAGAGCTAATCTTCAATATTCTGTGATTGAATCCATCAACCTAAAACACAAATAAAGACAGAACATATCATTTAATGAAACAACGAATGTTTCATTTATTCAGTGATAAACTTTTTGCTAGGTATTTTAGATATTAAGTATTTTGGCTACATGGATTAATTTAAAATGAATTCTATTACACATTCTGATATTTCACAATTGTATGACAATATTTATAAAAATGCAAAGGCAAATTGGTATAAATTTTTAAGCAATTCTATTTTTCTAGACAAGATCAGAGACAATCTGAATGTGTACTATTCTAGAAAATGAAAGTTCTTGTGACACTTAAAAAGAGATTGAAAATCAACAGTAGCATGCAAGATCGTATATTTAAGTATATTATTTGCGAGATTTCAAAGTTATGAGCTTAAGTTTACGGAGTTCGCATTCTAATGTCTAAAACCTTTTAAAGATCATTTGCATTTACTTAAAACTCAAAATGGAGTTACATATGAGTGTGAGAATTAACTCAAGCTTAAGTCTGGTATGATCACTTTGTTTTGTTTAATGAGTACTATTCCAGCTGTTATTTTGTTATGTCATAGTTACACTGCTACCATCTCTAAGGGTGACATCCATATATTATGGATAACCCAAATCTGTGTTTGAAAGATCTAGTTTTTAAAACTGCCTAGTTTATTTATTTGAATAAAAATCATTCCTAAATTTTAAGAATTTATTTGACACAAAGTTTTGGTAAATGTCAGTTTTTTAAATTATATACTTCCTCTGAAAGCATTGGGCAGTAGGAGCTTGGTTCTCACGATTTAAAGTCAGCTCTTCCTGAGTACCATCTGGGTGCCATTCACAACTCTCACTCACATGGGAATGTAGTAGAGAAAGGATGTAATGCAAGATTCTTCTGTTTCCTTTTCAAGGAAAAGAAGCATGTTCTAGAAGACACCCTTGAAGTTCATGTTTGAATTAATTTCTATTCCTGGGTTGCTCTCAACTTCAAATATGTAAATATGCATCTTAATTGGTTCAAAGTGGTTTAGTTGGATGCATGAAATTGAAAAGCCCACACCTTTTTTGTTTGCCATTATCAATAATATTTCCATAGAAGCTGATGTACTTTTGTGTGTTTGGGATTCCATAAAAACTTAACATATCATTTATGTAATGTCATCAGAAGCATGACACAGTATTTCTCAGTAGGCATGAGCCAGCCCAATAGTGTGTCCCTTTGTGTGTGCAGAGACTGAATGGATGTGGACACACCTCTCAGCCTTAACCACAGATGGTTCATGCTGAAAATACTGAAACAGGTGATATTAAGTGTATAGGAGCAAGAAAAGCCATCAGGACATAAAGTTGGTTGGAGACACCATAACAGATTTTCTCTTAAAAGATAATGGATCTCCCTCCAAGCAGTATTGGGGCTTGAACTTATGGCCTTATGCTCTTGCTTGGCTTTTTCTGCTCAAAGTTGGAACTCTGCCACTTGAGCCACATTTCCACTTCCGGCTTCCTGGTGGTAAATTGGAGATGAGAGTCTCATGGACTGTCTTGGCTGGCTTTGAGTCATGATCCTCAGATTTCAGCCTTCTGAGTAGCTAGGATTATAGGCAGGCTTGAGCCATCTGCGTAGCACCTCCCTCTTTTATGCCAAAACCTGTCGGTATCATCTCAGAATTCACCATTCCTCAACTTCTCTTGTGGCAACTGTAAACATTTACAAATGCAAAACATATCTCTTACTGAAAAACATAATTATAGTAAGTCTCAGTAAAGATCAGACAAACCACATTGAGACTGGCTTTGTGGTAGAGTGCCTAGCATTCATGAAGCCCTGGGTTTGATTCCTCAATACCACATACACAGAAAAGGCTGGAAGTGGCACTGTGGCTCAAGTGGTAGAGTGCTAGTCTTGAGCAAAAAGAAGCTCAGGGACAGTGCCCAGGCCCCAGGACTAGCAAAAAAAGAGACTGGAAGAAGCCTTTAATAGTACTGCATTTAATAGTACCTGTTTGCAATACAAAACAATGCTAATTAGAGTTTTATTAAGACACATCTGTAGTCTTCTTTTCTTAAACTAGTTTAGCACTACATTTCTTTTTTGACTTGTTTGTTTGATCTGGGATCTTACCATGTAATCCTTTTTAGTCTAGAGCAATGCACTTCTGCAGTGTTTCAGCTGGATGTTATAGGTATGTTAATTATCTAAGTGTTCTACTTACTCCTTGAACTGCAGTAGAGTTGGAATGAGGTAGTCTTGCTGGAATCTGGCTTGTGGCAGAATTAAGAGTACTACTTTTCAATACAGCTAACTTTATTCTGGTGATATTTCTTTAGAAACCACTTACTAGCTTAATGCGTTACTTCATATTTCCTAAAGTACAACAACAGTCAAGGAAGTGGGCTCTATTCTTTTCTAGCCTGGACTTCACACAGCCCTCTCCTTGCTTTGATAAGACATCAGACCTTGGTTAGGAGATGCTTTGGACTGCAGTGAAGAATAGCACACAGCCCCTAAAGATTGGTTTCTTTGCAATGAAAATGTTTACACTTATAGACTCTGAACAACAGACAGTTTTGCTACCAGGCCCTATAAACCAGACCAAAAAAAAAAAGAGAGAAGTATTTCTATGATCTCAAAGATGTCTTTAAAAAAGAGAAATATTTCTAAATCTCAAAAAATTTGTATTATACCTCCGCCTGAAAATTTGTCAAATATCTGTAATTTTTTTCTTTCTATGTAATTCTATAATATAATTAAATGTGCATTGGAGCCCTTTGCTGCTTCTTGGTTAAGGAAACCTAAAAATGTAGCTGTAAATAAAATGTGCTGTGTATTCTTGTTTGGTTGGTTGTTTTTGTATGTGTCTGGTAGAATTTTGTTTCCTTTTATTAAAGGATTTCTGTCTCAATAGTACCTCTTCTAACTAGGATAAGTTATGAGATGTTTTGCCAGCTGTTAGAATTTATAATAATTAAAACAACTAGAAGTAGATTTTGTTTGGAAAAGCTACTGAAACTAAAGTAATGCAATAAGCTATAGTGATAGGTACAATTTTTCTGAAAATATGGTATATAATGTTTAATTGTCATAAAGACTTTTGAAGTCTCAAAATACACTTAATATTTTGAGAATATACTTTCTAATTTATTTCTAGAAGGCCGGAGAACTTCTATTTACAAAACATAAGCTGAGGTAATTTATAAATGAGTGTTACTAAGACCTACTATCAGTAATTAAAATACAGTTTGGTATCCTTTATTTTGGTTTCAGATTGTGCTTTGTTTGAAGAGATAATCAAATGTCTTTCAGTATTTTCATTAAACTTTTGAAATGTTTGTATATTTGTATGTGTGCCCTTTTAAAGCATATGCAACTCCTAAGCAATAAACTGCATGCTATACAAAGTGAGCATACTTTGTCATGACAATTTTAATATTTTAAGAATGAAAAATAAACATTGATTTTTTCCCATAAACACTTTGAGGATTTTTCTTGTGTTCTAACACAAGAAAGCTTTGTATTTTGTGAAAAAATAAAATCACAATTATTTAGTGCAAAACTTTGCGTGGTGTATATTTTTTAATAGTAGTTAATGAATAGCATGATGAGATTACTTTCCTAAAAGAAGATCTCTTATAAGCTGGGTGCTGGTGGCTCATGTCTATAATCCTAGCTTCTTAAAAGGCTGAGATCTGAGGATCACAGTTCAATGCCAGCCCCAGCAGGAAAGTCTGAGAGATTTTCATCTCCAATTAACTACCAGAAAATTGAAAGTGGAACTATGACTCAACGTGGTGAAATGCTAGCCTTGATCATAAAGAGCTCAGTGACAGCACGTAGGCCCTGAGTTCCAGCTCTATGACTGACAAATCTCTTATAGAATCTGAATGCTAAAAAGAAGTTTTTATTGAAACCCTTCCCTCCCGGTCTCTCTCTCTCTCTCTCTCTCTCTCTCTCTTTCTCTCTCTCTCTCTCTCAGACGCCTTGCAACAAATCTAAGTAGTTATAAACATTTTAGTCCTGCTCCTTAATGGAAAGAATGGTGCTATCTAATCAATAGGCTCTTTTAGATTAAGTAAAACTTTTGCAGTTACATTTTTAATGTCCTTCCCTTCTTCCCTTAGGCCTCTCATGTGGCCTCAAGTGTGTTTTGCCAAATGTCTTGGCTGGAATTCCTACCTACTCAAATTGCTTGTAGTCTTAATATTACATCATGGGCTAAAATATCCAGTGGATCCGAAAGCAGAGCACTAATCAAATAGAATATTGAAGTGCTTTCCGCCTTTGGAGGCGAACCATGAGTCATGCTTTAGGACATGCTTAAAATATTGTGTCAAGACTGGCAAAGGAACAGCTGAATTTCAAAATGAAAATAGCCATCACAGCTGTCAGTGGAGAGAAGCCAACAGGTGAACTTGCAAGGATTCAGAGCCATTTGAAGCCACTGGAAATGGAGTCTCTCCTACACCTCAGGTTGTCTCAAATGTAATTATTACCCTTTATTCTCCTATTCTCACTTCCCTTTCCTTGGGTCCTTAAGCGTGCCCAGTGGGAGTGATCTGGCGAATGTGTAACTTTTCTCAGGGGTCATTGCTGATAAATCTGACACACATTCCTAGATGCTGCCATAAGGGCAGTGCCAGTTACCATGGTCACAGTGCTCCTTGCTCCTCTCTGCCCTTTCCTCTCACATCCACCTCCAGCTAAATTCCTTGACCACTTCTCCCATCATCTTACCAGCTGCCTGGTTAAACAGCAGAAATCACCTGAGAACTCTCCTAGGGGACTCCTAAGTAGAAGTGAAGGGAACAGGGACGAAGGGCATTTCTATCTAGGCTCAAGATACAGGTGAGCTGGAAAATGGGAAGGAAAAACACAAAAGGAAGGAGGAAATGACTAGAGAATGGGGGAAAAATGCTATCTGTGCCTTGTATCTTGGTTGACAGGAACAGTTTGCTTATTCACATTAGGGTATAGGAAGTTTTATGGACTTTAACATTCAAATGCGATATGTACACACACACACACATATACATATAGTGTGTCAGATATGCTTCTGTATCTATGTAGACACACATCTGTTAGGACATGATTTTCCCTACAGTGTCAAAGTTATTTATGTCTGAGAAGAACATACTTTACCAATGCTTCACCCACTACCAGCAACCAGATGCGTGCATTGAGAGGCAGCAGCTAGGAGGTTACTGTCCTCTCCTTGGGGCAGCTGCTTCTGTGTGCAGGAGAGCCCAAGTCCCGATCTGTTGTCCTCACCAAATACCCAACAATGAAACTTTCAGGAAAGATCTGAGTTGCCAAGTAGGCACATCCACTTAAGTTTTAGCAGACAAAATGAATGGACTTTTCAACGGAGACTTCGTTTTAGACAGGAAGGAAATTGGTAGGAATTGCTCACTGGGAAAGAGTAACTGGGAAAGAGCTAAAAGCCAATGGAAACTATGAAGAAGGATCTTAAGCTTCCAGTCTTGGTTTTGTTTTTTATAGAATAATGTTGGAAGTATCTCTGGCAGTCCTGTCAGCTATCCCATCCTATTAGCAAGAGAGCTTTAATTTGAAACAAGGCAATTTAGGAAGAACAAATGTAGCTTTGGGATGGCTTAGCAATAGGACTTACACGACTGCAGGGTATTCTTCCCGTCAAACTAGATGAATGAGAGAACAGAGAGGTTAAGTGTTAAGTGGGGGAAAACCCATAAACCCTTGGCAAAGTGCTTAAGTCGACTGGCCTGAGACAAACACAATAGACCAAAACGGATGAAGGTGATAAATAGAGCAAACCAAACAGAAAAGCTGAGTATCAATGGAGGGACAAAGGGTGAACAAATGCAGCAGTGGTACTAACTAGACACTGTGGAAAAATGAACTGTACAACTTGTAAGTGGAAATGGGAGGGAAAAATTGGGAGAGAGCGAGGGAAGGGGTGACAGTGTCCTCCCAAAAATAAACTCATGGGCTGAGGAATTGGTTTTACATTTTTGCTTAGGGCTGGGAATGTGGCTTAATGGTAGAGTGCTTCGGTAGCATGCATGAAGCCCTGGGTTCCATTCCTCAGGACCACATAAGCAGAAAAAGCCGGAAGTGGTGCTGTGGCTCTCAAGTGGTAGAATGCTAGCCTTGAGCAAAAGAAGCTAGGGGGCAGTGCCCAGGCCCTGAGTTCAAGCCCCAGGATTGGCAAAAACAAACAAAAACCCCACAAAACTCCTTACCTCACTTATGTAAGCCCTCTGTACATTGTCTTTATAATAATAATAAATAAATACTAACACACACACACAGATGACATCTATCTGCAAGCCAAAGGTAAAGGACCCCAAAGAAACCATCCTTGCCATACCTTCATCTCAGACCTCTGGAAAATAGAAGTGTGAGAAAATAAAGTATTTGAGTGAGAAACAAGAGAAGGTGAAATTGTCATTTTGAAATTTCACATTCTTTGGTAGAACTAAACAAGTCAAAGACCATTTTTTTCCTGTGAATTAGAGTCAAATTATCAATGATATAACATGTCTGGGGGTGGGAGAGGGCAAAGGGGGGCACTCACGGAGGGAGGGAGGAAGGTGAGAAAATGCAGTCATTCTATGTACTTTATATTAATATGGAACTATGAAATTTGAGGGCAAGGATGGGAGGGAAAAATAGGGGAGAATGATAGAAGGGATGATGATGATGATGATGATGATGATGACATTGTAGATCAAGAAAAATAAAAGAGCTGAACCTACATCATGAAGAAGACCGTGAAAATAAAAGGAGCTAGGTGTCATGGAGTTGTGACACAGGGGACACAGTAGATAAGAGAAGCTTCTTTTGCTCAAGGCTGGCAATCTACCACTTGAGCCACTTCTGGCCTTTTACTATTTATGTGGTACTGAGGAATTAAGCCCAGGGCTTCATGCATGCTACTGAAGCACTCTACCATTAAGCCACAATCCCAGCCCATACTTGCAAACTTCTAAGTAAAGATGTGAGAAATAAGCTGGGTGCCAGTGGCTCACATCTATAATTCTAGCTACTCAGGAGGCCTGGGATCTGAGGCTCGAGATCCAAAGCCAGCCCAGGCAGGAAAGTCTTTGAGACGCCTATGTCCAGTGAAACACCAAAAAAAAAAAAAAATCAGAAGTAGAACTGTGGCTCAAGTGATACAGTACTAGGCTTAAGCAAAAAGAACTTAGGGACAGCACCCATGCTCTGAGTTCAAGTCACAAACACATTCAGATGAAGCTAAGAGAAGTAAAGTCATTCAATTTTCTGATTTTGTTTGTTTGTTTTTTTTTGGTCAGTCGTGGGGCTTGAACTCTGGGCCTGGGCTCAAGACTAGTGCTCTACCACTTGAGCCACAGCGCCACTTCTGGTTTTCTGAGTGGTTTGTTGGAGATAAGAGTCTCATGGACTGGCTTTGAACCGTGATCCTCAGATCTCAGCCTCCTGAGTAGCTAGGATTACAGGCGTGAGCCACCAGCTCCCTGCTATCTGAATATTTTTGATAGTGTATGTTCCTGGAACATACCAGGATAAATAAACTCATTCTTTTTTTTGTTTTGGTCCGGTCGTGGGGCCTGAACTCTGGGCCTGGGTGCTGTCCCTCAGCTCTTCAGCTCAAGGCTAGCGCTCTACCACTTGAGCCACTTCATTTCTAGAAGGCCGGAGAACTTCTATTTACAAAACATAAGCTGAGGTAATTTATAAATGAGTGTTACTAAGACCTACTATCAGTAATTAAAATACAGTTTGGTATCCTTTATTTTGGTTTCAGATTGTGCTTTGTTTGAAGAGATAATCAAATGTCTTTCAGTATTTTCATTAAACTTTTGAAATGTTTGTATATTTGTATGTGTGCCCTTTTAAAGCATATGCAACTCCTAAGCAATAAACTGCATGCTATACAAAGTGAGCATACTTTGTCATGACAATTTTAATATTTTAAGAATGAAAAATAAACATTGATTTTTTCCCATAAACACTTTGAGGATTTTTCTTGTGTTCTAACACAAGAAAGCTTTGTATTTTGTGAAAAAATAAAATCACAATTATTTAGTGCAAAACTTTGCGTGGTGTATATTTTTTAATAGTAGTTAATGAATAGCATGATGAGATTACTTTCCTAAAAGAAGATCTCTTATAAGCTGGGTGCTGGTGGCTCATGTCTATAATCCTAGCTTCTTAAAAGGCTGAGATCTGAGGATCACAGTTCAATGCCAGCCCCAGCAGGAAAGTCTGAGAGATTTTCATCTCCAATTAACTACCAGAAAATTGAAAGTGGAACTATGACTCAACGTGGTGAAATGCTAGCCTTGATCATAAAGAGCTCAGTGACAGCACGTAGGCCCTGAGTTCCAGCTCTATGACTGACAAATCTCTTATAGAATCTGAATGCTAAAAAGAAGTTTTTATTGAAACCCTTCCCTCCCGGTCTCTCTCTCTCTCTCTCTCTCTCTCTCT
>NW_012267255.1:13388826-13410615 GCF_000151885.1 Dipodomys ordii
TTTTTTCTTTTTGCTTATGTGGTGCTGAGGAATCGAACCCAGGGCCTCAGGCATGCAAGGCAAGCGCTCTACCACTGAGCCACTTTCCCAGCCCGGAATGGGGGAATTGTTATGACAATGGTTATTATTTATGACCTGTTGTTGACTGTAGCTTTATTAATCTTTCACTGCCTGGTGATGAAATTATGTATAGGAGAATCATTTTCAAAATGAATAAATAAATAATAAATTAATAAATAAAAATAAATTAATTAATTAAGCCAGAAGACATCTATAGTTCCTTGTCTACTCCTTTCATGACTTTATTTTTGGTCAGGCTTGGGGCTTGAGCTCAGGGTCTGGACACTGTCCCTGAGCTTCTTTTGCTCAAGGCTAGAACTCTACCACTTGAGCCACAGTGCCACTTCCGGCTTTTTCTGTTTATGTAGTACTGAGGAATGGAACCCAGGGCTTCATGCATGCTAGGCAAGCACTCTACCATTAAGCCACATTCCCAGCCTTTTTAAATTTGAGCTTCAGCTGTTATATATTTTTATGTTGGATCACATCGAATGCTCACATTATTCATGTTTAACTACAACTGCAGAGATCTGCTGGAAAGTAATCCAACCCTGTGTGGTGGAGCCAGTACATTTCAAGTATCAACCATTCACTTAAACAATGTTAATCTTCCATTCTAGGTTCCACGCAAGGCAAAGGGTATAATCAGCACACTGTCAGGATCCTTGACCACAGAAAGCTTGGGGAGGAATGGAGGTTGCAGTGGATTGAATGTTCCTATGTCCCCAAATTAAATATTAAAATCCTAACTCAAGATACTAATATTAGGAGATGGTGCTTTGGGGAGATTAGGTCATGAGAACTAGGTGATCATGAATGGGATTAGTGTTCTTAAAAAGCAAACTTCAGCCAGGTGCCAATGGCTCAAGCCTGTAAACCTAGCTACTCAGGAAGCTCAGATCTGAGGATGTCAGTTTGAAGCCAGCCCAGGCAGGAAAGTCCATGAGACTCCGTCTCCAATTAAAAGTCAAAAAAGCCAGAAGTCGAGTTGTAGCTCAAGAGGAATGCAATTCAAGATCATCTGGGACATAAAAAATTTCAAGACTACATCTCAACCAATGGCTAGGCCTGATGGTACATAATAACTGCTGTCACAGCTATGGAAGACAAAAATGGCTGGTGCTCCTGCCATCCCCAGTGACACTGAGAAGCACAAGAAGAAGGATCTCAGCCCATGTTCATCTGGGCATAAAGCACAAAAGAAGACTTTACTTCCAAAATAGCCAATAATAGATGCTAATGGCATGGTTCAAGTGGCAAAGCTCCTGCTTAGTAAGAATGAGGCCCTGAGTTCTACCACAGTCCCACCTAACAACAACAACAACAAATACAAATCAGTGACTCACACCTGTAATCCTAGCTATTTAGGGAGTGGAGATCTGAGAATTACAATTCTAAGCCAGCCACCAGATATGTCTCTGAGGCTCATATCCCTTAACCACCAAAGAGCCAAAAGTAGGGGTATGGATCAAGTGGTAGAGCTCTAGTCTTGAGCAAAAAAGCAGAGGGACAGTGTCCAGGCCCCAGAACTGGCAATTAAAAAAAAAAGGAAAGAAATGACAGAAAGAAAAGGAAGGAAAGAAGGGAGTGAGGGAGTGAGGGAGGGAGAGAGCAAGGAAGGAAGGAAGGAAGGAAGGAAGGAAGGAAGGAAGGAAGGAAGGAAGGAAGGAAGATGAAGATCTCAGAGGACCAATCCTTTGGTCCTTCTACCATGTGAGTTTTCGGTGAACAGATGCCATCTGTAAGGTCGCCAGCTTCACTACACCTGCTGCTGCCTTGATCTTGGGCTTCCTAGTCTCCAGTCAGGGAAGAGTAAATTTCTGTAGTTTATGGTGTTCTGTTACAAAAGCCCTAATGGACTAAGAGATAAGGAATAGAGGGAAGCAGGTGTGTGTCAGCTGATTATGTGGGACGAGTCTTTCTCTAGTTCTCTGGTCTGGCATGATGTTGAAACCTTCAGTGAGAAGTCATTCAGTTAAAAAATAATCACTATAGCTGGGTGCCAGTGGCTCATGCCTGTAATCCTAGATACTCAGGAAGCTGAGAGCTGGGAATCGCAGTTTGAAGCTAGCCTGGGCAAGAAGTCTGTGAGACTCTTATCTCTAGTTGACCACCAGAAAACCAGAAGTGGAGCTGTGGCTTCACTAATGGTGAAGCCACTAGCCTTGAACAAAACAGCTCAGAGACAGTGCCCAGACCCCAAGTTCAAGCCCCTCCCCACCAACCAATGACAAAAAAAGTCACTATGTACTATGCATATACCAGGAACGGTTTTAGTCAATGGGAATACATCACTTAAGAATGCAGACAAGGCTCCATTCTAGCATATGGAGTCAGGCAAGTAAGAAAATCTGAAAAAGAAAACCAAATAAAGTATTTTCAGGTAGGAACAACTGTCGTGAAAGAAGCAGAAGAGAGTAGAGTTTGGGGGACACTTTAGAAAGGCATTTGGATGCAGACTAGGAGGCAGCTGCAGCATGATTTGGGAAGAACATTCTGCTTGGAGGAAAAAGCAAGTGCAAATCCCCCGAGGTGGGTTATTTTGGTGCATGCAGTGACAGACCAGTGTGATTACAGCTTGGATAGTGAGGAACCTGGGCGGTTCCAAGTATGACGGGATAGGTAAGCAGATGACATGCCATGTTGGTGTGTGAGATCATCACATGGGCTTGAGTCTCTCATCATGCTTAAAGTAAGAACCCTGACTGTAAGCAGACCAGGTCAAATAATCTGGGCTTAAATCTACACTTTCAAGCATAGTGGAAGCTACAATTCACAGGAAGAGACAATTCAGCACATAAACACATGTGCACAAATATTTCATGACCAATAAATAGCTATCCCAGGAGTGATGGGCCTGGAGATTTTCTATTCTCTTTCCCTGTGAGAGAGGAAATACTGGCTGTCACCCACTACCCTGATCTCACATCTGTCATCCTAGCCACTCAGGAGTCTGAGATCTGAGGATCACAGTTCAAAGCCAGGCCAGGCAAGAAAGTCTGTGAGACTCTGATCTCCAATGAACCACCAGAAAACCAGAAGTGAAACTGTGGCTCAAAGTGGAGAGCATTGAGCCAAAAGAGCTCAGGAACAGTGCTCGGGCCCTGAGTTCAAGCCCCACAACTGACAAAAAAAATCAAAAATCAAAAAATAAACCCCAAACTTAAAAGTGCGTGCATATAGTCACCCCATAATGTCTAACCATCTATTTTTACCTTGTAGACTGGGTTCTATTCCCTTAGTATGCTTTGCCCTTGCCACTTCACCAAAGGAAGGAAGAAGCCCAATGTCTTTTTGTTTTGTGTCTCAACTTGCTAATAGTTACAATGTCAACTCCTGGAGTTGGAGGTCTGCCAGGGTCGTTTCTCTTGTTCTATACCAGCACCATAAACACCACCACCATCACCATCAAAACAGTCACAGAGACTGGCTGTGTACTGGTTAAAAGGGGCATAATTTCTTCCACTCTTGTATCCTTCTGAGTGATGAGGGATGGGAGCCCTTTACCCACTCAGGGAGCTGGTTACCAACATGGCTTCATTCTACACAGTAGTCTTAGTTAAAATACTTAAGGACTTTTCATGCCTGGGCTTTCTTATCTTTAAAAAAAACAACAAGAGTTCTGGCACAGACAGCGCCTAGAACATCTAGCTAAGACTAATATTTGTTTTAAGTTGGACATGATGCCAGAAATTCAAAATTCTGACCTTTCACAAAGCATGATCTACATTAATTATATAATGAGACACCATGCTAATGTAAGATATTAATAGTAAATGGCAACTGTTTATAGGCATTATGTAATCTCGTGATGTTTTGCAAGGCATGTGGTTCTCACATGATTTTAATTTCTCAGAAATGTGAAGTATTTGAGGCTAATGGTTGAAATTTCTTGGGGGGGGGAGGGAAACCATCTTTCTCTTCCAGCAAACAATGAGAGATTCAAAACCACTTTTAAATAGGTTGTCTTCCCTTCTAGACCAAGAGCCCTTTGTTTATTGTGCCTGTAAGGTCAATGCAATGGACTTATCTTTCCTAAGAAGGCTAAGAGCCAGCACATTACTCAGAAGTCTCAAAGTGCTTCTTATCAGCAAGGTTATTTATGCACGAAAGTTCATTGGCAAGTAACATCATGACCTTCGGTGCTCTTTTAAGCTTAGCAAAGGCTGAAAAACTTCAGCTGGTAAACAGACTTTTAGTTCACAGTTTTCAAAGGGTCCAAATTATAAAGTTAAATATTGATTTTATCGTTTGATTTTTTTGACAATGTAGGTCTTACTAAAACCAAATGACTGAGTGGAAAAACCACACCTGTAATCTTCACTACTTAGGGGTTGAGATCTGAGGATCACACTTCAAAGCTACTGTGGGCAGGAAAGTCCATGAGCCATTTAACTCCAATTACCCAGCAAAAAGCTGCAAGTGGAGCTGTGGTTCACGTGGTAGAGTGCCAGCCTTGAGTAAAAAGGACAAGTAAGAGTGTGAGGCTCTGCTTTCAAGACCCAGTGCCAGCATGCACACATGAGTGGTTGTGTATGCACATGTGCACACACAGACACAGATACAGACAGACACACACACACACACACATCAGTCCCCCATGTCAGCTTGGATAAGAGGGTCATTTGGGTAGCTTCAATAGTATTTCTGTTGTGTCTGTACTCAAATGTGATCCTGCAGTGCTTTTATTTTGTTCTGACCTGTCACTGCCCACTGCTGTGGACCGTTGTTGGCCTTGTTGAATGTTAATGTTCTATGAAATTGCTTATGTTCAACAGCAGAACCCCAAAGCCTGGCCAGTAATGTCAGACCCAGCTGAATGTAAAAGGCTACTTTCTTTCTTTCTCAATATGTTTCAGAAGAAAAACATCATAATATCGTTAGCTTTGCTTCCTTCCTCCCACCCCTCAGAGCAGTGTGACATGGAACACTATTGAGAAATGATCCTGTGGAAAACAAAAAGACAAATGATGAGATTTTAAGCTCCAGAGTAATGTGATTGACTTTCCAACCACACCAGGAGAATGAACTATGGTGATAGACTGGAGGGGAGAGACTGAAAGGAAGGAATCAGTTTTTTTTTGTGAACACCTCCTAGGTGCTAGGCATGGCGCTAGGCTGCAAAGCTGCCCTGGGAAATTAGTCGGATTCCCCTCCCAGATCCCATTAACTGACCAGGGGAGATCAACTAGATCCAGGCAAGGAACTCCAGCCCTGTGATCAGGCACCAAACTGAGGAGGTGAAGGGGAAGGGAAACAGATGGGAAAATAGGAAGAACTTTTGCTGTGTTAAGTCTTGAACTCAGGGCCCTAGGCCCTTGCCCTGAGTTTTTTTGTTCAAGGCTAGCACTTTACCACTTTGATGGAAGCTAGGTGGTGGTTGCTCACACCTGCCTGCAATCCTAGCTACTCAAGAGGCTGAGATCTGAAGATCATAGTTCCAAGCCAGCCTGGGCAGGAAAGTCCATGAGACTCTTATCTCCAATATACTCAGAAATAGCTGGAAGTGGCACTGTGGCTCAAGTGGTAGAGCACTAGCCTACCAAGGACAGTGCCCAGTCCTTGAGTTCAAGACCCGGGACTGGCAAAAAACAAAACAAAACAAAACAAAAAGGCTCATGGACTTTCCTGCTTAGTTTGGCTTTGTTCAGTCCCCTGAAGTAGCTAGGATTACAGGCATGAGTCACCTACACCCAGCTTGCTCATGACTTTTTGATGAATGAACCTTTCGTAACTTTGAATCTTAACTTCTCCAAGCCCGTTGTCTCCTCTGGTTGAAAAATACTTCTCATTTCCAGTTCTGCTGCCCTTGACTTCCCCAGACTGAGCTGAAGTCCCCTCTCCATGACCTGAGGACAGTGGCAGGCGCATCAGGCCGGGTCCCTGTCCCACCAGTGACAGAAGCAGAACAAGATCCAGCAAAACCCAGACAAACAACAACAACAAATTCTCCATCCCCAAATGAATCACAGCTTATTCATAGTATACTTGCATAGCTCAAGGAGTAACTAATAATTCTACCTACCAGTCAGCTCAAGTTCCACCAGTTTTACAAAGGTAATTTTTAAAAACTGGTAGAGGGTGGGCACTGGTGGCTCACGCTTCTAATCCTAGCTACTCAGGAGGTTGAGACCTGAGGATCATGGTTCTAACCCACCTCATGCAGGAAAGTCCAGGGCACTCTTCTCTCCAAATAACCATCAAAAATCTGGAAGTGGAGCTATGGCCCAAGTGGTAGAGTGCTAGCCTTGAGCACAAAACTAAAGGACAGCATCCAGGCCCTGATACAAGCCCCTAAATACCTTAGTAACAATAATAATAATAAAATTATTACTTAATTTTTTATTATTATAAAGGTGATGTCTAGAGGGGTTAAAGTTATGTAAGGAGCATGATGAGTACATTTCTTTTTGGACAATGTCATCCTTAAAATAAAATTATATTAAATGTTGTTGTTAACCACCAGCCAGATCTGGAATAATCCATTATTGAAATGCCAAAATAACAAGTGAATTATTCGAAAAAGAGACCCTTATTTCTTAAATAATTTTAGTTTTGCAAAACATATTGTAAAGGGGCTGGGAAGATGGCTCAGTGGTAGAGTGCTTGCCTTGCATGCATGAGGCCCTGGGTTCGATTCCTCAGCACCACGTAAGCAGAAAAAGCTGGAAGTGGCGCTATGGCTCAAGTGGTAGAGCGCTAGCTTTGAGCTGAAGAGCTGAGGGACAGCGCCCAGGCCCAGAGTTCAGGCCCCACAACCTCCCCCCCCCAAAAAAAACATATTGTAAAGGTATAATAGATTTCAATTTCCTCCACTATGAACATGCCACTACCTCAGTATACTGTACTCAACTAATATCCACACATTATTAGCTAATTAATGCCAAGAGTATATTCAGATTCCATTAGTTTTTTCCCCCCAATGTCCTTTTCTTGCTATAAGGTCTCATCTATGATAGATAACATTTCATCAAGATTTAAAAAAAAATGTAGGCAGCTGACAGCACAATAACATCGTAGAGTTCCTATAGAAGCAAACCCCAACTCAAACTAAACTTATCAATAAGAAACTAACCAACTAACCTCTATTGAGGCTACTGTTCCACCTTGACCAATCAAACATTGTCTCACTTCTGTGAATGTCCCATCCACGGAGCCCAAACTGTGGTTTGGCACTGTCAGACTTAAGAATCACTGTACACTCAAACTCTTTAAAATGCTAATGTCCCTAAGTTTCTTTTTCAAAACTTTCCTCTTGGCTGTGATCCTCTCTCAAGACTGCTTGCTTTTGATGGCCTTGTCAGCTTTTGAGGTATTCCAGAGACTCTACCTCAGCTGGGATTTGTCTGATGCTTTCCTCCTGACTAAAACTTGGGTGAAAGGCTTTTGATAGGTAGATCACAGAAGTAAGTATGATTTTAATCACATTGTTATCAAAGGCTCATGTTATGAACATAGTGATAGTGAGTGGGTATCACAGGGCTAAGCTGTTAGTAAAGTTATTCTCCCTGCCGCCTGCCTTCCTTTTTTAAGATGCTCTTTGCATGGAAGACATTATTCCCATACTTAAAGATGAGATAGTTCACTCAAGCTCTCTTTTTGTTTTAAATGTCTGTCCTGGGGCTTGAACTCTGGGCCTGGGCACTGTCCCTGAGCTTTTGTGCTCAAGGTCAGCACTCTACCACTTTTTGTTTCCGGCTTTCTTGATAGTTTAGTGGAGATAAGAGCCTCACAGACTTTCCTGCCTGGGCTGACTTCAAACCATGATCCTCAGATCTCAGCTTCCTGAGTAGCTAGGGTTACAGGCATGAACCACTGGCACCTGGTCTCACTCCAGAGTGGAGTATCTACATAAATGATTGTAATCCTTCAGCACAAAAATGTTGTCTTTTCTCAGGATGTGGAAAATTTTAATCCTAAATACACTCCATGATTTTATGTGTTTACTAAGATTAAACTCATAGATAATTTTCATACAAGAACTTAGTTATTCGGTTCATATTTTTCAGTGCAGAATATTAACATGCTCATAGTGGCCTAAACTGAGCATAGTAAGGAAGCTCATAAAAACAGCATTGAGCCGGGTGCTGGTGGCTCACACCTGTAACCCTAGCTACTCAGGAGGCTGAGATGGTTTGAGACCTGTTCTAGGCATGAATTTACAAAGAGTTCATTTCAACGGAGAAACCTGGGGGTAGTTCCACAGGTCTGTCATCTAGCTATGGTATGAAGTAGAAATAGGAAGATTGTGGTCTGGTCTAGCCTTGGGGAAAACAATGAGTCTTCATCTCAAAATGAACCAAATCAGAAAGGGGTGGAGTATGGCTTAAGTGGTAGAAGTGTCATGATCCAACTTGGCTTTTTTCCTCCTACTTGCTGCTCCACCACTTGAGCCACACTTCCACTTCTGGCTTTTTGCTGGTTAATTGGAGAAAACAGGGTCCCTTATTTTTCTACCTGGGCTGACTTAAAATGGAGATTCACAGAACTTAACCTCCTGAGGAGCTAGGATTACAGGTGTGAGTGATCCGTGTCCAGATGTGTCAACATTTTTATTTGTTACTTTATTTTCCTAATTGTCACATAGGTATCTTTGTGTAAAAAAGATAAGGTTAGGAAGTTTATTGGCCTTATAATTAGTACTAGGAGCCTGGAGCCAGGGGCTCTGGCTTGTAATCCCAGCTACTCAGAAGGCTGAGATCTGAGGATAGTGGTTCAAAGCCAGTCTTGGCAGAAAAGTCTGTGAGACTCTTCTGTCCAGTTAACCAGCAAAAAGCCAAAAGTGGAGGTGTGGCTTATGTGGTAGAGTGCTAGCCTGGGGTAAATAAGACATCTTGAACTCAGAGCTCAAGATGTAGTACAGGTGTGCGCACATGTTCATGCGTGCGTGTGTACACACACACACACACAAACACACACACACACACACACATCATTAGCCCTGGGAATGGAAGAAAACAAGACAAACTAATTGCCTTGACAGGTATTCTAATAGGTTTTATCATTCCTATTGTGTTATCAACAGCGAACTACTTCTGTGAGCCTCCATGTTCTTACCCATGAATTGAGAAAAGTATTGATGTCTACATGTAGAGCTTTTGAGGATTAAATGGGAAAATATACCTTTAAATAGTTGTGTCAATTCTGAAGCTATGCTAGCTGCTGACATGAATTCCTGGGCTGGCTGACTGCAAGGTGCAGGCTTGAAATAGTGGAGGGATCTGTGCTAATGCTCATCAGTTAGCCAGGGCCTAAGCTCCATTAGACAGTAAAGGTTTGATGGCCTTGCTGCTGGTTGCTGAGAGTCCACACAGAATCAGCTTCCTCCTGCCCACCTTCACTGTCACCCTCACTACATATCAGTGATAAAGATGCCCTGATGTCTCCCCTATAAAGATAGGGAGCCAGGGATCTCCCTTGCTGAGTTTTTTTTTTATTGTTTTTTGCTGGTCCTGGGGCTTGAACTCATCTTGGGCGCTGTCCCTCAGCTTCTTTTTGCTCCAGCCTAGTGCTCTACCACCTGAGCCATGGCCCCACTTCCAGTTCTTTCTGAGTAGTTTATGGACTTTCTGAGGAGTCTTATGGGCTTTCCTACCTGGGCTGACTTCAAACTATGATCCTCAGATCTCAGACTCCTGAGTAGCTAGAATTATAGGCGTGAGCCACTGGTGCCTGGCCCTTGCTGGATTTTTGAAAAGCAAAGTTTCCTCTGAAGGAATCGCCTGGAATTAGCAAGGCATGTTGACATATCACAGTGTGTGCAGACAGACAGACAGACAGACAGATAGGCCTGTTCCAAAACATGGATGTGTGGACACTCTTTTGCTTGAGCTTACCATGTTTAAGGTGGGGAATTTTGTATCTGGATGTCTTCTTCCTTTCCTTAGCTTTTCTGCTGTGAAAATGTTCTCCAAAGTAATAAAGCCACGAGGAAAATCACATCCTTACACGATTTCTTTAATACATGTGAGTTAGGCATCAGAGCAAACATTCCAAGCTATATTTATTACTGAGTTTGGAAATTACTGTTCCTGGGAATTACCTGGTCAGAGAAACTAAATGAGTAATACCTCTGAAATTGCATTATATTTGAAGGTAGTTCATCAAATTCCACCAGATTTTGGAAAAAAAATCTAAAAGCCAAACTTGGAAGTTCTCATTACAGGAAGAAAAGCTTAGTACTTTTTTTTTTAAAGAAAAATGTATTTTTTTTTGTTACATGTCATGCTTTGTTTTTCAAAGTCAATGACTTGGCTGAAGAGTTTAATTTTTGATTTGTAAAAAGTGTAGGTTGATTGAGATCAAGAATAGAAACATCCTTAAAACACAAAAGAAAACTATTATTTTAGAAACAATTGCAAATCAGTTATTAATGTGAGTTGTTTTAGATAATTATTTTGGAGTAAAAAGAAAGCAAATGTTGGATGCAAGTGGCTCACGCTTCTATGCCCAGCTACTCAGAAGGCTGAATGCTGAGGATCTGGGTTTGAAGCCAGCTCAGGGAGTCCAGGAGACTTTTCAATAAATAACAAGAGAGAGAGAGAGAGAGAGAGAGAGAGAGAGAGAGGAGAGGGAGAGAGAGAGATGGAGAGAGAGAGGGAGAGAGAGGGGGAGAGAGAGCGGGAGAGAAAGAAGGGAGAGAGAGAAGGGAGAGAAGGAGAGAGGGAGAGGGAGAGAGAGAGGGAGAGAAAGGAGAAAATTTGGGAGTTGGAGCAATGGTTCAAGTGGTAGAGTGCTTAGCAATGAGAAAAAGAAGCTCAAGGACAGCACCCAGGCCCTGAGTTAAAGCCCTAAGATCTGTATACACACACACACACACACACACACACACACACACACACACACACGACGCACTCCTAAGGATTGATGTGTACCCCTACATAGACTACCTGTATCACTATGGTCCCTTACTGTACAATATATATTATATATATAAATTCATAAAATTATTTGAAATAATCAGTTTCTTTAGTGCATTCAGCATCATACAAATAACCATTCTTTTATACTGTTACTTGCCCTGGAATTGATAGCTTTCTTTTAAAATTTTTATTTTTGTTTGTTTGTTTGTTCTAGTACTAGAGCTTGAACTCAGGGCTTGGATGCCATGTCTTGGCTTTTTTTCATTCAAGCCTGGAACTCTACTAGTTGAGCCACATCTTTACTTCTGGCCTTTTGCTGGTAAACTGGAGGCAAGATTTTCTCTGGGTTTATCTGTCCAGGCTTGATCCTCAGATCTTAACCTTCAGAGTGGCTATGATTACAGACATGAGCTACCTAGCCCAGCATTGTCAATCACAAAATAGTAGACTGGGCTATCTGGCTAAAATTAAATTGCTATCAATGAAGGAACAACTTTCTCCACTTTTATTCGCATCTAACTCACTGAGAACACCAACACCATTTGAACACACTTGAAACCTACAGCTTTGCTTGCCAAGATTTGGATTATTACATAAAAATCAAGCAGTGGCAAGGCTTAAAGGTTTTTTGAAAAGAATCAATGTCCTTCAGTTATCAAGCTGAGAGGAAGCTCAGCTATGATCCAAGGAGGGGGAAATTTTTTATGAAAATATTACAAATTTATTAACGTGTTTTTCCCAATACTTAAGAAATGTTGAAGCATAATACATATAAAACAAAATGTACAGATCTTAAAGGTAAAGTTAAATATCACCCTAATCAAGGAAGTGCACCTTTCATTCAGGACAGAAGTTTTCCCCTTTCCCCCATCTCTCTCCAACAGGACCCTGTCCTCTTGAACACAATCTGGTCTTTTAATTTAAGCCATAATCAACAACATATTGGAGCATCATAAAAAGAAAAAGACACGGCCTCATCTGTACTTCCTTTATGATGTTGGATGTTCCAGTAAAGACAGTGGTAAAATCTGTTTAATACTGATGTGTGGCAATACGTTCAAGGAACAAGGAAGGCCATGAGCAGCAAACCCGAAAAGTGAACCTGACCTAAATATGGACACACTGCAATTTTACATTCATTCATTCTGAGTCATTCTGCAAAGACTGGACACCTTTTATATGATAAGCACTGTAGGGAGAGTTGGGAGATACAGTCATCAACGACACAGAAATACTCTGTCATCCAACTCATCATCCACTGGGACTATGGCCAGAGGCACCATGACAATATAGTTTGACAAGTGAGGAACTGTGACAAATTATGGGAAAACAGGAAGGCCCTCAACCCACACTGGAAGGATGGTGACGATCCAAAACCTGAGGAGCCACTGAGAGTTCTTCAGGCAGAAGTAGAAATGGTGTTTAGAAGAAAGGAGGAAAGGTAAGGACAAAGTGAACGGGGGAGGGAGTGATCAAATCTGAACAACAGCAGCCCTGATCCTTCTTCTAGGAGTCTGAAACAAAATGGCGCCATCCAGGAGGAAAGGTCTCTACGGACGGTGAAACTCATATAGAGTTTATCTGAAATGACAAAAGTCTAACCCAGATTTTTCTTCTTAGAGTTTTGCTATCACCAAGGAAGAAGGGGGTGGGGGGAAGAAAGACAGTGAGACAGAGACAGAGAGAGAGACAGTGAGACAGAGAAAGAAACAGAGACACTGAGACAGAAAGAGACACAGGAAGACAGAGACACAGAAAGACAGAGACACAGAGACTGATGTGATATTGCCAGGTGGTAAGAGTTCCAGATGGAGCCATGTGTTTTTCTATATTCTTGACTTTTCTCCCCACTAAAAGCAGGATGAAATTACAAAGTGGAAAATGCCTGGGAACCATAGACACATTTCCACAATGGGACTATTGTGTTGACGCAGAGTGTGTTAGAAAGATCAGTAAAATAGTGCTGCTTTGTCTCCTTGCTGGAATTCTTCTAGGCAGGCAGGAGTCTCATCTGCTCCCATGATTTGAAGCTGTCAACTAGAAAATGTCTGCTCTCAGGTAGAGAGTGTGGTGGGAGCGGGGGTGAGTGAGAAGAGACAGACAGAGACAGAGACGGAGACCCAGAAGAGACAGAGACTGAGAGAGTCTAATGGCTTCCAGCTGGGTCTCATCTCCTGTTGGGATGTAGAGATAAGTCAGGGACAACAGGCCATCAGAAGCCCAGAAGGTTGGGAATTAAAGCAGAGTAGAGACACAAAATAGAAGCTTGGATCTAGACAATGCCTACCTTGAAATTAGGACTTGTAAGAGAAAATCACTTGGATCTTGTTAAAGTCTGTAAAGTTTTCAGACAAATTTTAGCTTTTGAAGCTAGCCTGGGCTACATGGTAAGACTCAATTTCTTTTTTCTTTCTTTCTTTTTTGTCAGTCATGGGGCTTGAACTCTGGGCCTGGGCACCATCCCTCAGCTCTTTAGCGCTCTACCACTTGAGCCACAGCACCAGCCACTTCTGGTTTTCTGGTAGTTTATTGGAGATAAGAGTCTCATGGACTTTTCTGCCTGGGCTGGCTTTGAACCATGATCCTGAGTAGCTAGGATTACAGGTGTGAGCCACTGGTACCTGGCTTGGTAAGACTCAATTTCAAAGTAAAAACAAAAAGCTTAAATCATTCTTATTTCCTCAGCCTTTTCCTCCTTGGCTCTTTCCTTCCTCTTTTATTACTCCCCTTGGTATGATCTTCTCTCCTGTTTTTGTTTGTCTGTTGGCTTATTTCAAATCCAGGTCCAATTTTCCCAGTCATAGCTGTGGTTCCTTGATATACCTCTTTTTCCATTTTTTTTTTTATTTTGTTGGTCATGGAGCCTGAACTCTGGGCCTGTACTAGCCCTCTACCACTTGAGCCACAGTGCTACTTCCAGCTTTTTCTGCTTATGTGGTGCTGAGAAATAGAACCCAGGGCCTCATGCATGCAAGGTAAGCGCTCTACCATTGAGCCACCTTCCCAGCCCCTCTTTTTCCATTTTCTATTAGTGGAAATTGATCTTGCCAAAATGGCTGAGATTTCTCATTTATAGTACTTTTATGAGCTTGAGAAAAAGGATTTCTTTTGTTTGTTTTCTTATGTGTGTGTGTGGGATATGTGTACAAGTGTGTATCAGTATGTGGCTTGAACCTAGGGCCTTTCACTATCCCTTAGCTTTTTCCACTCAAGGCTGGTCCTCTGTACCCAAGTCACACCTCCATTTCTGGCCTTTTGCTGGTTAATTGGAAGTAAGAGTCTCTCAGGTTTATCTGTCTGGGCTGGCTTCAAACAAAAATCCTCAGATCTCAGCCTCCTGAGTATCCAGGATTACAGGTGTGAGCTAACCAATACCTAGCAAGAAAAATGATTTTTCTTCTAAAAGTCACACAATTCTCAACTCCACCTCAGATAATAAATGACTATGCTAGCAATATACACTGAGAAAATACAACCAGTAGAAAGAATCTACCTTCACTGGAAACTGGAATTAATTGTTAGATGGTATTTTAACAAGGCAAACTCTAAACAAAGATAAGAAAACCTTGTTTTACTAACCTTGATGAGCAAATGCTCCTATCAGAGGATGAACTTAGCTTGGGGATGATTTTTTTTTACACAAAGCTGGACCTGTTTTGATTATCACTCTTGCTTAACAATCAAGGGCAGGCATGGAGCAATCAATATTTTGGAGGGCATAGAGATTATTTAGATATGGTGGGGGCAGATCTTTCTCTAAAAATGGCAGGATTAAAATACTCAGCGTCCAATTTCATTTTGGTATCATGGTAAAAAATAAATTCGCAACTTGTAATACTACACTATTAAAACAGAAAAAAAAACTTGAACAATGAACAGCATTGTGTACCTCCAGAGGCTGACTGTATTCCCTTTCCTTTCCTTTCCTAGTCCTGGGAACTGTCCCTGAGCCTTTTTGCTCAAGGCTAGCACTCTACCACTTGAGCCACAGTCCTATTTCCAGTTTCTTTTTTTGGTGGTTAATTGGCGATAAGAGTGTCACAGACTTTCCTGCCTGGGGGAATGGCTTCGAGGTGCCATCCTCAGATCTCAGCCTTTTGAGTGGCCAGGTATACAGGTGTGAGCCACTGTCACCTGGCATATATATTCTTGAACTTACAAAATTCTTCTCTGGGTACTGTTGGTCCCAGTCCACTTGGTTTTACTTCATCATGGTATTGAACTTCTCACTGATGAGAAACTGTGTAATCCTTGTGTCCTCAGGGCAGCGAAAGCTTGTGCAATTGCTATATGTACATTACAAGTGTGCTGGTGGAAGAGAGAAGTCCTTGAGAGCAAAGACAGGTGGCTTTGCTCTGTGGATCTGCGCACACGGCCTCACTGAACCCCTGAGAACTTCAGAGAAATGCGTCAAGACCTGAGCCCTTACAGAGAACCACAGCACAGCTTCTTGGCAGGCAGTTTACCCAGGAAGTTGGTATTGGATGCTGTTTTATTTCCTTTGTAGTGTTCTAGATTAAATGAAGGCCTTGTGCATGCTAGATGCCAGGCAAGCACCCTTCTACCAAGTTACATTCCCAGCTTTTGTCTTAGGGGTTCTCTGTGTGTGTGTGTGTGTGTGTGTTTCACTCAAGGCTGGCACTCTGTTCACTTCTGGCTTTTTAATTGGTTCATTGGAGATCAGAATCTCACAGACTTTCCTGCCTAGGCTGCCTTTGAGCCTTGATTCTCAAATCTCAGCCACCTGTGTTGCTAGGATTACAGCAATGAGCCACAGATGCCCAGCTTCTTAGTGGTTCTTGAAAGTATTTTTGCTTTTCCCACATGATAATTTTCCTTATTGCTTCTTATTCCAGTGTCTATGACACATAGCTTTCTTTCCATGAAAGGAATATTCTTTCCCAATACTCTTAATATTCTTAGTTCCAAGTCCAACTTTTTTTTTTTGGCTAGTCCTGGGGCTTGAACTCAGGGCCTAGGCATGGTCCTTGAGCTTCTTTTGCTCAAGGCTAGTACTCTACCACTTGAGCCACAGTGCCACTGCTGGCCTCTTCTGTGTATGTGGTACTGAGGAATCGAACCCAGGGCTTCATATATGCTAGGTAAGTGTTCTATCACCAAGCCACATTCCCAGCCCCAAATGAGTTTTGGTTTAAGATTTTAGACCTAAGAATGGAGTCTTCAGGCTTATAAACTGCTCATTAGAAAGTAAGTAGAAATATTTTCTCAAAAAAAAAGTTAAAAGAATTATCAGTATATATCACCTTCCTGGCTTAGCAGTTTCAACCAGAGATGAAAGGTTAATAGATTTGGGGAAGGGACTCTTTAAAAATAACTGTAACTGGGAAGGTGGTTCAGTGGTAGAGCACTTGTCTTGCATGCATGAGGCCCTGGGTTCGATTCCTCAGCACCATGTAAGCATGAAAAAAAAGCCGGAAGTGGCACTGTGGCTCAAGTGGTAGAGGCTAGCCTTAAGCTGAAGAGCTGAGGGACAGCACCCAGGCCTAGAGTTCAGACCCACGACTGGACCCCCCAAAAAACAAAACAAAACCCTGCAAGCTTGCTAGGCAGCAGTGACTCCTGCCTGTAATCACAGCTACTCAGGAGGCTGAGATCTGAGGAATTCAGTTTGATTTCTGCCCAGGCAGGAAAGTCTGTGAGACTCTTATCTCCAATTAAGTACCAAAAATCTGGAGGTGGAGCTGTGGCTCAAGTGGTAGCACACTAGCCTGGAGCACAATAGTGCAGGGATAGTACTCAGGCCCTGAGTTCAAACCTCAGGATTGGCATGTGCATGCATGCACATGTACACACACACACACACACTAATTGCGTGGAAAAAATACTATGGTTGTAGAAAGTCACAGTCTATTGTGTGTGCTTGTGGGGGGGGAGAGATAGGGAGAGATAATCTTTATTTTTTTTGTGGTTTGACTTTTTTTTTATTATTGTGAAAATACCGTACAGAGGGGTTACAATTACATGAGCAAGGTAATGAGTACATTTCTTATCAAGCATTGTTGCCTCCTCTCCCATCTCCCCTCCCCCATCCTCCCTCCCCCATGCCAAAGTTGTAAAGTTCATTTTTTGACAAACTGTCTTGTACATCTCGTTGTTGCAATGGGTCCACCTGTATCCCTATTTAAACAATTTGTTTTTTCCCTTCCCCTCCACAAATTATACCAACATCAAATATAGTGAAAACAGAGGTTATACCGTTGGGGAGGGACATACAAAGCAACAAAGAAATATCTTATAAATATGTTAGAAACAATTGCAAGAAAGAAAAAATATTTGGGTCCTAATCTTGGGGTTCATTTCGCCTAACATCAACTTATCTGACCATTTCTACTTGTCTCAGACATATACTAGTTATTGCAAATAAGGGAAACCATAGGACCTGTTTCTTTGGGCCTGGCTTACTTCACTTAATATAATTTTTTCCAAGTCTTTCCATTTCCTAACAAATGGGGCAATGTCATTCTTTCTGATGGAGGCACAGAATTCCATTGTGTATATATACCACATTTTCTTGACCCATTCATCTACTGAGGGGCATCTGGGTTGGTTCCATATCTTAGCAATGGTAAATAATGCTGCAATAAACAGTTGTGCTGGTAGCTTTAGTAGGGTCTTGTTTGTGATCATTTGGGTAAATGCCCAAAAGTGGGATTGCTGGGTCATAGGAGAGCTCTATGTGGAGTCTTTTGAGGAAACTTCACACTACTTTCCAAAGTGGTTGAACAAGTTTACACTCCCACCAATAATACAGTAGGGTTCCCTTCTGTCCACATCCCCTCCAGCATCTGTTGTTATTAGAGTTCTTGATTCTAGCCATTCTAACTGGGTGGTATCTCAATATTGTTTTGATTTGCATTTCTTTTATGGCTAGGGAGGTTGAGCATTTCTTCATGTGTCTATTGGCCATCCTTCTTTCCTCTTCAGAGAAGTCTCTCTTTAAGAGAGATAATCTTAATTGTAGAAGACACTGGCTCCACATTTAAATATTCAGAATTTCCAGTAGCCTGTGAATACCAGAACATTTCTTTCTTGCATTGAGGTGGATGGAGAGATTTGACACGTGGCTGAGATTTTCATAGTGTGAGAACTATCAAGGTGACATAGCACTGTCTCTGATAGGTTCCTTCCAAATGTCAGGTTGCAGACTTGTTCATAGGACATCAGCGCTGGAAGACAGCGACAATCCAATCCAATCGACGGGGCATTCTTATCCACTTCTTCTTTACTTAAACATGCTAAATGAGCTATGAAAGGCAGGTAAAGAAATCAATAGGGAAAAGCAAAGATGCAATCTACTATCTAAAAGATTTTAAATACAGTGATACACTGCTGTACTTTCATGTTAATTTCCATAGACCTCTTGCTGTCAGCAGGCACCAGTGATTGCCACCTCACGCTTTTGCCAGCTGTAATCTGTAATCTTTCTTTTGTGTGTGTGCACGTAGGCTGGTGTGCATGCTGGTACTGGGGCTTGAATTTAGGGTCTGGCTGCTGTCCCTGAGCTTTTTTTGCTCAAGGCTAATGCAAAAATCCCAGCTCTACTTGCACCTTTTTTGTGATTAATTGGAGAACAGAGTCCCCTGGACTTTCTAGCCCAGGCTAGCGGGAGTTCCTCAGATCTCAGTCTCCTGAATAGCTAGAATTACAGGTGTGAGCCACCAGTGCTGGGCTGACAGTAGTAATTTTGTGGTTGATGATTTCACTCATTGTTCCTATTGAAGTTGAAAAATTAAAAGTAGATGAGAACTATTCAGTTATTTCATATTTAAAAAATGTTTATTGTTTTTTAAGTTTTTGAGCTAGTCTGTTGTCATCTCTAGGCTAGTCTCTAGTTGAAGATCTAGCCTCATCCTCTAGTGTGCTGAGATGATGGGCATGTGCTCTACCACCCAGATTTATTATCTATATTATCTTTAATAGTCAAATAACTAATGTTTTGCTACCACTCTGCTTTTTGGTGTTAGTAGCAGGGCTTGAACTCAAGGCTCGTACTCTTAGTCAGCTTGCATGCTCACAAAAAACCAGTGCTCTACCCCGTGATGCATACATGGCTCCAGTTTGGGTTTGTGCTGGCTGTTTTAGAGATGGAGTCTCAGCCTTTTTTGACACCACCAGCTTAGAACTGCAATCCTCCAGTTCTCAGCCTGGACTATAGCTAGGATTCTAGGCGTGAACCATCAGGAACCCAGGCTCCTACCACTTTTCATAGTAACATTGGAGCAAATTTTTCTTTTCTTTTTTGCTGGTCCTGGGGCTTCAACTCTGGGTTTAGTGCTGTCCCTGATCTCCTTTTGCTCAAGGCTAACACTCTACTACTTGAGCCACAGTGCCACTTCTGGCTTTTTCTGAGATTAATTGGAGATAAGCGTCTCATAGACTTTTCTGCCTGGGCTTACTTTGAGCCACAATCCTTAGATCTCAGCCTCCTGAGTAGCTAGGATACAGGTATGAGCCAAGAGTGGCCAGGTAATTTAGTGACATTTTAAATTAAAATTTTATTCTTTTTTTTCACCAATCTATTTAGTGGTTAATTATGAGCCTACTGAAGCACTGCTATGTTAGAAATAACTCAAAGGAATTCCTTTTCTTGTCTTTTAAAACAAATTGGCCACATTAGAGATAATTATGAGTTTAAATAAACCTTTGTCTTTCCAATTATGTGCACAGCAGGGTTCTTAATTACTTGGGGTCACTGAAATCCCATGACATTCTGGAACCATTTGCCCTACAGTCCATCTTGTTAGTTTTCGGTATTTGGATGGCCAGATCTTCTGCTTAAAAAAAAACAAACCCAAAAAACAACAAAACTCCTTTTTTAGCAGCAGAGAAAATAAAAGTGATGATGCTTATATGGATTATGAGTCTTAAAGTCAGGTAAGTTTATTCTGATGTCTGTAGGTCTCAAACAGATACTTAGAAAATGTTTTTCTGCCCCAAAGCATTAACTCCTTACTTAGACTCACAAGTCAACTAAAAGCAGGCTAAAACCTGTGGCCCTCTGGCTTCATTTTATATCTATCTCCTTTGTCTTGAAACAATGGGTCAGATCTGGTTAATTCTGCACACAGCCATGTTAATGACTCAGAAAAGGACTAAGACCAACCTCTTTCATCCCTCTTGAAGTCTGAAGGCAAAGGAAAACAGTTTTCTAACCCACTAAGGTTTTTAATGCCAAGATTCCTACATTGCTCCCTATCAGTGGAAGTCGTTTCTGAAAAAAAAATTATCTTTTCAACTTAACCTTCCATAGAAGACTTGACACACATAATTTGAAGGAGGTAATCACCTAACAAACTCCACTTCCTCCCTCTCCATTTTTACCTCTTGAGCTTTATAAATTAACTGTGTGTGTGTGTGTGTTGGTCCTGGGATTTGAATTTAGGGCCTGAGTGCTGAGCTTCTGTGCTCAGTGTTAGCACTCCGCCATTTGAACCCCCTTCCCCTTGTTTTTTCTTATTACAGTTTATTAGAGATAAGAATCTCAGATTTAAAAAAATTTAATTTATTGTTATTATAGAGGCGATATACAGAGGGATTACAATTACATGTAACAGGAAAGGAATATATTTCTTTCTTTTTTCTTTTGTCAGTGGTGGGGCCTGAACTCTGGGCCTGGGCGCTGTCCCTCAGCTCTTGGTTCAAGGCTAGCTCTCTACCACTTAAGCCACAGCGACACTTCCGGCTTTTTCTGCTTATGTGGTGCTGAGGAATTGAACCCAGGGTCTCATGCATGCAAGGCAGGCACTGTACCACGGAGCCACCTTCCCAGCCTGGGGAGTATATTTCTTTTTGTACAGTGTCTCTTCACATAATTTTTTACCTGGGCTGGCTTTGGACAGTGATCTATAGATTTCAGCTTCCTGAGTAGTTTAGGATTACCCCCTGCTTCCTCTTCTCCTGCCTGAAAGCAGTCATCACCTGACTGAGTCAGCAAAGAACCCCAGACTCTGAGATCACTTCCGAATCCACTCTGGTCCCGCCTCCTGCCATTGCTTCCCCCTCCCCCCCATCCCCCAAACTCTTTTCTGCCTCAAGCATGTGGTGGGTTTTCCTTTCTGGAGAACCTTACAGACTACAGGTGTGATCCACAGATGCCAGTTTAACTGTGTAACTTTTACCCTGAGTCTCTTTTTCCTGCCAGTTACCTTGTGTCTGGAGAGGATAGGACTGATTGAGAAACATCTTTGTGTCAAGAGTGAAGTCTGCCCTCCAGCAGCAGTGATTTCTTATCAGGATCATCATCACCTCAGTCCTGGCTGATCCAGAGTCCCAAGGTGGCAGAGAACGTGCCTGTTTTGTTCCCAACTGTGTCTTAAAAACACTTCCAGAGCTGGAGAAGCACTCACCTGTTCTGTGCTCTTCCTTGCTTTTTTTTTTTTTCAATTGACAAATTTCTTTCTCTCAGTCCAGCCCCACTCCAGCAACCTAATTTAGAGGACTTGGAACTTTGTGTAGGTCCCAGGAGTTAAAGATCAGAGAGTATGGGCGTGGCTTCTAGGGACCCCCGCGCCAGCCCCGCCCACCCCGCGCCAGCCCCGCCCACCCACTCCCTGTCCCGCCCTCCCATTTCCGTCCTTCCTGGCTGCGGAGGCGCGGGGCGCCCTCCAGTGGTCCTGAGGCTATGCTGCCGCACCTGGCCGAGGGAGAGCGGCCGCGCCGGAAGTGGCTTGGAGGCTGCGGTGCGTCGCGGACATGGCGGCGGCGCTGGTGCGCGAGGAGCTCGTGGCCTTGGCGGCGATTTTCTGCGGCCCCCGCGAATGGGAGGTGCTGAGCCGCTCAGGTGAATTCCCCCGGGCCGTCGGCATCCAGTGCTCTCCGCGAGGCCGGCCGGGGTGTAGACCCCCCC
>NW_012267255.1:13412370-13484688 GCF_000151885.1 Dipodomys ordii
GTGGCGCTGTGGCTCAAGTGGTAGAGCGCTAGCCTTGAGCTGAAGAGCTGAGGGACAGCGCCCAGGCCCAGAGTTCAGGCCCCACGACTGGACCCCCCACCTCCCCCCAAAAAATTCAGAGGAATGGATTTACTCCTATTTAGTGTTGTGTACTATCATCTCTTTACTGATGGGATGGCATTCTGAATTATTTTTTATTTTTTCCAGTCTTGGGAGTGAACTTGGCTGGGGTGCTGTCCCTGAGCTGCTTTTGTTCAAGGCTGGCTAGCACTCTCTGCCACTTGAGCAACAGTTCTACTTCTGTCTTTTTTTTTTTGCTGGTCCTGGGGTTTGAACTCAGGGCCTGACCCTGACCGTGAGCCTCTACTATTTGAGCCACAGCACCACTTCCAGCTTTTTCTGAGTAGTTTTTTGGAGATAAGAGTCTCAAGGACTTTCCTGCCTGGGCTGGCTTTGAACTGGGATCCTCAGATCTCAGCCTCCTGAGTAGCTAGGATTACAGACATGAGCCACCACCCAGCTGGCATTCTGAATTCTTTACCAGCTTCCTCTGTCTCCACTGCTGTCTGTATTGATAATATCCTCTGCCCAAGGCTGCTGTCTGGAAAAATCATTAGTTTTCCTAGATTCCTTTCTAATGGCTCAGTTGGGGATATATGGGAAAATGGATGGATGATGTCCATTGCACTTTAATGAGGTGGACATGGTCTGAGTCCATGGCTGAGGGTTGACAACTGCTTCTGGGTGAGAGGAAACCTCCCCCAAAAGTGCTGGAAGCGAGACAGCAGTTTCTTCCTGCAGAGAACATTGTGGGCCCTTTATCTGCTGTTAAATTGAGCATGACTTTGAAGCCAGGCCTCCTAATTAATTTAATTCGGGGTTCTGGCATCAATAAGTAATTGAATTATAAAAGAATTTAGTGTAACAACTTAGGACATTTTGTTGCTGAAAGGTTCAGTGGTGAGTAGAACAACTGGGTGATTGAAATAGCCGTGTCTGATGCCTACTGCTGGGGAAAGCAAGGTAAGCTGTCAGACCATAGGAAATGTGCAGCCAACCTGGCCACCATTCTCCCTGTCCCAGTGGAGTCAGGAGACTTCAGAGGAGGGATGGTATATCTGCCGAGACCATGGCCTGGGCAGGCGGGGGGACCAGCTGTTAAGATTGAAGAGGCTGTGTACTTGGGTGATTTATGCTAAGTATTTTAGGGAATGTAGATACGTTTTGGTGTCTACATTAGTCATAGCAAGTTCATATGAAAGTGGTTATAACCACTTATAACCTGTTAAGTATGTGTATATATACAAAATTTATTTTTGGTGCTGATCCTGGAGCTTAAATTCAGGGCTTGGATGCTGTCCCTGAGCTTTTGTGCTCAAGGCTAGTGCTCTACCACTTTGAGCCACAGTGCCATTTATGTTATTATTATTTTAATAGTTAATTGGAGATACGAGTCTCATGGACTTTCCTCCTGGGCTGGCTTTGAACTGCAATTCTTAGCTCTCAGCCTCAGTAGCTAGGATTACAGGCATAAGCCACTAGGGGCTCGGCATTTTTTTTTTTTTTTTTTGGTATGTGTGCTGATACTGGAGTTAAATATTGGGCCTTGCAGTCTTGGCTTATCTTTCCCCTCAAAGTTAGTGATCTACTGAGTCACACCTCTACTTCCAGCTTTTTGTTGGTTAAATGTTTTTACCATCTTGCTTTCTCCTTTTCACTCTCAGAGAAACATCTTTGCATTCTTCAGCCAGCCCCCATCTCTGACTCACTGGCTGCGCTTGCATTCCTGATCCTACTCCTCCCTTACAAAATGCTCATCTTCTTGTTAGAAAAGAAACAACATGCTGGGTGCTAGGGGATCACACTTGTATTCTTAGCTACTCAGGAGTCTGAGATCTGAGGATCCATAGTTTGAAGCCAGCCCAGGCCAGAAAGCCCATGAGATTCTTAATCTCCAATAAACCGTCAAACAGCCAGAAGTGGATCATCTGTACTTATAGTTATAAATTAAAACATTTTAAAGCATAGACCTTAAGGAAGACCTCTCTGGAATGGCTATCCTTCATGTCATGTTCTGAAACACTGATGCAGTCCACGTGACAGGCTCTGTGTCTTACACAGCCCCCTCCCTTCAGGGACCACTGCGTGGTCATGCTCAGTGACTGAGGGATGATGAATGATTGAAGGGCTTGAGGAAGACTGGCTTCTGCAGGTCATTATTAGAGTTTATACAGTCATATGGATCTGTTATAGGTCTACAGGTTGGTTTATAAATGCAAGTGTCAAAGTGAATTGGATTTATGTGACTGATGTATAAACCTTTTACCAAATATGTTTTTTAAGAACAGAACCTTACTGGGTGCTGGTGGCTCACACCTGTAATTCCAGATACTCAGAAGGCTGAGATCTGAGGATTGCAGTTTGAAGCCCACCTGGGCAGGAGAATCTGTGAGAGTCTTATCTCCAGTTAGCCTGCAAAAAGCTGGAAGTAGAGGTGTGCTTCAAATAGTAGAGTGCTAGCCATGAGCACAAGAGCTCAGGGACAGCACCCAGACCCTGAGTTAAAGCCACAGGATTGGCACAAAAACAAAACAACAGTAATAACAACAATAACCTCATAAACTCAATGAAAGAAAAGAATCTTGAGAAATGTGGTAGGTTTCAGAGGGATGTACCCTGTTAGATTTGGGAAATGTTTTTTATATAGTACTCTTTTCACTTGTGTAAACGAAGTTTCAGTTATAGGAATATGGTCTTTAGGCTGATTACTGTCTGTGTTCTGTCCTGAAACAGTAAATCTTTGTGCAGCAGACGTGCATGAACCAGAATAATGTCACCAGGGCTTTTATATACTTGCAGTCAGAGGTTCGAAAGAGATTAGTTAGAGCTCTGTTAGGGTCTTTAAAATGGGGTTACGTTTGCATCTCAGTTGTTGAGGCTCCTAAACAGTTACCCAGGTATGAAATTCAAGAACAATTTTGACTGCTTTCCTCATGAAGAGGAATGAAATAGGCAGATGGAGAACCAAGGAGGTAGAGGCTGCTTTGACTCCAAGAGATTCTGTGCCCAGTTCTGTCCTTTTCTCAGTAGCGTGGGTGCTAGGCTGGTACTCTACCACTTGAACCACAGCTCCATTTCCAGCCTTTTTTTTTGGTGGTTAGTTGGAAATAAGAATCTCATGGACTTTCTTTCCCCATTGGCTTTGAACTTCGATCCTCAGATTTTAGCCTCCTGAACTGCTAGAATTACACGTGTGGTCCAGCAGCACCCAGCTGATCGCTTCTGGTCCCTGTGCCTCTGCCCCTTGCAGAATGAATAAGCCTGCTGTTTCATCAACTCTGTGGAAAGTGGGGTGAAGTGGTGTGGAACACATCAGAAGGGGAAGCTGAGCATGTCTGAAAGAGAACAGAGTATTTCATGCCATATCCTGTGTCCCTTCCCCTGCCTTCCCCTCAGGGAGCCAGACAGGTTAAATTGATATACACTCTGTTTCAGTTCATCTCTCCGCTTCATGTCACACTAGCCTTCCTGTATCAGAAGGAAGATAGGAGGGGACCAGGCAGTCACAGTGTCACACGCAGCCGTATAAGCCTCCTGGGGTTCCACTGTGACTTGTTACAAGATACTCTTTCATGAGTTAGCACACAACTTTGTCATCACTTATCTTAATGTTTACAGGGGACTGTTGCTTGGAAAATTCCTAAGAGATTATCAGTGATTTCCAGCATTATAAGCTATGAATTGTATGGTGAGAAACTTTGGATAATTTAGTAAAAAATGGTCTGGACACTAGTGACTTCCACCTACAAGCCTAGTTACTCAGGAGGCTGAGATCTGAAGATTGGAGTTCAAAGCCAGCCCAGGCAGCAAGTCTGTTGAAATGCTTGTCTCCAATTAAGCACCCAAAAAAGCCAGAAGTGGAACCATAGCTCAGATGATAGAGCACTAGCCTTGAGTGAAAAACTCAGGGACAGCATCTAGGCCTTGAGTTCAAGCCCAGGACTGAGGGAGAACGGGGTGGGGGATGGGATAGTTTAACTCCAGGTAAGTCTTGGATGGTGGTGTGTGCAAATGTGTGTATTTATCTATTTATGGTTGAAGGACATGCTCTGTAAGTCTTGGCTTTCTTAGTATTGTATGCCTCTTCCTAAAATCACTCTATGATTTATTTTCCATAAAAGAAATTATCTAAAACAAAACTTTTCACTTATTAGCATTCCATTGGAATTGAAAGCTGTTCACCTAATGGTTCTTTTTCTATGTCTTTCAGAAACAGATGGGACTGTATTCAGAATTCACACGAAGGCTGAAGGACTTGGAGATGTAGACATACCCATAGAGTTGGTATTCCAATTACCCATCACCTACCCCTCATGCCTGCCCAGGATCTCCGTTAATTCTGAACATCTGACCAGGGCCCAGTGTGAGAATGTGAAAGACAAGTTACTGGAGCAAGCAGAGACCCTCCTGTCAGAACCTATGGTTCATGAGCTGGTCCTCTGGCTTCAGCAGAATCTCCGGTATATCCTCAACCAGCCAGAGCCCAGAGAGGGCAGTGGTCAGGATGCTTTTGAAGTCAGCCTGACCACGGATGATGGATTGTGGCTGGCTCTTTTGCATCTAGATCATATGAGGGCAAAGACTAAATACATCAGAACCGTGCAGAAATGGGCTTCCGACTTAAGGCTCACTGGAAGACTGATGTTCATGGGTAAAATAATACTGATTTTACTACAAGGAGACCGGAGCAACATCAAGGTGCCCCCAAATTAAGTGCTGAATGTGAACATATTTTCTCCTTAAAATGGTGTGCCTTTAAGTGTGCCTTATAACAATGGGGTAGAGTATTCATGAAGATGTTTCTGCTTTCCATATCACTCTATAAATGGATCTTCATTTTCTTTTTGAAGCATGTCTCGCTCCTAATTACAGCTACAAACTATCACACCTCAAGAATAGGAAGAATAGGATTGTATTTAAAAAACCATGCCACTTAATGAAAGTGATAGGCAATTAAAAAAAACAACTGTGGCCCATATGTTTGTTTTTATAATTAGCTATAAGTCTCAACTTTATAAGTATACACTAAAAGGTTGTGAATGTTAATATTTCTTTCAGTAGTTAGGCACAGCAAGATGTATATTGGTGGGTAGCCTGCAACATTTGTAACTTGCTGGCAGTTAAAAATAAATCCTGACAGTTTAACTTTGTATCTGTACAACCTGGAGAGCAGGGGCTTGGCCCTTACAGCCTAGAGCTAGAATCAGGAGGACTGTCAGCCTGTCACCTCCTACCTACCCTGCTTTCCGCTTGACTTATCACAGTGGTGGCTTTCAAAACCATCATCTTCGGATTTTTCAAATGCTTACTCTGAACCACTCTAACCTATTTTATGAGGGACCAGACAAGGAGAACTGCTTATTATATTTTAGATCTTAAAAGAGATACAAATCATTTCATAAGTTTCACACTTTGAGATAGGTTGGGTCAGGAATAATTACAGTAGAATTTATTTAAAAGAGACTGAGTATGAACAACCTGTAATCTTGTGTGGAGTAATGATCAAGTTTTTTTCAAGGTGGGCTCTTATTACAGAACCTGTTTGACATTGATTTCCTGGGCTTTGGCTGAGTTACAGTATACAGTATATACAACAAAAAAATCACATTTATTGTCTATGCTGGATTGGTGCCTGAACAAGGAACTCACTGATATTCAGGCAATTCATAGTGCATTTATAGACTTTGATCTCTGAGTAAAATACCATCTGACAGAAATGAATACTAATTAATTTTCTCACTCATATTTACCTGAAATTCAGATTTTTCTTGGAACCAGTGTAGGCCTATTAGGATAAGTGCAGTATTTTGTACATGCTGTTACTAGGATTGAATCATCAATTAACAACTCTATTTGTATGACTGTAACTCTGCTCATACAGAGAAATTATGTTTTTCTGAGTTTTTTTCTTTTTGTTGAATAGTGGTTTCTGAAATGTCAGTTTATGTGAATTTCTCTGATTTTTTTAAATAAAATTCTTTAGTAGGATTGAGAGTACTTTGCTCATGCTTTGCCAGAGATCCCTGATTTGGCGTGGAGGAGGCCTGAGCGCCCGCCTGATGATTCTGTGCAGATGCTGGTTATGACAGTGAGAGCTTGTCTGTGAAATGTACCTGAACATCACAGCCTGGTCCCTGTGTGTGCTAAGCGTGCCCTGTTTTATTTATCTATCTATCAGGCCACCTAGCATGTAGGTGCTGTTGGGAGTCCTATTTTAGAAAGGAGGTAAACAAGGCCTGGGGGAATTTTTTTTTTTTCCAATCCTGGGTCTTGAACTTGACACCTGGGCACTATCCTTGAGCCTCTCTGTGCTCAAGGTGAGTACTCTACACTTGAGCCACAGCGCTACTTCCGGCTTTTTTCTGTTTATGTGGTACTGAGGGGAGGGTTTTTTTTTTTTTTTTTTGTAGGTCCTGGGGCTTGAACTCTGGGTTTGAACTCTGTCCCTGAGACCTTCAGCTCAAGCCTAGTGCTCTACCACTTGAGCCAGAGTACCACTTTCTGTTTTCTGGTGGTTTTATTGGAGATAAGAGAATCATGGACTTTCCTGCTCGGACTGTCTTTGAACCATGATCCTCAGATCTCAGCCTCCAGAGTAGCTAGGATTATAGGCGTGAGCCACCAGGACCCGGCTCTGGCATAGGGGATTTAAACAACCAACCCAGAATCAGAGGTGGCTGGTAGTCCATTCTAGATTGAAATGTGTACAGTTCAGTTATATCCCTCCTTATGCACATTCTGCATGCTGCAATGTAGCTGTTTTACTGTTTGACCCAGTGAAGTCCTCTATAAGCATAAAAATAAGCCCACAGGTTTATGACCTCTTTAAGTCTTTGAGGCTCAGAAGTATTTCATGTACTGATCTATCACTTTAGGAGTACCTGATGCTTCAGAAAACAGCCAAAGTCGATGTGGACTCAAGTGGAAAGAAATGCAAAGAGAAAATGATTAGTGTACTATTGGAAACAAAAGTACAGACAGAACACAAAAGGTATAATTTAGTACTATTGCAGATGGAAAAGCAACGGAATCGATAATTATACTCTGACAAATCTAGGCATATTCATGAGTTTCTCTTGTCTAATTCAGGTTTCTGGCATTTGAAGTCAAAGAGTATTCGGTGCTGGATGACTTACAAAAGGAATTTGAAGCTGCAGGACTTCAGAAGCTTTTCTCTGAATTTGTGCTCGGGCTGGTAAAATGAAATGAATGACAGGAGTCTGGATCAAGCAGCAGGGTTTTGTTGTTTTTGCCCAGGGTGGGGGATGGGCTCATTGAAAGAATCACAAGGGGGCAATTTTAAAGTTTCTCTGAAGTACAGTCTTCCTCATTTCAGGGACAAAAACCAGTTGTGTTTCATGGAATATTACACAAGAAAATACCCCTTATGTCCTAATTTTTGCCAAGAAAACCTGGGCTTACTAGACAGAATATTATTTAGGTGATAATAAAAAGAGATAACAAGCCTTTGTTTAATTAATTAATTTATTATTTTTTACTTTTTTATGGTGTCTTTATGAAACAGATCTGTGCTTCCTGTGTTCTTTTTTAAAATTAACTTTTAACATATTGCTATTGATATACAGAGGGGTACAGTTTTACAAGTCAGGTAATAAGTATATTTCTTTTTGGACATTGTCATCTGAGCCCTTGTTTTATATAGACTGGAACTATGCAATTTTCTGGCTAATTTTCTTCCAGTTAAATGATTTTTTTTAAAGGCATTTGTTTATGTGTTTATTTTTCATGTTTATGTTTTTGACATTTAATCATGATTCTTCTCCATTTAGCTTACTATGTCTTATGTTTTAAGTTGAATGTTAAGAGAAGAAAATACTGATTTCTTTGTGGAATTGCATCAATTATTGCTTTAAATGTTAAGCAACGAAAAGCTATAGAATGTGGGGCCAGGTGTGGTGGCTTATGCCTGTAATCCCAACTACAAGGGAGATGTAGATAAGAGGACCAAGGTCTGAGGCTGGCCATGGATAAAACTCTCAAGATCCTATCTGAAAAATAAAAGCAAAAATGTCAGGAGGTGTGTTCCAGGTGGTGAAGTGCTTAGTACCTGACTTAGTACCCCAAACAAAAACAAAGCACAAAACCAAAACATTTATAACCTGAGTTGGAATTGCTATCTTTGGCATTTTGAAATAAGACATTTTAAATTAAAATTCTATTTGAAATGTTTGTTTTCTGATTTTTCAAGGGGAGAAATGTTTACAGAAAATGAATTTGGCTGGCTGAATAGAAGAAATTACATAGCTATACTAGTTATGAGATCTTCTAAAATCATGATAACTATGACCTAAGAGAGAGAAAGTTTCAAAGTAAAAGATGGCATTGAAATCTAACAACAACAAAAAAGTTGCTTGCATCTGAGAGGACATTTGTGTGTGTGAAGCCAGCTGGGCTTCTATAAGAAGCCAAGGAATGGAGGAAATCCAATCCTCACTGCAACCTACAGAGTGCCTTGATGTCTTTATATATTCTCTTTTTGGCAGTACTGGGGTTTGAACACAAGGCCTCATGCTTATTAAGCAGATGCTTTACCACTTGAGTCACACCTTTAGCCCTTAATACTTTAGTAGGTGCTTGTGGACTTTGCTCAGGGGTGAGCCTTCCACCTATGGGCCATGTAGCTGACATTACAGGTGTGCACAACCACACTTAGCACTTTAAAAAGTTTTAACAGGTTGGGGCAGAAGTGAGGAGACATGGCATGCTGAGGACCATTTGCTGGTGCTGCTGTGTGACTGTATTTTCAGGCACCCTTGTTATTAAATTACGCCTGCCTAAGGTCATGTTATAGAGCACCATTCACGAGATGGGATTGTTCAGTTTTGTTTATTGCATTTTTTGGGGAGGCATTTATGAGTTTTTCTGAAATACTGGCAGATGGTGTTAGTATCATTCTAGGGGATCAGAATATATGGCAAGATGAAGCCACCCTGTCTCTGTGCAAAACAAGAAATTAGCTCACAAACTTTGGGCTGGTTATTATTACCCTTTCATTTGATTTGTTGTAGTTTTAGTGAAAATTAAAGTATGGAAAAGAACAGTATTCAGAATATTGACCATATGGCTGATAGGAGCTGGCGGATCATAACATTGTAATGTGGCTTACTCTATCAAGACTGACAGGAATACTCAGAGATGGAGTGAAAAGATTTGTATTAGCATTTATTAGTTCTACAAAGGGTTTCAGTGTCATTTCCATAAATACATATAGTGTACACAATTAAATTCACCTCTACTTTTCTCTTCCCTTACTCTCCTCCTCCTTAAAATGGTTTCCTGGTTCTATCTTCATACACACATATAAAGTACTTTGGCCATACTCACCCTCATTCATCCTTTTTAATGGCCCTCACTCCTAGTCTGGCTGGTAAAGTATAAAAAGTATTGGCTTTTACTTTCTTAGATAGTTATATCTAAATCTTTCACAAATACATATTCATCCAGAATGGAAAACTAAACTTTGATAGTATTTACAGTATCTGTACAATTAACTTGACCTTTGGATAAAAAATTATATGCCAAAAGCTATCTGTCCATGGTATTTTTTAAATGTTCATATTAGATGAAGAGGATCTATATAGTTTTTGTTGATATGTTTGCCTCAGACTGCTGTTGTTCTTTTAGTTTGCAGTACTTCGAGAAAAATAATTAGGAATTCTCCTTTGGTGAGTAATGAGCTTCTCATTGAGTAAAACTGAATATATATATATATATATATATATATATATATATATATATATATATGATATACATATATGACACATCCTTTAAAAAGTATCCAAGTCCTGAAAAATCTTAAATCTCGAACTTGGAATAAGGAAATACATGATTTTAAAGCTTTTAAATTTTCTGATCGTCTTTGGAAGAAAAATTACATCAGAAACACCAAACTTTATCTATGATTTATTTTTAAAATTCAGTATTTAACAAAGTATCAGAAATAATAAAATACATGTGGAAATGAAAGACAGAAGCAGCAGAAGCAACAGGCAATAGAACTGCACCCATGTGGACTCCACATGCTGACATTTTCAGACATAGATCCTAGGGCTGTATGCCTGAAATGCTCCAGGAAATAAAAACCAAAGTGTAAACTGGAATTAGAAACTGTAAAGGTGGCAAGACATATTTGAACAAAACCTGTCAACCAAACAAATTCTAGAACTGAAACATGGCAGTAGTTCAAGGGCATGGTTAATCAGTGCACCTAGGAGACCAAACCAGTCTAGGTTCTAGGTCAGTTAAAAACATGTTGACTGTGCTTAGGAAAGGAGAATGAGGGGAAGGCGTGGGGGCTGGACAGGAGGTAGAAGAAAAGGGTGGAACACTGGAGTCCAAAAGCTGCTAAGGCTGACATCCTTGTTACACTGTTGGAGAGGGTGCTTACTGGTTCTTTCACACTAGAGTGTCCTTCAAAACATTAGATCCTAAAACTGTCACTAAGATGATGGGATTGTGGATTTTTTATGGACTTGATCTCCCTCTTAAAAATAGGCACACCTGTAATCTTAGCTATTCAGGAAGCTAAGATCTGAGGATCAAAGTTCAAAGCCAGTGTGGGAAAAAAGTCTGTGAGACTTAAAATTTTTTTATTGTTATTATAAAGGTGATGTTTAGAGGGGTTACAGTTACATAAGTTGGATAGAATACATTTCTTTTTGGACAATGTCATCTCTTCCCTCATACTCTCCCCCTTTTTCTCTTCCAGCCCTACCCACAAGTTTTAGAGTTCATTTTCAACATAGTGTCTAGTTTTCTGTGCCTCCCCTTACCCTCCCAAAGACATAAAAAACAAGGCAAAAAGAAAAGAAAAATGCAAAGAAAAAAATCCTCTTGATTCCATTTCCTGGAGACTCTTATCTCCAATAAACTACCAAAAAAACAAAACAAAACATATATGGAGCTGTGGCTTAAGTGGTAGAGTGCTAGCCTTGAGCAAAAAGCTTAAGGAGAGCACCCAGGCCCTGAGTTCAAGCCCCAGGAAAGGTGCACATACAAAAATAAAGTCTTCTAAGGTATGTGAAGTGCTTGCTACTTTCTATTCACTAGGTTTAACAAGATATTTAATGGGATAGTGAAATGTGGAAAGCTCTTTAATAGTGACTTACGACCCAGAGCCATTAAGTTGATATAATCCTTAAGTAAGATAAGAGTCCTGAAGGGGAAGTATGTGGCTGTTCTAGAGGTCTTTGCAAATTGATATACACTAAGAAGCATTTGCCTGCCCAAGAAGTAGATACCAAGTACTCAGCTGTGTTGATTTGCTGCAGTCCAAGACTCAATTTGGAAGAACAACCACAATTGGAGTCATGACTCACTTAAGTTTGATCATCTGTAGCAGTTTTCTAAGACCCATGTACTTCTACATAAGCCCAGCGAGTGAATTAAATGGGAATGCTGTGAGAATTATACTGGCTAGAATACTATTTTGAGTACATGGCTTGGAATGACTGAATATCCATAATGGAAAAAAATAAAGCAAAAATTTCCTCTACTTCACCTCATATCATATCCTGAATTAATGACATGTAAGTTACAGAACTAAGTTTGAAAAGACAAGAATATTTTATTGATGTTTGGGTCCCAATCTTAAGCAAGACACCAAAGCAATAATTTTGTAGCAAAGCTGACTTGTACTACATCAAAGTTAAGAACAACTGTTGACTGGAAGATATTGAAGACAATAGAAATACAAATACAAAATTAGAAGAAAATATTTGAATCCATTTTGTGTTCCAGAATATTAGTAAGAGACAGATACCATCAGGTAAATTGGGCATTTCCCAACTGAGAAACCAAATGTTTTACACACACACACACACACACACACACACACACACACACACACACACACACACACACACACACACACACACACCAGATTCATTAGCAATCAGGAGAAATACAAATTAAACCCACAATGGGATACTACTGGTCACTTACCAGAATAAGGTTTATTTAAAGATAGGTAATAGCAGGGAAGGCAAAGGCATAAAACAGTGACAATATTGGCATCAGTTGTTAAAATGTAGCTCTGTAAAATGAAGCTGCTGTTCACATTTGGAACTGTTCTGATATCTTGATTTGTTTGTCAGTTGATGCATTAAACCAAATTTTGCTCTGATTTGATAGCTGGAATTTTAGAAGAGAGGAAGAGGTTTTCAGCTCATATTTACTGAACTTATTGGAGTGCCTTCTTTCTGCAGTTATAAAACCCTGAGTTACTGGTTAAAGGATACTGTTTACAATGGAAGTTAACAACTTGACAAACTGTAGCTTACTTTGGCTTGCTTGAATGTCTGATCCAGTCAGAACTGGCCATAATAACACATTCTAGGAAAAGTGACATTTCTTCTAGGCCATGAGTATAAAAGATATGGACTCAGAGACATGTATTGATTTTTTTTTTTAAAGAAAGTGGACTCATCTACTTTGAGGTATCTTTCTGGAGTTCTAAACTTGTGTTTGCTCAGTTCAGTGTTTGCAAGACACTTGAAGTAGTTAAAGGAGAGAATACAGGAATTGGACTATTTTTTTGTGTGAACTCCAGCATGGTACATTTCTGACATGTCTCACAGTGCTATTTTCCTTTCCTTTCTTTTTTTTTTGCTAGTTAATTGGCCATAGAATCTTGCAGACTTTTCTTCCCAGGGTGGCTTTGAACTATGATTCTCAGATCACAGCCTCTTGAGTAGCTAAGCTTACGGGTGTAAGCCACCAGCACCTGGTTCCTTTGTTTATTTGTTTCTGTGAGAAAGGATAGTTCTTTGTAGCTTTTATGTTTCCTATCAGATGTTATCAAATTCCTCTGTGATATCTATGAATTTGTTACTTTACTAGGACTGATTGAGAATTGTTCCACATCTGTTCTTTATGGGGTATTTTGTTTTTTTTTTTTCTCAGTTCTTAGAAACTAGATTCTCTTTAATCCAAGGAAGCATTTGATATTCCACAGTTTGATTTTCTGGTCCACACTTGTCCCATTTGGTGGCTGTTTGCTGTTGTGTCAGGTAGGATACCTTATCATTTAGCCTGAGACAAAGATATAAGGCAGTGAGTAAAAGGGAAAAAACCAACAAGACAGTATTTTAAATTCCATCCCACATCTTACCAAAATAGATTATTTTTTAACTATTTATGTAGAAATATCACCCTAGAACATTCTTAGTTTACATTTCCATATTGCTAATGAAGTACATGTTAATTTGGCATGCTTTCATTTTTACTATTGTAATTATTCTTTAAGATGATTGCTAATAATTATTGGAAATATGTATGGTACTAAAATAGTGAGGAGAGTCAGAGTGAGATGAAACTTTTTGTTCTGAATTGTCTTGATCTACAGAATCCTATGAAAATGCCAGTGGAAAAGTAAAGAAAAATTTCCTCTGAATTAAAATTATGCTCACTTCTTGGTTTTACTAAGCCCAATCCTAGATTTACATTGCAGCTCACATGAATGTGAAGTCCCAAGAAATCCAAGTAGAAATAAAACAGAGAGAAAGGCAGACTACATTTGATTTTTTTCCTAATTAGAGCTTTGTTCTAGGCCCTCAAGTACTAAATTATTGTCATCTTTTTTTTAATCATTCATGGATCTATAAGAAAATAGGTTGAGTGTTCGCTTCGGCAGCACATATACTAAAAAAGAAAATAGGTTGAATAACTTTGCATGAATGAAGTCCCCAGGACTCAAAGGTCAATTCCTTTGAAAGCAAATCTTTTTTGAAATCATACTGGAGACGAAATATGTTTGTGTGTGTGTGTGTGTGTGTGTGTGTGTGTGTGTGTGTATTGGTGCTTGAACTCAGCATCTGGGTGCTGTTCCTGAGCTCTTCATCTCAAGGCTAGTGCGCTACCACTTGAGCCATAGCTCTACTTCTAGCTTTTTAGTGATTAGTTAGAGATAGGGCTCTCATAGTCTTTCCTACCTGGGCTGGCTTGGAATTGTGATCCTCAGATCTCAGCCTCCTGAGTTGCTAGGACTACAGGGGTAAGCCACCAGTACCTGGTAGTGACCCAATCTCTCTCTCTCTCTCTCTCCACACGCACACACACACACACACACACACACACCTATGATAGTCCTGCAAGTCCTGCTTGGGACCCTCTAGGGACCACTTTGTTACCCCCACCCCCATTGGGGAGGTGTTGTTATTACTGGACAAGGTGACAGCCAATAGGTTCTTTGTCAGTGAATGAAAACCTGGGCTCCTTAACTTGCAGCCTTTTATCCTTGCCTGGCCTTTGAAATAGCATAGAAGCAATGTATACTTCTCTGTAATAGCATATCAAATATTTAAAGGAAGGTACTGTGCCTTATTTTTTATTCTTCATGTCCTAAGTTGCTTGAATAACTTATCAAATATATAGCTTTCCCCATTTACCTGGACATTTGTCTTTCTTTACATTTTAATTGGCCAATGTGTCTCCAAATGTGGCATCCAGAATTGAATTCCATGGTATGCACAGAGTTGAACTAGCCAGAAACACAAAAGAACTGTCATGGATGGTGATCTGTGGGTTGTAATTTCTCAGGGAAGACTTCTTTTTCAGATGGGCTGAAACTCTTAAAAGGTAGGCTGGAGGTGCAGCTGAGTGATGGAGCCCTTGCCTCCCATTATTTAAATACTAGGTTTGATTCCATCACTACAAACAAACAAACAAAAAATTGCCATAAAAGAAGAGACTTGCACGAAATCAATTGGAAAAGGTAAAATGCTTTATAAGTTAAATAGTCCTTTTAAGACTTTAAGGTACAACAAATAATCAAAGAATAAGTGTTTTTCACTGTTATATCTTGTGATGAAATGCTGACTTAACTTTGCGTCTGCAGAGTCAGCAAAAAGCCCAGTAGATTTTGTTGTTGTTGTTGTTTGCTTGTTTTGTTTGTTTTTTCTGGGCAAGTGTGAAGATCATTGATCTCAGCTCCTTTAAGGGAACTTTGGGCTCTTTCTGAGTCAAATAAGTTTTAAATCATAAAGTGAGTTTTGGAAGACATGTTCTAAGTAGATGAGAAATGGTATCTTTTCATCTGTACATACTCATTTAATGAGATAATGGGAGAATGTACTGACAGGCCATTTTAGTAAGTAGAACTATTCTCAAAGCAGTTTTTAATATGTCATTTGTTTTCCTTCTATTTTGATATACTTGCAAAATTTTCTGATTTTTAACTACTTTTGAGTATAATGGGACCCTGGCCTGAATATGGCTTAATATTGTCATATACTTATTTATCCTCAATTATTCATTACATGTTAAGAATTTGGAAAAGACATTTACTGTTTTCTTTCTCATTCCCTTAACTCTAGAAGAATTTTTGAAAAGAATATATGTATATCTTTTTTCCTGATGTGCATGATGTATATTTATACCTCAAATACTTTGATCAAGCATTCTAACCTACATTATACTGGTGAATTTAAATGTGTATAAATTTCATTGTGAAATATAAATACAAGGGCAAAGTGGAATAAAGTAATGAAGAGGCCTCTCATTTCCTGCACATAGACTAGTCTGTTTTCTGATGCTGTAATGAATAACCCAAGGTTAAGTACTTTCCAGGGAAATTGATTTAGCTCCTAGTTTTAGAGGTTCTAGTTTTAGAGTCTGGAAGTCCTGCGTGGCTTCTGGTGAGAAACTTAGGGAGGGAGAAAAATAGAAATGCAGAAAGAGAGGGAAGGTCAGGTTTGATGTTTTATAGTGACCCTCGTGCAGCAATTTCCCGGGCTCCAGGAGAATTTCTGACTTTCTTCCATCCAGGGGTAGCACTTTGAGTCCCAATTATTTTCCAGTAGGCCTAACTCTTAATACCCCCCCACCTCATCCCAGTACCACCATACTAAGAACCAAGCTGCCAACAATAGAATCAAGCTAACTTTTGAAATAGTAATAGTTTTTTAAAACCAAGTACTTGGACAAATTTTCTAATCAAGGTCTTAGTTGGAGAAAAATGAAAAAAATGACTCCAAACAGTATGATATTTTGTAAGCTTGGATAAGTGGTAAATAAATCTATGTTTATATAAGTAAAAAAAAAAAGTTGTAGCCCATGGAAGTGTTCCTATTGGCTTTTAATATATACCATGTTTTCAGTTCAGTATACTATGATTTAATTTCTATGTTTGGAAAAGATTATTGAGGAAACATTCAAACTTTACAATAAAACTTTAACCTAATAGATTACTTTGCTTCCTTTCTTCGTTTCTTTGTTTGTTCATTCCTTCCTTCCTTCTTTCCCTCCCTCCCTCCTTCCCTTTCTCCCTCTCTCTTTTTCTCTCTCTCTTTTTTCTTTTTTCATTTTTCTTTCTTTCTTCTTTGTTCGTGTGTGTGTGTGTTAGAACTGGGGCTTGAACTTAGGGTCTGGGTGCTGTCCCTAGTATTAGCTTAGGGCTAGTGCTCTACCACTTGAGCCATGATAACTTCACTTCTGGCTTTTTGGTGATTAATTGGACAAAAATGTCTCGTGGATTTTCCTGCTTGGGCTGGTTTTGAACTGTCATGCTCAGATCTCAGTCTCCTGAGAAGCTAGGATAGGCGTGAGCCACTAGCACCTGACCACAATAAATTCTTAAGCAATTTTTGTCAGATGAATACTGTATATGAGAGAAGTATTATTCTTGGCAATGAACTGGACATCATAGCTGGAAGTTGAAATCCCATTGATTAATGTGCCATTATTCAAATAGACAGGACACTTTGGGACTGTAGTATTTTAAGACTATATATCTTCTGTAGTAACATTTCTTTTCTTTGTCAAAAGAAATTACTATATGTTCTAAAATGTGACCATATTGCAGTATTTATGGTTTAATTTGTGCATGTCAAATACTCTGAAGAGTATAAATTATTTAAAAATACATGCATGCATGCATGTTGAGAATAAAAATTAGTTGTTTAGTACAATCTATTTAAAGAAAACCCAGTAAATCACTTTCCAGAATTATAATATTTTTAAATCTATATTTAGTAAAGTAAAAAAATATATATTCATCCATTTTGGTGCAGTTTAAAAATTTGTGCAATTTAAACTTTATTTTCTTTTCTTGTTATAAATCTTGCCCACTGGAGGGACCCTGCTTTGTACAATTAAATTTGTTTGTTGTACCAGGCCCAGAATTTCTCCTTCTGTTAGATTTATTTTCTTCTTAATAGTTCTTAAAAATAGTTAAACCTTTCTAGAGAAGCACTGTACTTTCTTTTTCTACTTTTAAAATATAATCTTCTTGAGATAGGTGTTATTTGGTTAATCATGCAATTTATAGTCATATATAGACTAAAGATTTATAAATATTCTAATAGCATTTACTGGTTATTGTTTTTGGCTATATGAATATGTGGGTTTTTATATCAATATTAGTTAGTATTTTCCAAACTTCATAATATTTTCCTCCAGCAAAGAACTGTCTCTTTGCTTAGGAGAAAAAAAGCTCAGTTATAAAATGAGGCCATTTTGCATATTAATTAGGAGGTCTTTGAACTCTACGAATAAAATCCGTTAATGCTTTGGGTATGGAACAATTATGCATTCAGGACATTAATTTTATGCTAATAAAGCGACAAGCTTTACATTTTTCTTTGTTTTGTTTGCATTTCCTAAAGATAATTTAATGCAAATAATCCATCCGTATACTGCACAGAGCGAGTCGGATGGCTTCCCTATAGTTAAGATTGTATCAGCACTCCCATTATAAATCTCTATTACCCATGGTTTATAATTTAATTGAAAAAACTCACTGCAGGCAGAAACTCAACACTTAAGAGTTTCAGGCTAAAAGCAATATTTCTCTTTTAAAAATTGCCTCTTCTATTTAATTTCATAGTTAATGGAAATATAAGAAGGACTATCCTGGAGCTGATTTTGAACAAAGGCAAACAGATCATTGTCTACAACTAAAATAATTTCTACATAAAAGTGATTGATATCTTATCATTGGCCTAACATTACAATGTTTAACCCAATTAAAAAAAAACCCAACAGTAACTGAATCTGTTTATCTTCCTGTACACATAAAAAGTACACACTTACAAGTGGAACAAGAAAATTCTGTAGGACTAGGCATCTTTCTATGTGTATTTGATAATGTTGTTTGATTGCCATGTGAACATTTTGTCCTTTCAGTAGATTGGAGCTAATGCAGTTGCCTTTTGTCAAACTGAGATAGGAAGAGGGCAAGCAGGCTGGGAGCTGTGTGCTCTCGAATGCTTTACTTCACCTGCCATAAAAGTCTTCATCTTAAGTTTATGCTTCAATTACCTTGATGGGATACAGGGGTTAATTAACAGGCATAGCAGTCTCAGTTGGTTTACATCGTTTGAATTCAGAAGATTAGCTTTTTAGACACATGGTGGTTTTGTCATCAGCTCTTGAACCCAGATCTGGACATGAAGAGAGGTTCAACCTGCTTGGTAATATGCAGTCTCCAATCAAGCCTAGAGCACAGCGAGACAAAGAAATTGTGAGTTAGAAGAAGATGTACTGTATTCCCTTCATCCCATCAACCTTTCCTATTTAATTCTTACTTATAACACTGGGTGTGACATATGTACCATGATTTCTTAACCCTAGGTAGCCATGGAAACTTGCTTAAATATGGTCTGGCTTGTCTCTGAAACATTTAGTGTTTTTAAATCAGTTGTCTTTGACATTCTAAGAAAAATTATAGAGGAAAAGAATTCAAACACATCTCTTATAACACTTTGCCCCATACAAAAGACTTTCAATGCCTATAACACAATTGCTCAGATGTTAGCAAAAGACAGGCTAAGAGGCTGAGTGACTTGCTAAAGATCACCAGGTTAGCCATAGTGATTGGCACTCTCATACTTCTTTTTTTTTTAACAGTGAGATTGAAACCATGACCGTATACATATGATCTACCACTCGATTTATGTGCTTGGGCTTTAGCACACACATTTTAAATTACGTAGTTGTTTTAAAGTAGGTAGTTGCAGAAAAGAGTTTTAATTCTGTAAGTCACATTATGAATATGATACATCTGGATCATGATCAACCCCTTCCATCATTCTCACCCATCTTTCCCAATCCCACCCATCCCTCCCCTCAAGTTAGTACTCACATTCTATCTTCAGTTTTGTCATCTTTCTCTAGTAGCTCAGTGGCTCCTTATTTCTTCTTATTTCATACTTTTACCTTTGAACAAGAGTCTAGTATGTGGTTAGTACATTCCTCTTCTAACAAGATACCTTAGACTGTGTAGAGTAGGTAATTTATGTCTTTTTTTGGGGGGGGATCCGGTCGTGGGGCCTGAACTCTGGGCCTGGGCGCTGTCCCTCAGCTCTTCAGCTCAAGGCTAGCGCTCTACCACTTGAGCCACAGTGCCACTTCTGGCAGCTTTTTCTGCTTATGTGGTGCTGAGGAATGGAACCCAGGGCCTCATGCATGCAAGGCAAGCACTTTACCACTGAGTCACCTTCCCAGCCCTCACTCTCTGCTTCTAAGTTGGCATCTTCCTGCTGTGTCCTCCAGAGGGTGCAGCTGCCATGCCCTCCTGTGGAGGAAGGACTGAAAGGCCAGGCAGGGCCTCATGGCTTAATGACTTACCAAAAGGTCCCACCTCTTAGTACTATAAAGATAATTTTAACAGTGGAAATGAAGTTTCCAAATAAATTTTAGAGAGAGAGAGATACAAACATTCAAACCCCAGTAGATGCCATGAATATCTGCTATTTTCAGGGACTATCATGGAATTTATGAAGTTTCTATTTCCAATTCTTAAAATATTCTGTATTGCTTAGGTCCTTAAATAAAGAACTTAGAGCATAGACAAGATTCCTTTACATCTAATCTACATGATAGATCAATGACAAAAGGGAACCACAAATTTACTATTTCATCTCTCTGCTTCACAATTTTTCTTTATGTCAGAGCCAATGCTTATGAGTAAGGGGTAGGAAGAAAGAATATGTGAACTTAGGTGAGTCTTCAGTCTTAAGAGATTTATAAGAAAATAGTAGATGATAATTTTTGAAGGATGGTTTAAAATTACTACTGGGGTTTATGTAACTCACTCCTCTGTACATCAGCTTCATAATAACAATACAATTTTTAAAAAAAGTAGTACTAGTATAATGGATCAGGGAAAGCAGTAATTATACTCACATAGCTGCTCTGAATATGGATGACCATGTGTGTGTGTAAAGAAAAGCAAAAGACTATTCCCTCATATTTACAAGCTGCTTCAATTAAAAAAATAATTGTAAGAATTTTAATAAGTCATTATTTGTTCATACTTCTTTCCATTTTTGTTGTTTTTGAATAGAATAAATTTAGAATGCAACACAGATTTTTTTTAGGTTTTACTTCGTGTGTGTGTGCATGTATGTGTGTGTACATGTGTGCATGAGTGTGCCTGCTGCTACGGGCTTGAGTTTAGAGCCTTGAGCTCTTGCTTTACTTTTTCCATCCAAAGTTGGCTCTCTATAACTTGAGCCATACCTCCATTTATGGCTTTTTGATGATTAAATGGAGATAAAAGTTGTACAGATTTGTCTGCCTGTGTGGCTTCAAACCTCGAGCCTTAGATCTCAGCTTCTTGAGTAGCAAGGTTTACAAGCATGAGCTGCCAGTGCCCAGAGACTTCTAACTTTTTTATTCTGAAGAAAGTTTTCCTAATTGTGTCAGTGTTGTGAATGATATCTGATACTGAGTTGAGGCATTCTTTTAATAACATTTTATATAACTGAATGATCTATCCACACACCATATAAGAATCAATAATTTCATTCCCTTCTCTGACTTGTCCCAAGTAGATGCTCTTATTTGGTAAATTTTTTTTGTCGGTCATGCAGCTTGAACTCTGGGCTTGGGCACTGTCCCGGTGCTTTTCAGGTAAAGGTAAGTGCTCTACCCCTTGAGCTACAGCGTCACCTCCAGTTTTCTAGTGGTTTATTGGAGATAAGAGTCTCACGGACTTTTCTGCCTGGGCTGGCTTGAATTGGGATCCTCAGATCTCAGCCTCCTGAGTAGCTAGGATTACAGGCATGAGCCACCAGCATCTAGCCTATTTGGTACATCTTTAAAACCTCTTGATTGTCCTCATCCCTCTCAGTTTACTTGCTCAACCTTTTCTACTTTTTTGCCCTCCACCACCTTGCCCAGTACCATTAGAGATCTCATAATGGTGGCATCCAAAAAGAAATTTTGACAATATGAGGAGAGGTGGTGAAATGTATTTGAAAGCTAATATGTTTTGGCTTTAAACCAGGGGTCAGCAAACCTTTTCTGTGAAAGATAAGCTAGTAAATATTCTAGTAGTCACTGTGGTCCACCCAGTCTCAGTCCCAGCTATTCCATTCTTGACACTGTAGCACAGAGACACCTGTAGAGAAAACATAAATGTACATAGCAAGTCCCCCATACAGAGTTATTTATAGACATCGAAATTTGAACATCATATAATTTTCAAGTGCAGCAAATATGCTTTTGAGTTGGCTCAACAATTAAAAATTTAAAACCATTCTTAGCGGATGGGCCTTAGGAAAAGAAAAGTGAGATGGGTAGGATTTTGGCTCTTTTATTTGCAGATCCCTACCTCAGGCATACCTGGGTTTACACAGCAGTTGTATGAATTGTTGGCATTGTGTTTTGGGGCAAGTTGGTTCACTTTTGTAGTTTCAATTTTGCCCATAAAATGGACTAGTATCTACTTTATGAATTATTGGTGATGATAAAATATGATAACCTATAAACTCATAATAAAATAATTGTTAATGTAGACACTTTGTAAATGGTAAGTATAAAGGCAATATAAAATTTACATCCTTAATGATCAATTTATAACACAAGTTATCATAAATAAATGTTGGTTTCTTTTCTTGCCAAATGGAACCATCTTTATTAAGATTAAAAGGAATACATGTTCTTTTCAAAAACAAGATAATATGAATATAAAAATAACAAAAATAACAAGATAAGATTCATCCCATAATTCCATTACACAGAAGATACCATCATCTTTCTCATTTTATATCTAAGTAAACTGAGGCTCAGGGATGTTAATTTGCTTAAGTTAACATTTATATGGTATTAATTTCTCTCTTAGGAAGATTATTCTTTATTTCAAACCTCTGGTTAGGGTTGGGAGTCAACCAAATTCTCATATCTTTTGGCCCCATTGTCTGTGTACGGTCCAGAAATGTTTAGTCGCCATGCCCTTCCTCGGATCTGCTATATGATTTGTCATGGTTGACCTTATGACTCAATGGCATGATCAGTCAATGGCATTTCCTGGGATAATTTAGATTGAAATTTAATCAGGGATACTCTTTGCTCATGAGATTTGAATAACAGAAATTTAGCATTATTTTGGCCACAGACTAAATTTGTGGAAGCAGTTGGCCTGAGAGAATGACCCCAGTGCAAGGAGGAGACAGTGTTGGCAAACTCTAGGAGAAAGAAGATGAGAAGATGAGAGGACTAGAGAGGGGGAGAGAAAGGGGGGAGGAGAGAGAAAGAGAGGAAGAGAGAGTGTGCCAGATGACCCTTGAATGCCTGCATCTGAATATTTCTTTTTTTTTTATATTTTATTTTATTTTATTTATTTATTTATTTTGGGTCCGGTCGTGGGGCCTGAACTCTGGGCCTGGGCGCTGTCCCTCAGCTCTTCAGCTCAAGGCTAGCGCTCTACCACTTGAGCCACAGCGCCACTTCCGCCTTTTTTTTTTCTTTTTGCTTATGTGGTGCTGAGGAATCGAACCCAGGGCCTCAGGCATGCAAGGCAAGCGCTCTACCACTGAGCCACCTTCCCAGCCCTGCATCTGAATATTTCTAAAGGCAATGACTCCCCCATGGTTTGAGGATGAAAATGTTGACCAGATAACCTTTTTTTCCCCCCACAGGCCAGTTTGATTTTTTTGTCTCCCTTATTTCCAGTCAAAAAAACCTCCCAAAACAAAAACATGAACTGTGTAGATAATGAGAATGAGAACCTAGATCTTTGTAATCTTAGAGCTCTGAGCTTCTCTTTTAATTCTGTCTAAAGACTACTACTGCTGATGGCTTGATCTCTCTCTTTTTTCTTTCCACCTCACTCTTTTCTGACAGTACCATGGCTTGAACTCAAGGCCTCATACTTTTGCTTGGTTTTCTTGCTCGATATGGGAGCTTTATCACTTGACTCATACCTCCAGTTTGGCATTTTGCTGCTTATTTGAAGATGGAGACTCAAAGTCTTTTCTTAGATAGCTTTGAACTTTGATCCTACAGGTCTCAGCTTACTAAATGCCTAGTATCAGAGCTGTAAGCCCCCAAGTGTCTCAGCTTAAAAATAACTACAAGTTAAAATTTGCAACTTAGTGCCAAATTATTATCTAAGTTGGCCTTCCTAATTTATGCTTAGCTAACGATTAACTGCTATGCATCTTCTGTTGGCCAATCAGTCTTTTCTATTTATGCTCTTTTCTGCCTGTTTTGTGCTCTAAGGAGGCTTGTTTGGAAGCACAAGTTCCAGTATTCTGGTTTGTGGTAAGGCTGGAGAGAGGTTAATTTGGGGTCTTCATCTCTTATTGTTCCCGAATTGGCTGCTTCCCTTGATCTGAGGTCACAGGCCCTGGTGGTCGAACCTGTCCACTCAGCTTTGTGCTTCTTGTTTAAAGCCCTGTGTGCTTCAAGATGCCTTGTGGGCTCTATCTTCTGCAACCACACCCTTAGAAATAAATCCTCTTAAATGTTCTTGAAGCTACCCAATCTGAGTGTGCTCTTTGTTTCCTGTCTGGACTTTGAGTAATATTGTTTATACAAAAATCATCTTTGCCTCACATTTCATGTCAAGATATGGCATTACCCACGTTTTTAATCATTTCAATTCTCATAAGGGGAAAATGGCATCTTGTTTTAATTTATATTTTTTTGATTATTATTGAGCTTGAACATCTGTTCATATGTTAATTGGCTATTTGCATATTTCTGTTAATTGCTTGTTAATATTCTTTGCCCATTTTTCTTTTGGGTGATCTCTCTCTCACCCCCTCTCTCTCTTTCTCTCTTTCTTTTTCTGTCTCTCTTTGATTCCTATTATGAGTGAAATGTTTATTTTCTATTATATTTCCCAACTGATTCTTGGTAATCTAAGTAAAAACATTGATTTGATATTTTGTTCCATATGTTTCGTCTGAATTCTTTTATTCATGTTAATAGAGTTTGCTCAGTTCTCTTGACTTTCTAATATTATTTGCAGTGAATGATAGTACTCAGTCTTCCTTTCTAATTCATGCCACAATTTCCTCTATCCTGTTTTGGCCAGATCCTATAAAACACTGAACCATGCAAGTGTTAATGGGAATCATTGGCCAGTAGGGTGTTAGAAAGAATCTCTGTCTCCTCCTTAGCTTTTTCAAGAGAGGGATTCACAGAGCTACCTCTTAAGAAACATTTGCACTTGTCTGGGAAGCAATGCTCAAGTCTTTGAAAATCCCTGTGCACAGAAACCGGTTTTTTGTTGGTTTTGTTTTGCCCTTGCCAGATATAACTGCGATACTGAATTTCATGATGTACATTGTAAAGTTCAACAATTTGCATAGATCCTAAAGGACCAAAATATAAACAAAATAATTTATAATAATGTAGCAAAACCTCTATGGTTTAATGTATAAACTCAGACTTAATTAATTTTTAGACAATTATTTTAAGGCTTATTTACTATGCCTGTCTTCAGTTATTATTACTACTGAAGGATAAGCCATTGTATTTTATGTTTTAGGGATCATGTATGGCATCTTCCTTTTGGATGTGTTTTGCCTTCAAAGGAAGCAATTGAGATGAAAAAAAAAAGAACACTAAATGAAAGAAAGTCTGGTGTAAGGATAACATACTATTCTTGCTCCTTTTTCTTTTTCTTTTTCTTTTTCTAATTTAATTTGATTTTATTGTAAAAGTGATGTACAGAGGCGTTACTTAAGTAAGGTAATGAGTACATTTCTTGTTGAACATTTTTACCCCCTCCCTTGTTTTCTCCCACTTTCCCTCCTTACAGCTCCCCTTCCCCCAAAGTTGTAAAGTTCATTTCCAACATAGTGTCTTGTGAGTATTGCTGTTGTTGCATGGGTTCACCCTTTATCCATTGTCTCACCATTTTGTTATTCCTCTTCCCTTCCCCAAATCAGATAATCATATATACAAGACACAAGGCACCAAAAAAACCCCCCAAACAAAACAAAACAAAAAACAGTGACAACAGGGGATAAACCAAAAGGGAAAAAACTCCCAAAAGATAAAAAGAAATACTTCACACAGTTCATTAAAACAACAACAACAAACCTCTTGTTTCCATATCTCGGAGTTCATTTTGATCAGCATCATTTTATATGGTCTTATGCACATAGCTATTGAACTATTGTGATCTTCTGCTAGGACTATCCTAGACATACTAATTATTACATGAAGCCTATGTTTCTTTGAGACTGGCTTACTTCACTCAATATGATTTTTCCAGGTCTTTCCTTTCCTTACAAATGGGGAGATGCCATTCTTTCTGATGGAAGCATAGAATTCCATTGTGTATATATACCACATTTTCTTGATCTATTCATCTACTGAGAGGCATCTGGGTTGGTTCCATATCTTAGCCATGGTAAATAATGTTGCAGTGAACATGGTTGTGCTAGTTCTTGCTCCTTTTTCTTCCATCTCTTTTCTCTCTCTCTCTCTCTCTTTCTCTTTCACACACACACACACACACACACACACACACACACACACACACACACCTCAACAAACAATTTCCATCCATCAATGCACCTCAAGTTACCATTTTCTTCATTCGTTTCTTCTTTCCTTCCTATTTTCCTTTCTTCCTCCTTTCCATTCTGCAAATACATCCTTAATTACCTCCAGAAAAATCACTTCAATCCCAACAAAAAGTTAAAAGTTATTCTTATCATTACTGATAAAAATAGTTAATAATATGGAATCCTGGCAACAATGGAGTAAAAAGGCATTTTCCTTTTCTAGTGTCTGGAAGTTTATTTTTTATTGAAAGTTTTCTCTAACATAGTTTGACTTTAAATTGTATTATCTTGTTTGGATATAGTGTATATTTGTTTATGTGTTACAGTGTAATATTGCAATATATGTAAGCAACGTGTGATGATCAGATCAAGCTAACTGGCACATTTATGCCTCCAACCAGTACTCATTTCTTCATGTTGGAAACTCAAAATCTTTTCTACTAGTGATTTTGAATTATACAATAAATTGCTGTTGGCCATAATAATCTACTGTGCTGTAGAATATCAGGTGTTAACTCCTCCTATCCAACTGTACCCCTGAATCTGCTAACCAGCCTCTCTTCTTCCTCTTCCCTCTACCTTTCCCATTCTTTGCTATGATGACTTTATTATTTCTTTTTATTTTCTTTATTTTTTTGGCAGTTGTGGGGCTTGAACTCTGGGCCTGGGTGCTGTCCCTGAGCTCTTCAGCTCAAGGCTAGTGCTCGACCACTTGAACCACAGTGCCACTTCTGGTTTTCTGGTGGTTTATTGGAGATCAGAGTCTCATGGACTTTCCTGCCCAGGCTGGCTTTGATCTGTAGTCCTCAGATCTCAGCCTCCGGAATAGCTAGGATTATAGATGTGAGCCACCGGTGCCCTGCTGACTTTACTATTTCTATGAGACTAATGTTTCAAACTCCCAACTCTATGTGAAGAGGACGCTCAGTATTTGTCTTATCTGAGGAAATTATTTTCAAAATTTTATTGTAAGTTCACCATTAATACATGTTATTAGGTATTCACTCGGAACTAACTCCTAACACTGGACTGGTAACTAGGGAGCTTGAAAAGCTCGAAGTCCTCTTGAGAATATTCATCTTCATTTGCTTGCTCTTCCTATGAAATCTATTATTGGTAGAACATTTAAGAATAATAAAGCATCTTTTATTCAATTTTACTTTCCATTTTCTTTAATTACTAGTATTGAAACAGTTTTGCTCTATGCTATATTTCACTGTGAATCTTTCAGCTATGCTATAAGACTAAATTAAGCTTTTATAGATTCGTTTTAGTATAAACCTTATCCCTGCTTACGGCTTCTAGGGTAATACTCATCATAACTTAAACAACAACAACAACAACAACTGTTATGTGAATAAGCTCTTAGAAAACAACTGAGTTATAAATCGGCATTTTCCTGGATAAAAAGAAATCCCCAAAGTTAGTTCAATTAGGTCAAATTTGTGGGTATGAATCTAAGTTTTATCTGTAAATTAATATATAATTACAGATTCTTTTAATGCTCATCTTAATTGCTATCCTATCATTTTAGCAATATAGCTTTCATTTAAAAATGAATTTGGAATTTCAGAGTTTAAAAGTTGAGATCCATGACATTATGTTAAATAGAATGTTAAACCAGTTTTTCTTTCTCTCTCTCTTTTTTTATTCTGGACAGGGTTGGGAGAAGAGCTTGGTAAAATGTTTTTTCCATTCATTAGAACAAGAAGAAAACATTTATTATTGCCTATTAATTGAGGATTTTACTTACCAAAAATAGCCACGTAGCCTGGTACAAAAACACATATTACATTAGAGCTGTAACACTATTAGGTTTGTAAGGAAGAGCTGCTAAATATATTTTGAATATCACAAAGACTGTTTCTTGCCTGAAGCATGCTCTTTGTTATATCCTGTATCTCGTCTTCTTATCTTATTCATGAGGAGAAGTGAATCTCAGTAAAGTCTATGGCTTGTGTTATGTTTAAACTCTCCTTACTGAACCAATATGTTCACAGATAAGATCAATAAAATATGTGTAAACCTTTGAAATTTAGATTGGAGAGGAGGCTGCCTAATCAAACTCTGGTACTGAATTTTATACAACATACACCAGCCCTTTAATTTTATATTCAGGTCCTGATAGACCAGAGGATAAACCAAACACATCTACAATCTTCTGGATTAAATTAAGATGGTTTTCTGAAATCAAGAACAATTCCCTGCCCCTACCCCCAAAAAAACCTCAAAACAAAACAAAATGAAATCCTGGATACACTTACAAGGAATTATTATGTATTAAGTATTATGTATTAAGAGGAACTATTATGTATTATAGAGGAATTGCATAGCAGTTATTCATTTTATTTCTTTGTGAAGCACCTTTGTCTAATATTAAAATTTTGAATTAAAAGTTTAATGTTTACCCCTGTGTAGTTGGGCCATTGGTTCAAGATGCAGTCTGAGGAAGTGTGGGGCTATGCAATGTGTTTTTCACACAGCATTTTTATGGCACTGATATCTAATGCTGGCTCTGTGAGGTCATGGGTTCTCAAGTCATGCAAGTGCTAAATTCCTTCTGAAGCTTTCACGAAGTATTTTAATTAAGTTTTCAAAATTGCCTTTGGATCATATTCACAACTCTTTAGTGCTTTATTTCCATTAACAAAATAGTAATTAAAATTAAATTTTAAAAGAAATAACCACAGTAGGTCATTCTTTTATTAACTTGAGATAGATAATGAACCTGTCCTATATAAAGATGGAGCTAAATCTGTGGAGAGGCTGGGGATAGTGTATTTTAATTAAGGTAATCCTTATTTGCATCTAACAAACAGCATCCCTACTTAGAAATTTAAGACCTTAGTGATACATATTAGTACATTACCTCAACAAATCTAATAGAGATTTAATGCCTATGTTTTACGGAGCAATTTGTCATAAATTAAGAACATTTGCATAGTAAATTTCAAGGATGTTATTCTTTGCAGTTTTCTATAATTAAGGAACACATTCAACATTAAAATTTTATAATTTTTGCAGTGCTAGGGATGCTGGCTTTGTTATTAAACTGAGCTTCATTTCAGCTGCTTATAACCCCATGGAAAAGCCTAGCTTTAATAAAAACATAATAAATGGACTGATTCTAAGGTTTTTTTTTTAACTCTTAAATCTTAGCAATGGCTTGTATGTTTAAGCATGCAAAATATAACTCTGAAGATATCTATTTAGTTGGGTAGGGAGTGTTTAATCATTTAACAAACAGGCCAATGAGACTTACCCCAATCACACTGCTAAATAGTTTGAGCCAGCTGCATAATATATAAATTAAGTGTTCACTAATTGGGAGTATAGATAAGAATCTTTACTCAGCTAAAGGTTCAAAATATTAGTATCTACTTTAGTAAGTTAGAATAGTAGAGTTAAAGAATCCATTTTAATTAAGAATGGCAACGTTATCCTTAAGGTTTCTTTTATTTTGATAGTTACGATAATTTTGATATGTGGATTTTATTAGAGATCATGATTTGAGGAGATATACTTTAAGGTAAGTTCACCTGTGGTCATCTAGATTTTTGATTTATGGTGACAAATTTTGTCACTTGGGCTTTTTATTTTATTTTGTTATTATTAAGTAGTTGTATAGAAGGGTTACAATTCCAAAGTCAGGTGACTTCTTTTGTGTGCGGGTACTGGGGCTTGAACTTAGGGCCTTGTACTCTTGCTTGGCTTTTTCACTCACGGCTTGCTCTCTACCACTTGAGCCAGACCTCTACTTCTGGTATTTTACAGGTTAATTCGAAATAAGAGTCTCTCAGATTTGTCTGCCAGGCTGGTTTCCAACTATGATCTTCAGATCTCAGCCTCCTGAGTAGCTAGGATTACAGGGGTGAGTCACCAGCACCCAGCTCTCTCTCTCTCTCTCTCTCTCTCTCTCTCTCTCTCTTCCTACCTTTTCATTTATGACAATATCTCACTATGTATCCAATAGCTGTGTTCAAACCCACCATCTTGCCTCAGCCTCTCTGAGTACCATCGTGACTGACGACTTCCTCTTCTTCTTCTTCTTCTTCTTCTTCCTCTTCCTCTTCTTCTTCTTCTTCTTCTTCTTCCTCTTCTTCTTCCTCTTCCTCCTCCTCCTCCTCCTTCCCCCCCTTCCTCCTCTTCCTCCTCAGTTGGGGGGCTTGAACTCAGGGCCTGGGAGCTGTCCTTGAGCTCTTTTGTTCAAGGCTAGTCTTCTACCACACAAAGCAACAGCCCCATTTTTAGCTTTCTGGTTATTTGGAACTAAGAGTCTCAGGAGCTTTCCTGCCTGGGCTGGCTTTGAACCCTGATCCTCAGATCTCAGCTTCCTGAGGAGTTAGGATTGCAGGCAGGTGTGAGTTACTAGCTTTCACTTGGACATTTTTACCTGAGTGATTTAGAGTATGAAGCTTTCTCAGAGAAGAAGGAATTTATACTTTATTGTTTACCTTTGGGCCAGGCAAATGCTGCACCAATGTGCTACATCCCTATCTCTAAATGTAATGTATCCAAAGTCTAATTAAGATTTTATGGAATGGCCATTAAACATTTATCATTATTAATTTTTAAGTTGTTATTATAAAGGTGATGTACAGAGAGGTTATCATTTCATAAGTCAGGTAATGAGTACATTTCTTTTTGGGCAATATCACCCTTTCCTTTTCTCCCCCCCAGTATTTTCCTGTATCCCCACCTACAAGTTGCATAGTTTGTTTGCAACATAGTAATTTTTATTTATTTATTGTCGGTTATGGGGCTTGAACTCTCAGCCTGGGCGTTGTTCCTAGGCTAGTCAGTTCGAGGCTAACATTCTACTACTTGAGTCACACTGCCACTTCCGGTTTTCTAGTGGTTCATTGGAGATAAGAGTTTCATGGAAGGGCTGGGAAGGTGGCTCAGTGGTAGAACGCTTGCCTTGCATGCCTGAGGCCCTGGGTTCGATTCCTCAGCACCACATAAGCAAAAAGAAAAAAGCCAGAAGTGGCACTGTGGCTCAAATGGTAGAGCGCTAGCCTTGAGCTGAAGATCTGAGGGACAGCACCCAGATCCAGAGTTCAAGCCCCATGCCCGGACCAAAAAAAAAAAAAGAGTTTCATGGACTTTCTTGCCCAGGCTTTGAACTGTGATCCTCAGATCTCTGTCTCCTGAGTACCTAAGGTTATAGGCATGAGCTACTGTTGCCTGGCCTAATATTTAATTTTTAATCTACTAAGAATTCTGAAGTATTTAGGGACTTTGTTTTTTTTTATCATATATTGGACATGGTAGATGACATTATTTCATGTTATATGACAAAGCAGAGTTATATGACTAAGACTCACTGAGAATGACTAGTTTGTTCTCTGTGTCAAAGAATTTGACACAAATGTTTTAGACTGAAACTACTTCAAGGCTGTTTTGTTGTTCTGGCTGCAAAGTTTTAGACAGGCACTCTTACATTTGACCCAGGCCTCCAGTGTTTGCAGAGGTTTAGAATGTCACTCTCACTTGGTGAGAGACATTAGTCAACTTGCATGCTAAATCATGGCTGACCCTGCTTTCATTATAGTCCTAAGAGTTAAAGTAGCATCAAATAGTTCAATATTTATGCATTCCTCTCTTTCTGTCAACCACTGAGCACTTCAGCTTTATTAACTCATTTACTTTCTACTACAACCTTATGATGTTGTTTTTATTGACCATTTTCCCTATAGGAACACCAAGGCAACAAGATAAGAAAATTGTACATATAAAGAAGTCATAGATGTGAAATGCAATCTGATGTCACAGCCCAGGGTGTTGACAGTGTTGCTATTCTGCCATCTTTATTGGGGAAGGTGGAGACTTGGCACCACAACATGTCTAGGGTCCAGATCTTTCTTCCATTGTTTATTTTTGTGATTTGTGGTAGCTCTAATAGAGGGCACAGATGGGGACAATGTACAAAGAGCATCAAAAGAGAGTATTTGTGTCACTGGGGCTCAGTGTCACCTTGCATGTTGGCTGGTCAATTCCTTTGTGTGACTCGAGGTGAATCACCTCCATTCCTTCAATTTCCTGCTCAGGAAGGCAAGGATGCCAAAACCCACATCACTGGCATCTTGAGTTGTTTCATGTCACCTACTAGCGAATGTCAGGTAAGGGCTTTATACACTGTAGTAGCTCTTGTAATTGGCCTACTTATTTCACCCAGGAGAAACAAGGCTCTCAGTAGAATTTATTTGCCCAGACTACCAGCATGCAAAGCTTAAGATCTACTTTATTTTTGACAATGAAGTAGATCTTTGGAGTATGACAGATTTCTAGGTTAGGGGTTTTATAGTTGTGTGTAAAGTGAAGAGAACTTTGCCATGTATACACCTTCCCTTGTGATCCAATGACAAACAGCTGCATGAGATCTCAGGCTCATTCATGGTGGAAAACCCAAAATGTTTGTACTGTGTGTTTACTTGCAGTTAAGCCTTGGGAAAGTTAATGGTGAGTTTTGGAAAGAAAGTCTATAACACAGTTTCATTTGGAAAGAGGGAAAGGATTTTGTTTTTTAATTTTAATAATGTGTGCCAGGTAGTGTACCTGAATTGAGTAAATACATTTCATTTTTATGATCACTGAGCAATTAGCGGAGGCTGTCTGTGATGCTGTGTTACGATGGATTCTGAGCCAGCAGGGAGGAGTTCCAGGGCTGGGGGTGAGTGGGTTAGAGAATAGACTGTGTGCTTCTTGCTCAGGATGTAACCATGACAATATCACCCCGAGCCCCAGTCTGAGTCATGTTATATTACAATCTCACTCTATGAATAAAGTACTTTGAAGATGCTGTCTTGGACTGTTTTCTATTGTGCTCTGCAGGTATGGCAGTATTTTATTCATATATTCTATGGCATTTGGTACTTTTGGTCATTTCATTCTATCTTGATACGACCAATGTTAAAGAGCTTATTTTCAAATGGAAGTTATTATTTGTCTTAGATAGATAACAAAAGCATCATCCCTGCCTTTTAAAAGTTTAAAATAGACACAGTATGGCCAAACAATAGTTTGAACATACATGTATATATACATATATATATATATATATTTAAGAACCTACAAGTTGAATGAAACATTTTGTTTTTCTAGACTTGTTTCTTCTCTATCTTACTCAGCATGTGCTAATCAATTTGCATATGGGTTTGCAAAAACAGAAAATACTAATGAATCAATTGTAATGGGAAAAGAGTGAAACTGTCACAAAGTCATACAGTTCATTAATTTCCCCCCATACCTCTTATTAATGTTATACTCTTGATCCATGATTGCTGCTGTAGACATTAACTTAACAAAATTCATTGCACGAAATAAAAAATTTTCTTGCCAGTTTTTAAAATATCATTTGGTATGTTCATAAGTTTTGCGGAATCCCCAATAAATCTACTGAAATTTCTTGAATGAAAGGAATGTTAAATCATACTTTTTACGTCTGTTTTCTCCTCTGTGTGTCTCTGTCTGTCTGTCTGTCTGTCTGTCTGTCTCTCTGTGTGTCTCTCTTTTGTTCACAAAGAGAACAGACCAGTTTGTCAAGAACCTACCCTAGAAAGTGAGAGATCAGACAGTAGGGGTTCAGAGGAGCTGAGTTTTGCTTTGTCTCATCCTGAAGTGGGACACCATAAAGCGTCTCAGTGTCTCAGGACTATTTGTGTGAACTGACAGTTGAAAGCATTGACAGTGTTCCATTAGTAATGAATTATGGGAACAATTTTATTAATTTCTTCACCTCTGCCAGTATATATTAGTGTAAGTTACTCAACCAAATATCAAAAGAACCATTGCATTTTAACCTTTGAGTCTTTTTTACTGTGTAGCCAGGAACAGTAAAAAAAAAATAAATTAATATGGCAGTCCTTTTTTTTAAATGACTGGAGATAAGGCATGAACATAATTTTTTCCTGTTTTTAATTTAATAGCAGGTTTATAGTTTTATGCAAAACCATTCACATTACATTTGACCCTCTGGGCGCTGCTTTTTCTCTCCCACCTCCACCCCCGTGGATATAATTTTGAGTCTTTAATAATCTGTTGTTAAATCCACTCTGAGTTTGATTAATGAATTGTGATGAACCCATGCATTAATTTGCAGGTTTGGTCTGATGCCCTAAAAGGCTGCTTTGTTGTGGATGTATTATTAATGTAACCTCTTCATGAAGAGGGCCATCGGAGGGCAGTGTGACCCAAATAATGGACAAGCTACACATCTGGGAGTTTCATTCATGCAGCTCTACAAGTGAAGGTGCAGTGATATTATTTCAAAGAGAGAATCCTGAGTTGGTGGAATGCCCTAGAATGGGGTGGGGAAGGCGCAGACCCTGAGGAGGGGTGTCTGTGGATGGAGCTCAGGGGAGTTGGTGAATTGAGCAGGAAGAAGTCTTCCATTTGATTAACTCCTAACTGAAACATAATAGTCTATTCAATTATAAATGTAGTCATGACACTGAGGAATTATTAGCCCAATGTGTGACTCTGTCATCACTAAGAAGCCACAGATCTTTTCAGAACATGGTACAGGATTTATAAGCATCCTTGATGCTTATAAAAACAAAAACAAAAACACACCAAAGCAACCTCATTAAGATACCTGCTCAACTAGTTACTTAAACATATATATATATATATAAATTATATATATATATTATATATTATTATATTATATATATAATATATATATAATATATATATTAATATATATATTATATTATTATATTATATATATATTAATTATATATATATATATGTTTATATATACATGTATATGTAGATATATACATGATTTTATCAGTAACTTAAAAAATATGGATTAATTTAATTGGTAATCTTTTAGACATTTAAACATGTAATTCTGAAGCTGGGTTGGGCCCCGGTGGCTCATACCTGTAATCCTAGCCATTCAGGAGGCTGAGATCTGAGGATCACGGTTCAAAGCTGGCTTGGGCAGGAAAATTTGTGAGACTCTTATCTTCACTAAACTACAAAGAAGCTTGGCTAGGGCTCCAATAGTAGAACACTAGCTTTGTTTAGGAACAGTGCTCAGGAACTGAGTTCAAGCTCCAGGACAGACAGACAGACAGACAGACAGACAGACAGACAGACAGACAGACAGACAGACAGACACACACACACACACACACACACACACACACACACACACACAATGTAATTCTGAGAAGGACCCTTCCTTCTCAGAAGTCTGTGGCTTCCCATGGTGCTGTAGAGGCCATTGTCTATGCTACCATTGCTTCAGTTGGAGTACCAAGACATTCAGTGTTCCTCAGGAACAGGTTCAAGGTCAGAACTTGTCCTGAGTGAGGTCAGATGACAGCAGTATCTGAGTCCTGCTCATGCTACCTACACCCATCCTTCCTTCTCCTCAGCAACTAGAAGCCATGAATTATTTGTTTTATTCACTGACACTTCCCAAGCAAATATTTTATCATCTGACCCATACAAGCACTTAGCAGCTAATGAACATATGATATAGTTAAGAAATAATTTTTTTGCTTTATTTGAATGAACATGGGTTTTAGAGTCATTTTTTTAAAAAAAGAAATGACAAAATCCGGCATAGACATTCTAAAATGTTTATTGCATTGCAACAGACATTTACAAGCAATGGAAATGTTTATGGGAACTGCTAATAACCAGCTTATTGTCCAGCAGCTCAGTTTCTCAGAGCACTGTAGACTCTCATAACTGATTTATTTCAGAGCATTGTTATAATTAAACAAAGAGAACTAGAATTCTCCAAAGGCAAATATAGCTGCAGAGAGATAGGAAAATTAGATTAAGGAAGAAAATTAGCATGTGTATTGGGAGTGTGTATAAATGTGTGGATATGTTTGTGTGTCTCTGGGTACACAAAGACCCAACCTGGTAAGAGAGACTTTAGGGCTGTAAGTTGCCTTAGAGATTATTTTTCAATTTAATTTAACAAGTATCGAAACAGAAGCACAAAGAGGTTAAGTGACCAGTGACCTCCTAATTGCTAAATCCAATAAACCCTTCTCAGACCTTATCTTATTCGACCACAGGATTGCATTGTGTGTTGTTTACCTTTTCCTTTTCCTGGAAGCTTACATATGGGCCTTTTTTTGGGGGGGGGTCTTTTCTGTCCTGTTTTTCCCATCCCTGCTTTCTACCTTCTCCCAGGATGACATATCTTTTATACACTTCTAATCTCCTCAGGTAGAGCTTTGCTCTAGTTCAGAGTTTATCTACTTTCTTCACTATTCTTCCTTAAATAGTGTGTGTGTGTGTCCATGTGCATGTGCACATGTGCATGTATGAACATGCCTGTGCTAGTCCTGGGGCTTGAATGCAAGTCCTGGGTATTATCCCTTAGCTTTTTCACTCAAGGCTGGAACTCAACTACTTGAGCTACAGCTCCACTTCTGGCCTTTGGCTGGTTAATTGGGGATCAGAGTCACATGAACTCTCCGGTCTGGGCTGGCTTTGAACCACAACCCTCAGATCTCAGCCTTTTGCCTAGCTAGGATTACAAGCTTGAGCCACTAGTGCCTGGGTTATACTCTTTAGCCTGTTTTATGCTCCTTGAAGGCAAAGAACACATGAAGTTTTTTCAGATTTAGCAGAGAAAAACATTTGATTTGCAGCTAAACACATGTTTTCTACCTCCCCCCTCCCCCATGCCTCCCCATTCACAATACTGACCAGGCATGGGGTCTGGGCTGATGTGTATATGGGGTAGATTTACTCTGCCTTCTCTTTCTATAGTCAGTGTAAGAACACAGCCTGTGGTTAGCATCTGGACATCAAACAAGTGTTTTTTTTATTCTATGTATGTCCCCAAATTGGAGTTTTGACTGTAGGACATAGACATTCGATATAATACTGGACACAATTATTAAAAATACTTCCTTGTGTATATCCTTTTCAAACATAATTCCTTTATTTTCTGTGGCCCTTCTAAGAACACACAATATGTCTTATTGTATTTTAAGGGTTCAACCCTGTCCCTATGTGCTTACAAAATGAAGGACTTTATTCTAGATGCTGATGACCCAGCAGCGAGCAAAATCAAATCCTTTGTCTTCTTGGAGATTATATTCTACTGACTGAATATAGACAATAAATAAGTTAAATATACAGCATGCCAATGTTATTCACAGCTATGCAGAAAAATAAAGCAGGAAATGGGACATAAATGTTCAAGGATGGAACTGATTTGTTTTTCTCCCCAAGCTGGCTGAATGTTGTCTTTCACATCTCAGCTGATGGCAGCTCCTTTTTCCCAGTTGCTTGGATACAGTCCCTAGAAAATCACCCTTCTTTTTCACTCTCATCCAACCTGTTAGGAAACCTTATCTTTTTTACCTTCAAAATATATCCAGAATCTGACCACTATTTCTATCAAAACATCCTTGGTCTAAGCTACCATCAGCTATCACATGGATGATGGCAATAGTGCTTGAGATGAGCTTTCCTTTTCAACACAGCAACCAGAATGAGTTATTTACAGGGTTCCATTCCTCTTTCCAAAGCAATAGTGCCCCTTGCTTCATTTGGAAAATCAGCATCACCAAAATGGTTCTATGGTTCTTCATGATCCTGGACAACCCCCTCTACTCCTTTCTTCTCATGTCACCTCTCTTTCTCACCTCTAGGTGACCAACCTAGCCATCTTCGTTGCCCCGGACTCCTGGGTTTAGCACTACAAGTAATAGGCTAGTGCTTTCCACTTGAGCCACAGCTCCACGTCCAGCTTTTTGGTAAGAGTCTCATGGATTTTCCTGCCCAGGCTAGCTTAAAACTGAGAGTCTCAGATCTCAGCCTCCTGAGTAGCTAGGATTACAGGTATGATCTGGGCTCCTGGAAAGATGTTCTGTCTAACCAAGGATTAGACCCAGTTTCACTAAAGAAGTCCCTAACTATTGTTTTTTCTCACTCTTACAAGAATCATTCTAGTAGGATCATTTTGATGGGATTCAGGGTACATGATTATGCCACAGACATTGTACATGAAGCAATTTGTGTTTTGACTGGTGATAAATTGATAATCACCAACCCGGCTAAGCCAGTCCACAGAGAAGCAGTTAATATTGTGAAACTTCAATAAAGTCGGCTGTCAATGCGATAGATATTGCAGGTGAACTCCTTGATCTCTCATTGTAATCCTTTGAATCTCTGTTATCCATCACTCTATAACACATTTGTTTAGCAGGGAAATAGGCTTCTAAAATCTCACCATCAAAGTAAGCCTCAACAATAACACTTCTAAATCTGACACGTCAGTCTCAACAACACTGTCAGAACACTATTTAGCTATCAAATTTAGTGAGGTGATGTAAATTTACAGAAGGACAGGAAGAGATTGAAGAGTGTTCTCTTTCGTTTTCTTGGACAATAAAAAAAGTATTTGAAGTGTTTGCTCCCCCATTTCCTCTTTCCTAAGCAGGCATGAGAGAAATGGGTATCAATATAAAGCATCCTCCTTCTCTGATTGGTCCACATGTAGACTTTTAAAAAGCTTATGTGATTTCCTTACTGGTAAATCTTAAGTGGTACAAAATAGAGTACGATTTGGATTTAGAAAATAGAGCTTTATTTTTTACCACTGTAAACAAAAGGGCTGGGGGTGTGGCTCAGTGGAAGAACACTTGGCCAGCAAGGCCCTGGGTTGGATCCCCAGTAGTACAAAAAGAAATAAAGAATGCAATAATGATATATGTTCTTTCATAGGAAAAAAAAGAGCCATTCATATTTGTTGTTGTTATCTGGTACTTTTTTTTCTGCCAGTCCTGGGACTTGAACTTCATAAGGTTCTGTGCTCAAAGGTAGCACTCTACCATTTGAGCCACATCTGGACTTTTGGACTAGAGCTCCGCATCTGGACTTTTGGTAGTTAATTGGAGCTAACAGTCTCATGGACTTTCCTCTTTGGGCTGGCTTTGAACTCAGCCTCCCTAGTAGCTAGGATTGCAGGGAGAGCCACAGGTACCCAGCTAGAACTTAGTTTTATTGTTAAAAAAATTAATTCTTTCTGGAGTGGTTGTATTCCACAAAGGCCAAGTCTTAAGAGTAAAACTAGTCATTACTCCAGTTAGCGTTTCCAGGACATGACTCTTGATGAAGAAGAAGACATTTACTCTTTCTCGGGTATATTTGGAACGTATGGGAACATTCTAATGAATGATCTTATTGTATGTGGTTCAATCTCCCCAGGGAAGAGTTTTCTCTTATTTAATCTCAGGAAATAGGATCAGCTCTGCCAAGGTATTATAGAGCCTAAGGAAACACTCCCTGTATTTAAATGAAGAGCTACAAAGTTGCTTAAAGGGGTTTGACTAATTAGAATTCCAGTGGAGCAAGTTTGGGAAGCGTTTGGACTAAATCTGAATCCACTTCTATTTCTGGTGGGAATTTTGAAGGGATTTTTTTTTTTTTTTTTGCATAGTTTCCCTAGGCGGTCAATTACAGACCTTCTTTTCCTAGTAATTTCTGAATTCATTATTCTCAAATATCAAAATGCATAAAGGAAAAATACATTCTTTTAGCTATGGTAGAAGATACAGTGATTCAACCAAAGGTTTCTTAGGGTTTAGAAGAAAAAAATATGTGGATTTTTCTCATCTTTATTCATCATGACTTTGGAAGAACGGGAAATAAGACCTGAGGTAGCCGAACTCTCTTTGTGATAGCAAGCTTCATGATATCCAGGACACGTGTGTGACCCTCTAAGCTCCCTCAGAGCACCATGCACAGTATTTTTGGTACCATATATGTACTCAGTAAACGTGTAATTACATTTACTGATGTACATTTTCCTAAAGTTTCTCCTTTGATATTCTACAACATTCTGGTAATTTAGAGGAAAAAGCCAAACAAAAAAAAAAGTTCCAAAGTCTGTTACAAGACTTTTTTGACCACTTGATTTGGAATCAATTTTTCTGACCGATAGGGTCTTCCTAGTGTTAGTAAAACTCTGAGAGTTCACGAAAAGTTTGCTTTGATTTTGACCCTATATTCATTAAATTGAGCAAAATGGTGAGGCGAGAATAATGTTTCAAAAATATTTTTATACATGTGGTACAGTGCATTATTCTTTCCAAAAATGAAAATTCTTTCCAACATGCTAATTAAAGTAAATTTTCACAGGTTTACTGGAAGCACTGAATAATATTTTGATCCTACTAATAAGCAGCAGAATGAAATGTTCAAGAGATATGTGATAATAGCTAAGATCTATTGAATGCTTGCATTAGGTATTGCCTTTATTTCCTTCACATCCAAGAAATTACTTGAGCCTTTCATGCAACATTGAATTTGGGACTATGACCAGCATTTTATATAAGAAAGAACCCAAACTTTTCATACTGATGAATTATGGTCTAGGTAACAAGGCAGATTGTACCCAATGTGGTAATTCACTTTTTATTTCTTTTGCCCAGCTTTTATGAACAATTATGATCATGTATATATAACATGAATCTTAGCCATTTTAATGGTTTTAAATTATATAATTTGGTGGCATTAAACACACTACCATATGATCCTACCACCTCCTTTTTCCAGAATCTTTTTCATCTTTACCAATTAAACTTCTGTATTTATCATTCCATGCCTCTTCCTTCCTGTTGTTTTTTTTTTCCCCCAACCTCCAAAATTACCATTCTACTGCCTGGCTGCAAATTTGACTACTCCAGGTATCAGGTGGGATCTATTCTTAATTTTTAGAAATATTTTTTAAAATTCTGTAATTTGCTCTGTCTCTGTCTCTGTCTCTGTCTCTGTCTCTGTCTCTGTCTCTGTCTCTCTCTCTCTCTCTCTCTCTCTCTGTGTGTGTGCGTGTGTGTTTGTGTGTGTGTATGTGTGTGTGTGTGTGAGAGAGAGAGAGAGAGAGAGAGAGAGTCCTAAGGCTTGAACTCAGGGCTTGTGTGCTGTCCCTGAGCTCATTTGCTTAAGGCTAGTGCTCTACCACTTGAGCTACAACTCTGCTTCTGTTTTTTTGATGGTTAATTGGTCTTATGGACTTTCCTGTCTAGGCTGGCTTTGAAAAGATCTTCAGATCTCAGTCTAGTGAATAGCTAGGATTACAGGTGTGAGCCACCAACAGCTGACTAATAATCTGCCCTTTTTAAAAAAAGAGTGATTTGCCACATTTTAGGTTTAATAAATGTTGTTTAAGCCCGAAGTATGTGAGCCTATGTTAATTTTCATAGTTACCTTAAAGCATTTGGATTTTTAATAGCATTTCATCAGGTTTTTTCCCAAGGACTTGACAGAAGATTTTGAACCCTATGTATCTCCTGTTTCTCATTCTTGTGTATCTCTCTATTCTAGGGCATCGTAGGGCATTGGACGTGGGGTAATTTTGTTAAATGTTCCCAGACAGTGTTCATGTGCTCTGTGGGATTCTATAAATTTCTGACCCAGTGACATTGTAGGCAGACTAGATGAGTCCACAGGGCAGTCTGAAGCATTCTCAGAAGGAAGGCAGCTAGCAAACCCAGAAAAGGAACCCAGGCAATACACATTATTAGTTATTATCCAGAGATTGAGATCATCTTAAACCTGTTCACATAAAAAGGCATTAAGAAAAACTAATTTAAAAATAAATTAGTTGTACTTTTCTGGTAAATCAATAAAGTCTCACTTTGGTAATCATCCTTTAGTTGGGGGTGAAAATAACTCCTCTTTTGGGGAGTCATACTACATTCAGTGATAGTGGATGGCCACGCGATTAGGGCACTGTGAGAATTCCACCAATGAGTAAAAAAGATTCCAAATGGGCTCCAAACAAAACTATTCATACCATCTTGGTTGGTCAAAGAGGTCTTAGCATTTGAAAGGTGCTCAGTGTAAGTATGTTTTGTTTGAACAAAACTGGAGAAACTTCCGAGAGTTCTTGATGAGGAGGATTTTGGTGCTAATTATAATTACACCTGGACACAGAAAAATCGACCTCCGCGGAGGACACCACCACGTGGAGGACCCTGGGAGCTGATACTTGCTGAACTGTCATGGGGCTCAGCCTCTGCTAGAACTGTGTCTGTGGACAAGTTTTCTCCTCTGTGGGTTGCAGCTTCCTCCTTGGAAAGGAAGGGGTTCTCAGCAGTTTTTAAAAAGGTGATATATATATATATATATATATATATATATATATATATATAAACTAAGTCTTAGGATGAATTCTGGTGTCCACGGTAGGTAAAGGAGACCATTCTGGAAGGAGCCCTGCCTGCCCTGCCCAGCCCTAAGCTACACAGTCTGAAAGTGACTGGACTTAATGGGCTGCCAGGTCCTTCTCCAGCTTCGAGGACCTGGGGGCCCTGTGTGAGGGGCAGCCTGGAGGCCAGTGGAGGGTACTTGAGGACACGGTCGAAGAGCACTCCTTCAGAGTGTCCTTGTCTGTCTTCAAACCTACTTGGGCCTCTGTGTCTACAGCTTGGTTGAGGGTGCCACGATCTATGCTATATCTCCTTGGCCTGAAACCTGGGAATTATCCAGTACTTACGGTCCACATCCTATACAGCACTACGTTGTCTCAGCTGTGACTACCTCTGCCTATTTTGTAAGATGACTCTTTGCTCTCAATCACCAGACCTCAGCTCCTTCTTTCTTTCTTTTTTTTTTTGGGTCCGGTCGTGGGGCCTGAACTCTCGGCCTGGGCGCTGTCCCTCAGCTCTTCAGCTCAAGGCTAGCGCTCTACCACTTAAGCCACAGCGTCACTTCCAGCTTTTTTCTTTTTGCTTATGTGGTACTGAGGAATCGAACCCAGGGCCTCAAGCATGCAAGGCAAGCGCTCTACCACTGAGCCACCTTCCCAGCCCTCCTTCTTTCTCTTGGACAGTCTTGACAAAAAAAAAATCTGATCATCTTCTGATTTTTGATTCCTCCTCCACTTGCTCACTCTTTCACTTGTTCCTCGTGGCTCAGAGGGCAAATCCATCTCCCTAGGAGGGTGGAAGAGACTCTGCCTGACTGCTCTTCACCCTCCAGCCTTGGCATTGGTCATAGCCTTCTATTTTATACACTGGCAATATCATATCTGGAGTTCTCTTGTATATAGTTATTTAGTTTCATTATCCTAAGTGCTTGGGAGCAGAAGTGTTCCAGATTGTAGAGATTTTGTTTTTGGATTCATTGTATAGACTTTACTGGTTTGGCATCCCTAATTCCCAAATCCCTAATCCAAAATATGAAACGTTTCAAAGTCTGAAACTCTCTCTCTCTCTCTCTCTCTGTGTGTGTGTGTGTGTGTGTGTGTGTGTGTGTGTGTGTGTGCTGGTCTGGGGCTTGAACTTGGGCCTTGGGCACTGTCCTTGACCTTTTGTGCTCAAGGCAATGCTCTACTACTTGAGCTATATCACCACTTCTGGCCTTTTGCTGGTTAATTGGAGATAAGAGTCTCATAGACCTTCCTGCTCAGGCTGACTTCAAACTTCCACCCTTAGATCTCAGCCTCCTGACTAGCTAAGATTACAGAGGTGAGCCCCCAGGACCCAGCAAAGTCTAAAACGTTTTGAATGTCACGTTGGTGATCAAAAAGACTCAGGTTTTAGAGCATTTTGGATTAAACCATTTGGATTAGGAATGTTCCATCCAAATGATGTAGGTTTTTACACCTTGAGTCCTTGGGTCACAGTGATTCTTCTCCATAATCCCTTCTCCCCTCTTTTCTGTAGCTAATTTCTAATTTTTAAGGCTCTGAAAGTGTCATTCCTGTATTTCTATGCAGATGACTGCTGGCTGAAGCAAAGTCCCCATTGTGTCTCTTCTATTGTGTGTTGCTACCATATTACATGATTTTATCTAAACACATCGGTCTCTCCTACTGAGTGGTAAGTCATTGGAGACCAAGTCTCTTGTCTTTCTGTCCCTCTTCCTTCTCAGGGAGAGGCCTCTCATACAGTTCTCTCTGGTCTTAGCTCATTGGTTCAGACTTATCTATCAGTCAAGAGATGAAAGTGGCTTTGGGGGGCCACTTTCAAAATTTAAAAGCCATCTTTTCACATACAATATTATTTATTCTACTCTCTGTATTTATCATAGAGCCCTGTTAAGCTTTAAAAGGACTCCTTGCTTTTTCCTCCTCACAGACCGCATCATTCAAAAAGACACAAGTCAAAAGATCCAAGTGGGAGAAGTGGAATAAATTCCCTCAAGTAACCTTCTGGGTGTTTTGAGTAAATTTGCAATTGTTCCTTTGTCTTGAAGTTGGCCTTATGGAACCTGAATGTCTGTCATGGCCTCCGTGGCTGGAACACTCGAGAATCTCAGTCAGGAAAGCAATCTTCTTTACCACGTCATTCTCTCTCTTCTTGCCTGGTACTAGGGATTTCCGTAGCTTTTGTAGCACATTATGTGAAGGGGATGGAAACTCTTTTGGAGGTAATGAGACTCCCAAGGCTCAGAGCTTAGAAATGGAACTATGCCTTTGGGCTACGAAAAAGATGACTGCCCTCTAGTCTGAAACCTCTAGTCAGAGAGCCTCTGCACCAGGAACCATTGTGAAGTGACTTATCCTGGGTACTGTAGACAAAGGACCCTTGCTCTGGAGGGCAGTTTATGGCAGTTCATGAAGTACCAAGAGGGACACCGCCCTGGCTTCCAGGAGGAGTATTTTGGTGCTGTCCGATTAACCTTTGCTTGCTATTCTGATGGGGTTGGCATTCTATGGTGCTTGCTGAGCACTGACCGGATCCTTCCTTTGTCACTTTGTAGAGCTGATTTTGCTAAATGACAAAATGGAATCTGTCACCATGCGACCCAAACAAAATGATGATCTCCCCCTCCCCCGCCTACATGTGAAGCCTCTCTTCCTTTTGACTTGCTCTGTGGTCATAAGCATTATTCACGAGCAGTTAATTATTGGTCTTCACGCATAAAATGAATGTGACATTTGAAGCAGATGTTTATTGTTTGTTACATATATAGATTCCTCCTCCCCTCCCCCCTGCAAACTTCGGCTCCTGCAATGGGCTGAAATTACCATCACAACGTACTGCATTGGTACATGCAGCGTTGTGATCTGATCCCTGGCCGGTGGGTGGGAGCAGGGCACTGGTGTGGAAACACAGGCAGGAACGTGCTTTTCTTTTCTTCTTGTTGATGGGATGGACCGGGTTGCCTGAACAACTGCTTGGCTGAACCAGCAGCCGAGTTCCACCAGGGGTTGCTGTTGAACTTCTAAAAAAGATCCTATCTTGGAGGAGAATGTGGATGGGGTTGGAACCATGTGGGGGAGCGGTGGATGGGGTTGAACCATGGCAATGGGGGGAAGAGGAATGGGAAAAATACATCTTGGATACAAACCTGACATTTCTGTCTGAGGTGAAGCGTGCTTTGGTGATGCCCCACATGGAATGTTCCGGAAGTGTCAGTAATAAATACTTCCATCAGAAATCTTCATATTCCACATCTCTACTTATCCTACCCCAAGGATTGTCATACAAAGACATAGCTGTCAGGGTCTAATTTTGGATCTGAGAATGAGGGTGGTTGTCAGGCCTCTTTTCCATGTGTGATATTTATCTTCTCTCACAAACAAACCAGAGTGTGGGGTTTTTAATTAATTTCCTAGTGTCTCCCATGGTAATTTTCTCTCTAATATATTAATACGATGATTTAAACCTTCATTCAGAAGCAGACTTTTGGTTGGAAAATCACTAAAGGCTTAGATGGCGTTTAGTGTTATCAATAAGCTACACGTTCGTTGGTTTGCAGGAAATCAATGAAGTTGCCCTTTCCTCAGTTTTATTTTTAGAGGCATCAGTGGGATTTTATCTCTTTTAAGTGTATTAAGGAAATCATGGGTGAACTGATTTTGTTATTTTTCTTCTTTTGATTGGAGGCAGTTCTTAGGCTGTTTCTCTTACTGCTTGTGGAAGCTGAACTGTAAGAAAAGTTCTTGATTTGATGATGAGTGAATGATTTTTTTCCTTTGAATACTCCCTTTAGAAACACACATACACATTATATATATGTGTGTATAGATATGTATGTGTATACATATACATATGCATATGTATATGAGCCAGAAAAAGAGGCCATTGAAAGGAGCATGCCACTGAAATTTGCAGATCATTTGGGAGACAGCATGTGAATTTGTCTTTTATTTACTCTACCCAATATTACTTTCAAAAGAACATGGAGAATAAAAAAAGCATAATAAAAATGCTAAGATAAGGCTGAGTTGAAGCTATCCTATTTGTAATGAACAGCATGTTTAAAAACAACCAGGCATGTTAATTAGCCAGATTCAACTAGTTCACCACACACATCCATGGACATATATGTATTCTCTTAATCATCATGTTGTACATGATAAATGCATGCCGTTTTACCTGCCAATTAAAAAATCAAAACAATTTGACAGGAAAAGGCAAAGACATGCGTTTTGTAAGATGTCACAGGTGGAAGAATTTTATCTATTTGTTTTGGCAATACTTATGTCTTTATTTAGTATTACACTTTCATTTGAAAAGTTGACTCAAATTTCATAAAGATTTTTCTTTCTCAATTCATCTTTAGGATATTTAATTACTGGGGTGATAGGGCAGTCTTTGAAGAAACATTTATCTTCCTTTGAAAAAGACATCGAAACATCACTGGACAGCCACAGCAGTAAAGGATAAGCAAGTAGAAGGTCCTGGGTTTGATCCCCAGTACCAAAAAAGAAAAGACAAAGAAAATATCCCCCAAACAGCTGGTTAACCCCTTCTCCCAAATGACAAGTTTCTAGACTATTATAAAAAGCTTTGAATGCTTGACAATTAAAGATTAAATCCTTGAAAAATACATGAAATTTCTCACAGGTTTGCAAATTGCATATGTTGCTTCTTTGAATGAGGATTTCCTTCCTTCCTTCCTTCTTCCTTCCTTCCTTCCTTCACCTCTCCAGATTTCAGCCGTTATCCTACACACATTTTCTTTTAGATCCAGTAGACAAATTTGATATCTAAATACACATCTAGTAAGAAACAAAATTTTAAAGATCAGCTGCTCTGTTCATAATCTGAATTCCTCTCTCTCCTGTATGTTGTATGTAAGCACACCACACACACACACACACACACACACACACACACACACACACACAAATCAACCCTTTAAACACAGATTGATTCTGACAGCTTTTATTTTACGTGATTTCCAAGGATCAGTTATAAAAATGCTTCTTAATTGAAACAGTTCTTTCCTTTCCACCCTCCCCTGGCTTTTATTTTATTGTCCGTTTCTTTCTGACATCTTGTACATTAAATCAGAAGCTGTTTCTGAGACATGAAATGACAGTTGGGTCTTGATAGTTCTCAAAGCGGCGGGTTGCTGTCGCCAGCCTGTGAGAGGCATTCCACAAGATGGGCCCTCACCTACAAACACAACAGAAAGGCAGGTTAATCACCGAGGAACGGCTTCTGTCAATTCCCTATTGCCCTGGATCCTCTCGAAGAGGAAGAAAGACAAGAATCATTTTTCCTTTTCTTCTTTCTTTTTCTTCTCTGTTTACTTGAACAGAGCTTAACTTTTCCTTTGAAATCCTCTGTCTCCTTTTGGGCTGGGCTGGCATGGCTACTCATGTAATTTAGTAGCGTGTTGTAAAGAAAAAAAATCAAAGCATCCTTTTGGAATAGTTCCCCCTTCCTACCCTATCTTCCCCTGATGAAAGAACACAGAAAGCGAATGCCATGTGACACAGGCGTGCACAGAACGCATTTGTTACACTGAGAGTGTGAGGGAAATGTCGTTTGTGTTACTGGGGTGTTTTGGAGTTAGAAAGGGGTTATTAGGGGAAAATTGTATATACATATATACATATTATATATATATCAGTAGGTAGAAATAAAAAAGAAGACAGGATTAAAAATATGATACCCAGTAATGAACAGCTGAATGAATCAGACCTTTCCTCATTAGAGGTAGAAAGAAAATATTGTATAATGGGAATGGTAACAGGATGAGAAGTGTACATTTGTTTTTCAGTTCTACCTAACTCTTTGTAACTTTACAATGCAAGATTCCGAAATTGGAGCCAATTACCATAATATGTGGTGGTTTGGTGGGAGCTTGTTCTACATCAGACAGTTAAAAGGTTTTATTACTATTAGGAGCCTGTTAATGCCCTGATAATGTCTCTACTTGCTTTGTAATGTCTCTTGTTGAAGTATAGAATTCTTTTATCTTCTTATTACATTATGCAAAAAACTTGAATTGAAAAGATATTTGCAGGAACATTTAAAGTAGTGCATCAATCAGCTTCAAAGAAGAGAAAAATGTTCTTGGAATAGCTTCTAAAAGGATAACTGTCAGTTTTATTTTGGATGAACAAAGCGACAACGCAAAAAAAGCACTTTATTGTAAAAGCATACTGTGCAATTCAATAAATACACCATATAAATATAAAAGAGAAGAAAGTTCATAATTATCTTATGACTTAAATGTAATTTAAGTAATACTTTTAAAATGCATGTAGTGGTGAAAATACTCCTTTTTCTACCAGGTTCTGAGTTCTAGCTTCTAGATCCCCATTAAGTGATAACTTCAATCTCTGATAATGCAGCAATTTGAATGTAATTAGTCATGGTCCTGTGTCCCTCTCCCCCCCTAATATATATTACCAAGATAGAGAAAAGAGTGTGTGTAGAAAGCATTACCATCACTTATTGGTACAAGCTTTGCAAAACGATTCATTTTAAACTTCCCTGTACTCAATTGTTTTTCTTTCTGTCAGTAATGCTATAAGACACTGTTGAATGGGAATGCACCCATACTTGGACTTAGTATTAATAGCATTTCAAAATGTTTTATATGTGTTAAGAAAATCCATTAACAGTATAATTTCTGGACTTGTAAGTTCAGGAGTGCTTTGTTACTTTTTGTATAAGAATGTTTCTACTTAATTTCTAAGTATAAAGCAAGTATTTATTAGTATGCATACATTTCTAAATATGTATACATGTATGTATTTATTTCTGTGTATCTATCTATCTATGGATTTTAACTATACATGTTGACTACACAGTCTTCAAATATGTAGCCCAGATTATAAACTTTAACCAGGTAAATGCTATAGAGATTATTTTTTCTGGTAAGATATAAACATCTTACTAAATAGTTTAAGGAACTAAATAGTTTAAGGAACTAAATAGTTTAAGGAAATATTCAGACCCAACACATGGAAAATATAATGTGAAATTTCACAATAGGACAAAATCTATAAAACTCAATTTTCCTATCAGATGTGTTTCTATACATACAGACATGTATAGAGTCATGAAGGTAATTGATAAATACTTGTTGATTAAGATAAAGAATATAAAAAAAGGACAGCATCCTAATCAATATAGATTTGTCTTCTGTTTTGTGATCTGGCAAAGAGATGCTAAGCTCTTATTAAATAGAGTACCAACAACCATCTTTCAGACTTAGGTCCTTTCAAGATTCAAATAATTTTATTGGAAGTCAACTAACCAGGTTAACTCATTCTCACACACCACTGTAGCTTGTAAAATTGTATTAATGCTGTAATATTTCTAAGAAATAATCGTCAGGTATTTTAAAACTGCAAATCGGGCACCTCGTAATAAGAAATCAATTCATAACTTTATTTGTGACATCATTTTGCTGGCAACTTATTTCTCATGGCTATTGTACATGATGCCTGATTCATTAAAGTGATTTGTAGTTATTTCAGTGGGGCTCACATAGACTCTGCAGGAGCAGAACTCAGCAGCGACTCTCCAAGACACTCAATTTTCTCCTTGCTCCTTTCTCTGGGCCTGCTTGGGAACATTCTCATTTTGAAAGTAAGAGGGAAATTATCTCATAAAAGAAATTTAATAACAACCGAACTTTGGAGATTTCGAAAACGTAAAATTCTTAAGTTATTGAATGATGGGGAAAGCTGTAATTTATAACCAGCGAGTTAGTATGTTGTACACATCTGTGTACTGTTTCAGAAAGTAAAGGTTGTTACCATAGCAACTGCCACATAATATGGAACATACGTTATTTGTGAGATGCCAGGCTTCGTGTTAAAAAAAAATATCACCCAACAATCTCCCTCCTCATGGCTGCTCACTGATGTTTCAAGGATTTCTACCTTTTCTTTACTATTAGGAGGGATTTTCTTATTTAATATCTTGTCATTTTAAATATTTTCTTTCTCTCATACTTTTAGAGTTTGTTAGCTCAATGGATATATTTGTACAGTCCTGCACCACGATTTGCTAACTACCATCAAGACATTTTCTCACCTTGTCTTATTTGGTTCATTAAAATAATGATAATTTTATTTTTAATTGTAGCAGCATGCATATGGAAAGAACATGCTCAGTGTGAAGAACACAGGTGAATGTACTTTTTATTTTGTGCAGTTCTAGTGTTTGAGTTCAAGGCCTTGCATTTACTAAGCAGGCATTCTTACCACCTGAACCATATCCCAGCCCCCAGTGCATTATGTTTGTGACCTCATTGAGAATTTTGCAATTTTCTACTGGATGCCCATTTTGGTAGCTTGCCACTTCAAAAAAAATTAAAAAGGTCACTTAGAAGTATATATCTATTCTATAGATGTCATTTTTTTCACTTAAATATAGATTTCATGCTTGGTTTCATTTGAAATCATTGTTTCGATGGTCCTGAACATTTTATGATGACAGAATTTATTTCCCTGAAGACACCTATTGAGTCAATGTATACGTCTAAGTGACCTTTTAATTTTATTATTTTTTGCAAGTCCTGGGGCTTGAGCTCAGGATCTAGGCACTGTCCCTGAGCTTCTTTTGCTCAGGATTAACACTCTGCCACTTTAGCCACAGCACCACTTCTGGCATTTTCTCTTTATTTGGTACTGTGGAATCGAACCCAGGGCTTTGTGCATGCTAGGTAAGCAATCTACCACTAAGCCACATTCCCACCCCACCTTTTAATGTTTTCATTTTTGCTTTTGTTTTTGTTTTTCAAAGTGGTCAGCTACCATAATGGCAAGTGGTATTTGCAGAGAATTGGGAAGTTGGCAACCAATTCTGACAGCCCAATTTTAATGAAAATCCTGTTAGTTTTATTTATAGGCTAATTAATCAATAAATGAGAGAGGGTAATAATGTAGAGGGCCAGAGAGGACCATGCAAAACAGTTGCACTAGGCATCAGAATGTTCAGCTGGTTTGAACTACAAGTCTGAAAACAGCTTGATATTAGAAAGTGATTTTTGATTCTCTTTGGGTCCACTTTGTGGAGAGGATTTTGAAATGTAGATACCTTTGATACGATAGATTTTCTTGTATGGGGTTGTGTGGTTTGTAGTCTAGATTCAGTGTGTTAGTCCCATTCTTGACATATTTTATTGGGTTGGCTATTTCTTGGGGGAGTAGTCTCTGTGTTTTCTTTCACATGGTCAGGATTCTGGGTACCAGGTCTCCTTAGAGACAACTATGTCTGCAACTTGAGAATGCTTTTGTATCCTAAAAACGTGCCCTAGCCATCCTAAAAGCAAAATACTTCTGGTGAAAAATAGAAGAATGATGGATATTCTTCCTTAAAAAATTTCTTAAATCAATGGACATTGATGAAACATCTAATTTGTGCCAGGCATAGTTTGAGGGATCTAAAGATGAATAAGAGAATGTCTCTGGATGTAGAGAAATGGTAAGTGTAATCAGGCCTTGAAGCATGCCAATGGCTACCATGGTGAGCTAAGACAATGATCCCTCAAGCTGTGGCAGTCACCGGCAGTAATGGAAATCACAGGCAACCTGTAACGATGCAGCTTCTCTTTGACAGGGACTCCAGGTCCCTTTGGCAATGTACCCTGCACAATAGTGACAGGATGGCTTTCTTGGGAAGAAACAGAGACTCAAAGACTATGAGTCACTTGCCTAGGGTCACACAGTAGAATTGGAGTTCTCCAACTTGTTCCACTTGCAAATAGGTCCAGACTCATACTTGGCACCTTCTTTTCTCACTGGGCTCTGCAGAGTCTGCCTAACTGGCTTTCCAGCCATAACTTTGCCTCTGTAGTCAGACTCCTCACAGCTCCCAGAGTTGTCCCAGAGCACAAATGGATCACATGTCTCTTCTGCCAGGCCCTTCCAACAGCATGTTGTTATTTTTTCCTCCAAATTGGAACTGATTTGTGAGTTTTTTTTCTCTTTCTTTTTTTTTTATTGTGAAAATATCGTGCAGAGGGGTTACAATTACATGAGCAAGGTAATGAGTACATTTCTTTCTTTCTTTTTTTCCTTCTTTCTTCCTTCCTTCCTTCCTACCTTCCTTCCTTCCTTCCTTCCTTCCTTCCTTCCTTCCTTTCTTTCTTTCTCTCTTTCTTTCTTTCTTTCTTTCTTCCTTCCTTTCTTTCTTTTTTTTTTTTTGGGTCCGGTCGTGGGGCTTGTACGCTGGGCCTGGGCACTGTCCCTCACTCTTCAGCTCAAGGCTAGCGCTCTACCACTTGAGCCACAGTGCCACTTCTAGCTTTTCCTGCTTATGTGGTGCTGAAGAATCGAACCCAAGGCCTCATGCATGCAAGGCAAGCGCTCTACCACTGAACCACCTTCCCAGCCCCATGAGTACATTTCTTATCAAGCATTCTTGCCTCGTCCTTTGTTTCCCTTTCCCATTCCTTCCTATCTCCCCCTCGTGCCAAAGTTGTAAAGTTCGTTTTTTGACATAATGTCTTGTACATCTCATTGTTGCAATGGGTCCACCCAAATCCCTATTTAAACAATTTGTTTTCCTTCCCTTCCACAAATTATACCAACATCAAATACAGTGAAAACATGGGTTACACCGTGGGGGAGGGACATACAAAACAACAAAGAAATATCTTATAAATATGTTAGAAACAATAGCAAGCAAGAAAAACCACTTGAGTCCTTATTTTGGGGTTCATTTTGCTTAATAGAATATAACTTGAACACTTCTCCTCAGTGGACAAGAGCTTGCATTTTCCCATCATCTCTTAAACATCAGGTCCTTTTGCAAATCACGAAGCTCATTCACTATGTCTGTCTCAATCTAGGGGTCAGCATGCTTTTCTAGGCCATGGATGTTTATTGCAACTATCCAGTTCTGCTATTATGGCAGAAAAGCAACTTTAAATTTCATTTTTATAACTGGGCAGCAGGCTGGATTTAGCCCATGACCCTTGACCCTTGTCTACTTTCTATCCTTCCTTTTGTTCCTCTAACTTGCAAAGAAGTTTGGGGCTCCAACTGTCTCCAGATCTTACCAGTTGAACCCTCATTGTGAATAAGAGAATACACACACACACACACACACACACACACACACACACACACACAATTTTATGCTGATTCCAGGGCTTGAGCTCAGGTCTCAAGCTCTTACCCAATTTCTTTTCTCATGGCTGGTGTGCTACCATTTGAGGCATACATCCAGCCAGACATTTTGGCTGATTAATTTGAACTAGACTTTCACAGATGTTTCTGCCCAGGCTGGCTTTGAACCACAGTCTTCCAAGTCTCAGCTTCCCGAGTAGCTAGGCATGAGCCACCAGCACTCAGGTTGGCTGCCATATTTGTGTCATCCTGTTCTACAGCAGTGCTACCCATCAGCCTTTTATATCATTGTCTTCATAGCTTTTATGGCAGGAAAGTGCTCCCTAACTTACTTGCATGCTTGTCCACCATCTGTGTGTTCTGTAAGGTGTGTTCTATATGAGGAGGAATCTTGATTGTCTTGCTTATGGTAGAATTTCTACCAACCAGAGCAGAGGCTGTGGGGCACAACAGAGACTGAGTAGATACCTGTAGTCAAAAGGAGTACAACTCTTGAAATCTAAAGTGTGTATATTTAATAGTTTCTCAATATTTTTTATTTTTTGGTAATTGCACTGGGTTCGTAAAGGGCCTCTGGACACAGGCACAGTCTCACCAACATGCGTTTCTGGTTGACCTGGAATTCCTCCCATGAGCTTCTTCCAAGTTTATGTCTTGCCTTCTGCCTCCCGTTGTGTGTTGAACCCTGTAATAGGTTACTGCCTTTGCTGACACGGCTGCCATGTCCCCTGCTTGTCCTTACTGACATTAAGCTCCACTGTTTTCATGCATAGCTTCGTGGATGCTTCTGTACTCTGTGGATACCTTGAAGCTGGGCACCGGTGACTCATGCCTGTAATTCTAGCAACTCTCAAGGCTGAGATCTGAGGATCGGGGTTCAAAGCCAGCCTGGGCAGAAAAGTGTCCCTGAGACTCTTATCTCCAATTAGCCATCCCCAAACAACAGCAACATCAACAACAACAATCAAAACAAAAACAAAACCCCTAAGAAGTGGAGCTGTGGCTCAAAGTGGTAGACCATTATTTATGAGCAAAAAGAGCTCAGAGACAGGCTCTGAGTTCAATCCCTACACCTGATTGGAAAAAAAAAGACACTTGGGATATTGGGCATATTGGGACACTCTCTAAGGACCACAGAGCCCATTGCTGATGGCCATGGCTCCTGCTGGCCCCTCTGCTGAGAGTCCCAAATTCTGAGCTGCACTGCCTGCCAAGCACTGAGCTTTGCCGGGAACCATTGTGGTCTCCAGTCACACTAGATGCCACCATATCAAAGATACAAGTGAACAGTCCCTAAGGGTAGGGAGCTGGGACAGAACATCCTTTATTGGTGTGTATATGCATTTCTCTCAACGTAGTGATTTTCAGTGAGTGCTGCCTCTAAATTAAAGAAGTTTCTATTTCTAGTGCTCACCAATACTTCTTAAACACAATAGCTAGGCTGGGCACTGGTGGCTCATGCCTGTAATCCTAGCTACTCAGGAGGTGGAGATCTGAGGATTGCAGTTCAAAGCCAACCCAGGCAGGAAAGTCTGTGTGACTCTTATCTCCAATAAACCACCAGAAAACCAGGAATGGTGCAGTGGCTCAAGTGGTAGAGCACTAGCCTTGAACTGAAGAGCTGAGGGACAGCGCCCAGGCCCAGCATTCAAGACCCATGACTGACCAAAAAAACTCCCCCCAAACCAAAAACCAAAAACACCAAACCAAAACCAAAAACCAACCAAACAAAAAACACAATAACATGACACTGGTCCTGTGCCTTGCACTGTTGGGAGCTGTGCATGCACTGACTTGTGTAATCTTTACAACAAATACCTGTGGCAAGAATCCCAATGTCCTCATTCCCATTGGTGCCAGAGGTTCATGGTCTCATTCAAGACTATTAATGAGTGATATGTGGAAGACAGAAATCGAGGCCATTGGTTTTCGAGCCCCTGCCCTTAGTTAACCATGTTTAAAGACCATGAGGATAGATTGGTACAATGCTGTATTCAGAGTCTCTCTTCCACTGCTATCCTGGGGCTTATAGTTACGTTCCTCATTGGCCCCCAATGCACAGGTCACTTGGTACACAACCACTGTGTTTGCTAGATCTGTGCAATAATGTCTAATCTTAGGGTCCAGTAAGGACTTTGGGAACCATATGTTCTTCCCAGAAAGGTGCTAAGGTAGATGCGTTGAATCATGTCTCTAACACAAAGGAACACTGCAGGGAGGAAGTGAAATTTGACCTGCAGCCTGAAAGATGAACATGAGTTTGTGTCAGAAACTTTGGAAAAGGACATAAGCATACTAATGAACTACACACCATGCAAATCAAGGGATCAGCCAAGATCTAGGAGAGGTAAGGCTGTGAAAGGAGAAAGGAATGGATCTTGAGGAAGGTTGATCAGGGCTAAGGGGTTTGTACTTGATTTCGTAGTGACAAGAAGTGGAAGGATGGGGTGGGGGGGTGGGGTGGGATGAGCAGCTGTGCTCTCATGGGAGCTGGATAAAGAACTACTCTCCCACATTCCTTTTGGAGAGGGAAAGCTTTCAATCTAGGGTTCAGTCTACTTCATGTCTGGTCTGTGGGTGGTCTGTGGACTAACTCCTTGGGACAGGATTCTGTTTTCATGGTTCTAATGTGGACTAATTACTTACAATGCCCCTTATCAGAATCTATTTTAGCCCCTTTATTCTTGTGCCCCTTCCCTCCTACTCTGGCAGGAGGGAAATTCATTCCTAAATGAATTCTCTTGGAGTAGCTCCAAGAAGTTCTAGAACCATTGACCTGGAGGACTCCCATATATGTGATCTCACACCAGATTGCCTTGAATGGCTTTATCCAGCTTAAACAGATGTTGGAGACCCAAGATGCAATCTCCTGGCTTCCTTCCAATTGTGAAGAGATGAAAGAACAGAACTTTAGAAATTTGCCAATAATTTTGGGAACTTGCTCTCGTTTTTCTGTTCGCCTAACTAGGCAGGCAGTTGTTTACCTTTCACTTTGTTTCTTTCATTTTTTTTTTTTAATTTGCAGTACCGGGGATTGAACTCAGGGTCTTGTATTACTAGGTCACAGCTCAGACCTCTTTTTGCATTTCCTTCCTTCCTTCCTTCCTTCCTTCCTTCCTTCCTTCCTTCCTTCATTCCTTCCTTCCTCCCCTTTCTCCTTCCTTCCTCCCCCTCCTCCTCCTCTTCTTCCTCTTCCTCCTCCCCCCTTTTCTTCCTTCTCCTCCTCCTCCTCTTCTTCCTCCTCCTCTTCCCACTCTTCCCCCTCTTCCTTCTTCTCTTTCCTTCTTCCTGGAGATATGCAAAGGGGGTTTCAATTCAACATTTGTGAATTTATGAACACACCCATTCATTCTGACATTTGCTCTTCGAGGCATTGCTTATATGAAAAAAGAGTGCAAAGGAACATTTAAAAATGATCAAATTTATCTTAATAGTGAATTTACTCTAGACTTCTTAATTACCATTGGAACCAGCCTCAGTTCTTCAGGGTATGAGAGCAGTTTGCAGAATCCTCTCTCTTCTGGGTCTTCTCTTCTTCTTCTATTCCCAACCCTTCCACAATTACTTTTCTAATCTATTATTCTTTCCTCAAGAGGGGAAATGGATCCCTTTGCTTCAGCCTCACTACTGCTCTATTTTAAATGGCTGGGATGGAATATCTCAGGATGACAATCAGTTTATGATTTTTAGTCTAATGCTGATCTTTTTTTGTTTTTGAAATCAGATATAGTCACCTACATTTAAAACAAGAAAGAAGTAAGAAACTTAAGATCATAACTGCAAGATGATAAATGAACTATGTAGTTAGTTCAGTTGGTGAAAGATGGGGGAGAAAAAGAAAGAGGACAGGGAAGAAGGAGGAGGAGCAGAAATGTAAAACTTGGGAAACAGGTAGGGCTGGCCAGTCCCTAGACCCTTGTTTGCTTCCACATGCCCTGACTCTGTGAATGAGTGTCACATGATCAGCAGCCTCCCTTCCCTCTTGCCCTGTGCAACCTGGTGTGCAATCTGTACCACTTCTTCCTACTTTACCACTTGTCTTGTGAGTTCCTCTGTGCAGAAATCCAGCTTCTTTCACAGGACCTGTGCCAGATCTGTCTCTGTACTCAAGGAAAGTTCCTGAGCCTCATGCTCTCAGGGTTTGGAGACATGTTTTCTGTGAATCAAAGAGAAAAAGAAAAATGAGAAATAGTTTTCTCTTTGGTATTTTTAATTTGCTTCCATTTTTTTTTCATCCTGGAGCTTGAACTCAGGGCCTGAGCTTTGTCCCTGAGTCTCTCTGTACTCAAGGCTAGCACTCTACCTCTTGAGCCACAGCACCACTTCCCGCCTTTTCTGTTTATGTGGTACTGAGGAATCAAACCCAGGGCTTCATGAACGTTAAGCAAGCACTCTACCATTAAGCCACATTTCTAGCCCCTGCTTCCATTTTTTTTGAGAAGTGCTTTCTGACCTATTTCTCTCAATATTTTTCAAGTTAAAATGGAATAGTTTCCCCTATTAATCATAATTGATAAATATTAATTACCCTAGAACAATCATCAAATTGGTGAAAACATAGATGTATTATTTATTAAAATAAAGAAAAACATAAATGGCTGGTGGCTCATGCCTTTCATCCTAGTTACTCAGGAAACTGGGATCTGAAGACTGCGGTTGGAAGTCAGCCCAAGAAGATAAAACCAAGAGACTCTTTTCTCCAATTAACCAGCAAAAAGCCAGATGAGGAGGCATGGTTCAAATGTAGATCACCAGCCAGCCTTGAGTGAAAAACCCAAGCAAGAGCACAAGCCCCAGTACACACACACACACACACACACACACACACACACACACACACACACACACCATAAACAGAAATAATGAAAACACTGGGGTACATGGTGACTCAAATGCTTCCACTAGTGCTACATGTTCTGCCTTTTGGGAAACCCCACTTTACCATATGCGAAAGCTTCTGGCTCAGCAGTCTGAAGGGAGGGTTTAGGCTACAGGATAAAATTTATTAAACACATGGCTTTTTTCAATATCAATCACATGTCTATGCATTTATCTTATATACCAATATAGATGATAAACATTATATATATCTCACATTTGATTGATGAAATTCTTCTAAAATGTGCCCCAATAATGACTAACAGTAGGGACCTGATAATGGTATCATGGTAATTTCAGTGAGTCATTGTAACATGGTAGCCTCTCATTTTCCTGTATTTGTTATTTGTTATTAAAGGGTTCTATGATTACAACACACACACACACACACACACACACACAACTTAATAATACTATCAACCAATGGAAATTTTTGTGGTTTTTCAGGAGAAGGACAAAGTAAGTTGTATTACTACTTTGTAGCTTTGTATTTGCCATAGAATTTCCTTTTCAGGTTCCATGATAAATAGAACAAAGCATCGCTTCTTTATAATTCATTCCCTACCCACCACCCCCATTGTCTTTTGGTGACTCGTTATTTGAAGATAGCAATGGAAAGAAAGGATTAGAAAAATAGAGAGGCATAGTTAATTCTGCAGCTCACAGTAATAGTATTTTTTCTTTGTTTGTATGCTATTTTAGATGCGTTTTTTTTCTGGGAAAGACTGATTAGAATAATTTTCTCTTTTTCGTATCTTTCCTCCAAAATTCACCAATGTAACTCAATGCCTATTCTATAATGATCAGTTACTTTGACTTTGGGAAACAGGAGTTTAAGTACACATGTTGTACAGAGTATTTTATGAAAATTTTGAGTCTTGTGTCTGAGGATGGTAAAGAGATTCCTTTGTCTTGTAGGCAAGAAATCTTGCAAATGAATAAGCAAACAGACTTGGCCCATAGATACCTAACTGAGATGGTCTCTGGGAAGAATGACATATCTTCAGCATGAAGAAGCTACAAGAAAAAGATGTGTAATTAAGAGGGGGGGAGGTAGTGGGAGGAGACTCAGAAACTGGAACCATTAAAGAGACTGTGATATGAGGAAAGCATTGTACAGGAGATGTGACTGAAGATCTCAGATCAGAGAGTGGAAAGGGAATGAAGCTAGTTAAAATTCCTGCGCTCCTTCCATCCTGAGGACACAGAACATTCTGTGTGATGCCACTTGCTCTTGTAGTTTTAGAAACAACTAGAAGATGCAAATATTTATGAATCGCTGAGCATGTTAGAGTTCTATTTTGAAAACAAGCATCGCCTCATCCTTTAGATGCTCAGTGCTGATTGCTGTTGGGATTCAGGGGTTAAAGCCAGCCCTTCAAAGTGGGCTCATGACTGTTACCCAGACAAAGGGATGCAACGTGGAGAATGCGTTGTTCTGTATGCCTCTGAGCCATTGCCTATGCCAAATGAGCATTTTAACAACCATTCAAATTAAGTTGAAAATTTGTAATTATATTTTCCCTTTTAATTGTAACTTATGCAAATGTTATATTCCAGCTGCACAAAATAATTTTCGCATCAGACTACAACATTCACATTAAATCTAGCATGGAACACCCTAATGCAAGATTCTTCACAAGCTGTAGCTGCGAGATTTAGAAAGCAGAAGTTGAGTAGCTTCCGTTGCTGGTATCCTGAGGTTCAGGATAGATCCCAAAGTGGACTAGGAGAAGGGGGATGCCTTTGCTATAATTTGTCAGGGGCAATTTATAAATAGAGCGTGTAGAAGGACAAAGCAACAAATGAGAAAAAAGAGGCAAAGTCTAAGAAATGTGGATGTTTGGTCAAGCAGATATCGTATCCTTGCTGTAATTGATGAATTTGGCATACAGTGCATTAGTTACAGGAAGAGAATGTATGTGACTCATTTGTTAATTGTCATGCATTTTAAACCACTTAGTACAAACAGAAATGGAGCCTTTTCAATTTTCAATAAAAATTTCACTTGGGGCAGTCATGTAGGAAAGCCATTAGAATTGTTAATCAAGAGTGAAAGATGCATAGATGGTTTTAAATGCATGCAGACACGCACATTGTTAAAGGGATCTTACATTCCTGAGAAATAAAAAGACAGACAGAAAGAAAAACCCCATTTAAGTATAACATAATGTCCTGATTCCCGAGAAGATCTCTGTACAAGTTTGGATACATTTTTGCGTTCTTAATAGGGTAACATGGGAAACTTTGATGTATATCAACCCATTGCCTGCTGGTCATCCTTTTTTAATTTTAATTTTTAAAAAATTATCTTTAAGTGATTGTATAAAGGGGTTCAATTCTACATATCAATTCATAAGTACAATGCATCTTGATCAATGTCACCTTTCATCATTCTTAGAAGCAATGGAACAGACAAAGAAAGTTTTAGCCAGGTGCCAGGGTCTCACACCTGTAATCCTAGCTACTCAGAAGGCTGAGATCTGAGGATCACAGTTCAAAGTCAGCCTGGGAAGGAAAGTCTGTGAGATTCTTATCTCCAATAATGCACACAGAAAAAGCTGGAAGTGGCACTGTGGCTCAAGTCGTAGAGAGCCAGCCTTAAGCAAAAAAGCTAAAAAACAGTGCCTAGGCCCTAAGTTCAAGCCCCATGATCAACCAGAAGAAGGAGGAGAAAGAGGAGGAGGAGGAGGAGGAAGAGGAGGAGGAGGAGGAGGAGGAGGAGGAGGAGGAGGAGGAGGAGGAGGAGGAGGAGGAGGAGGAAGAGGAAGGAAGAAAAAGAGAAGAAGAGGAGGAGGAAGAAGAGGAAGAAAGTTTTAGCAAAGTAATGTAAAACCTTGTTAAATAACTAGAGAAACTTATGTAATAAGAAGGAATGGAATAAAATGACTGGCATATTCACATAGAGATTGTTCACTCCTCTGTCTTGCAGGTGACACTGAGATTTGGTGTGGCTTTGTGGTCTACTTGAGGTTGCACACTTAATAGTGGTAACAAAGTGGCTGATAAGGAGATCTAGCTCCTTGTCCTATGTTTTTTCCTATCATGAAAGTATATTTTCCATTGAAAGCTGTGCCATTGAAGACTTAATTTCCTAACTGTGGATTCTTTCTGTATTTGCCCAAGAAATGAACTGTGACTCAGTTGGGAAATTGTGCAGGTTCTTCAATCCTTTCATACGTCCTAGATAGAGATTGGAAGGGTTTGTTGATCTCTAATTAGCCCTGATTAGTTGAAATTGATTTTTTAAAGTATGGAAAATCCAAGATAAAAGATCTTCTAGCCCTGGAAGGTATGCTGCAAATCCATATGCTTCAGGTCAAGGAACAAGTGAGAAGTCTGCATTGATTCTTACAGTGAAAGGGTTGTGCAAGGAAATTGTCAAAAATAATGTCCAGGACCATCCTCCCTCCTCCCCCGCCCCCCGCAATGAATGCTCATAGCCCGAGCTTTATTGACTCCTCTTTTGGTACCTCCTGTTATGCAAGTAAGATTGTGATAATATTGTGTCTCCTCTACTTTGAGGTACATTTGGACACTGACACATGGAAAAAAATCAATGCTGTTAAGTTGGTGGCAATGATTTCCTACTAAACAGTGTAGAATGCTTCTTTCTTTCTTTTTTTTTTCCTTCCTCCTGATCTTAGGACTTCAACTCTGGGTCTGGGCACTGTCCCTGAGCTTCTTTTGCTCAAGACTTGCACTCTACCACTTGAGCCACAGTGCCATGTCTAGTGTTTTCTGTGATCAATTGGAGATAAAATGCTCCATGGACTTCTTTCCTGTCCTGGCTGGCTTCAAACCAAGATCCTCAGATCTCAGCCTCCTGAGTAGCTAGGATTACAGGGTGAGCCATCAATGCCCAGCACTTTGTTCCTTAGAAAATGATTCATTCATTCATTCATTCATTCATGAGCTCATGTATTTATTGATTCATTCATTATGTATTTTAGGGGCCCTTTTTATGTGCCAAGCAATATTATGTTTAACACTGGGAATAGAGATTGACAAAGAAAAAAATTAAATCATGCACTTAATGAATATTTATTATCTACATGCAGTGTACAGGGAACCTGGAATTTTTGTATTCTGGTCTCAGCCCTCAGTCAGGAAGTTAACGTGTGATTCTTGTGTCCAAAACCAGATTGGTTGCCCTATATCTATCTGTCCCTCATCTTGTCATATTGAACATAAACTCTTTTCACCTGCCTATCTTACCAGAAGAACAAACATACAGTGTCTTCCCTGGTAGAGCGCTGGTTAAAAACATGAACTTTGGAGTTAGTTGTACAATGGCTGCTAAACTGGTTCTATTACACCCAGATGTGTGTCCTTATTATACATTGAGTTTTCTTAATTGAGTGCAAGCCTAGAAAGCTTACAGCAAGGATTAAACTGAAATAAACATGGTTCTTACCTGGACTTTTAATCTGAAATGCATCTACTATATCTAAGTGAGTAAACACCATAGCATAGCAAGTCATTGCTCAATGAAATAGTAGTTGTTACCCTCACTGTGGCCTGGCTGATCGAGTGCGGGTCCTTGATTTGCTCAGCCTCTAAGAGAGGATCTACCATATGTCACTAGCTCAGAAATAATCCACGTTCAAAAGTTGAAGTTTCTACTGAATGCTATCACTTCCGTAGCTTTGTAACATTGACAAATTGTAGGCCTTACTGTGGTTAAGTCAGGGACCATCTGTAAATGTTTGACACCTAGTAAGGCCTGACAAATCATGGCGATTAGTAACTTTTTTTTTTTTTTGTAAATTTCTCTTCCCAACAACACCTGTTTCCATTTGCAAGGATGCCTCTTACCCATTTTTATGAGTCCCACATGTGTGTGAATGTGTGCGTGTGTGTGTGTGTGTGTGTGTATGTGTGTGTGTGTGCATGCTCCTATGATATTATTTTGCTGTGTTGGAGGCACCTGCATGCATCTTCCAGTTCCCTGCGTGGCCTTTGATATTCTGCTATCTGATTTTCTAATGGAGACAGTGACAGAGGCTATTTGGCATGTCTGTGGATAGTTTTTGAAGGCTATTGTAGGAAGAAAGTCTGTGCTGACCGGTTCTTTCTCCCTACCAGGAGAGTGCTTGTGGAATATAAATTGTATCAGAGTTCCTTGATCTTTCTTCCTCTTTGCCTCTCTCACTTTTTTTTTTCTTTTCTCCTTCTCTTCCACCTCTCTCCTACCCCTGAGACATTTATTGACAAACACAAATAAACCCTTCAATTCCTGACTGGAGCATCATCTTTATTTGTGCTTGCAATTGTAATGGCTGTAGATGTCTCATACCCTCTTCAATGCTCTAGCATATGCCTCTGCCTTTGATCGGTGTACCTTCCATGTTGATGAGGTGCAGATTAAATGGAAAAATCTGCCTCGTATCCTTTTCCTGGGGACAATGAGAAACAAGCATTTTGCAATTAATTGTATGTGTGTGTCTTAACTAGAGCTTAATAAATGGTCTTTTCAAATGTATCCCTTCAAGTTTGATCGTGAAAAGAGTCAGAATCTTGACACATTTGCTTCACACACAGGCTGTTTCACACCTCAGTGTGTGTGTGTGTGTGTGTGTGTGTGTGTGTGTGTGTGTATACCAATAGTTCGGGCCTAGGTGCTGTTCTTTAGCTTTTATGCCTAAGGTTGGTGCTCTATCACGTAAGTCCTAGTTTCACTTCAGACTTTCTGATGGTTAATTGGAAATAAAGATTCTCATGGACTATCCTACACAGGCTGATTTTGAACCATGATCCCAATATCTCAGCCTCTTTGAGTAGCTAGGATGACAGATGTGAGCTACTGGTACCCAGATAGATTTTTCATGTTTTAGAAGTAGGAGAAAGTCTTTCCTTCAAGCCTTGAAATTATATTAGGCATTTGGGGCAAAAAACATCCATATAATCTTACAGCTTCTGGTGGATTAGAATTCACAACAGGTTCTTCCCCAACTTGCTGATTTTTTTCTCTCTGGGGAGCAACAGATCTGTCCCTAGAGTTTCTCAGTCCATAGGGTGTCTGATTTCTAGACTCCTCCATTCAGGGGTCCTGACTCATTGGGTAAATTGAGCCCTGCACCCTGTATTTAGAACTTATCTGCTCTGTGTGAAGGCTGCTTTACTTTGTTCCTTTCTCTTGTTTTTTTTTTCCAGGCTTGGCTATGGGAAGCTGGCGTAAGAGGTGAAGTCTGGCAAACAGATGCAGTGTGTCAGAGCTATTTATTCTGAGCTGCCTAATACATGGTGCCACCAGGTTGTTGCTTTGGGAGACACCTATGATTCCATTAATTATTTAGAGAGCCAAAGTAGCCGCCATTAATGAATTTGAATGTATCACAGTGATCCGAATCGGAGGAACAGATGCAAAATGACACCGTGATACGCACAATTTTCCCCCAGCGAGTTGCACACTAGGAAGGTCTGTTGCAGTCAATGAATCCAGATGCTTCCACACTCTTCCTGACCAAGAAAGATCCTGGTTTCATTATAGGAGAGAAAATCAGTTCATCCTGTCATCTTGCAGAGTTAAAGCGGGATCCAATTCAGCAGCTGGTAAGGCGTCCGACATTGGTTTGCCATAATCCTGCCTCTGCTTCAGGATTGACTAGTAGAAGGATTGCATTGCATCTGGGTTTATCCTTCCCTTTACATTATTATTTATGCTTTCTCAGACGAAATGTTTTGCCCCTGCTTAGAAATCCTCTGGGGGACTAAACAAGCTATCTGCACATACCATGTGAGAAGAAAGCAAATGATTTTATGGAGAGTAAATTCATCGCAATAAGAGTAATAAAACTAAAGTCAACCAGGATAAAATTGGAAGCACAAACCTTCCTTAAAATATATTCCTTACAATATTGTCAAGCTTCTGGCGAGCTAAGCTATACATGACAGGATTTCTTTTCTTCTGACCCCAGGAATTATGCAATAGGAAAAAGAAAACTCAAGAATTTCTGTGTTTTCAAAACCACAATACAATTAAAGAAAAAAAAATAAAGAAAAAAAACTCCACCAAGCTGGGTGCTGGTGACTCATGCCTGTAATCTTAGTTATTTTAAGAGGTTGAGATCTGAGGATCGAAGTTCAAAACCAGCCCAGGCAAGAAAGTCTGTGAGACTCTTATCTCTAATTAACTACCAAAAAAGCTGAGAGCAGAGCTAGGGCTCAAGTGGTAGAGCAGTAGCCTTGAGCAAAAAAAAAAAAAAAAAAACCTCAGGGATAGCGCCCAAGCCTTGAGTTCAAGCCCCAGTATCAACATACATGCTTACACACATGAGCACATGCACATACAAATGCATGCCCATGTACACATATCCAGGCACTAAAAGGCATTAGGAGGATGACCCTGCGTGAAAAACTGCAGGGAAAAAAACAGAGAAGCTAAGTAGCAAATGGAGAATATACTTCAGCAGATGATAAAAGGTTTGTTTTGAATTAAAACACTCTCAAGGAATCAATCACCTTAATGATGCATGTCATATTTTAAATCATTCACAATATCAAAGGATTCAAATGATCAAAATGATTGTGAATATTATGTATCAATAAAGTAGAAATAAATGAGCAGCAGCGGCAGCAGGTGCTGGCAGCTTATTCCTAGCTACTCAGGAGGCTGAGATCTAAGGATAGCAGTTTGAAGCTAGCCTGAACAGACAAATCCAAGAGACTCTTCAATTAGTCAGCATACAGCCCAAACAGGAGGTGTGGCTCAAGTAGTAGGGTGCCAGCCTCCAGTAAAAAAGGTCAAGCTGTTAGTTAATGATTCTTAGACTAGGAATAATAGGTGTATGTATACATCTGTTAGTCTATATTTGTAATCTGATTATTTTCCATTTAACTTTGAACCCAACTAGGCCCTGGTGGGTGACCCATGAATGGGAGTCTGTCTTTCCTCTTGGTCTTAATAACCTTCATGTCACAGGATCAGGAAATTAGTAGCCTTAGCTATGACTAAAGAATGTGTTTTGCTGTAACCCTAGCTACCCAGGAGGCTAAGATCTGAGGATCATGATTTGAAGCTAGCCTGGTCAGGAAAGTTCATGAGGTGCTTATCGCCAATAAATAAGAAAAAAGCCAGAAGTGGTGCTGTGGCTCAAATGGTAGAATACCAGCCTAAAGCAAAAAAACCTTAAGGGATAACACCCAGGCTCTGAGTTCAAGCCCCAAGACTGGCAAAAAGGAAAAATAAAAAGAATGAGTTCCTTGGATTACCTAGATATTAGGGTGAGTGTTCTAAAGACAAATTATGTTTTTTAGAGAATGTGACCTAAATCAATTCATGCATATGTCTTTACAGAGAACTTTCTAGAGACTTTCATATGCTTATGCGTTTTCATGCAGAGGACAGATGTGATATTCTTCAAATTTAATTGACCTGAGTGAGTGTCTCCGGAAGCTCATTTGGTAAAGTGCTTGGTGCTAATGGCTGGATCTCTTGAGAAGAGCCTTATCAGCAGTCAACATCTGTGATAGAAAGTCTAGCTAAGGGGGCCAGGTTTCCAAATTTCCTCCTTCCTTCTCCCTCCTCATCCTTCCTCCCTCCTACCATGGGTCAGCAAATCTAGGGTCCCCAAACAACTTCATTGATCTGTGTAGTACCATAAACAAATATGCCCATGGAATAGCAGTACGCTGATCTGGGCTAACACAGCCACCCCTCTTGCTACCATTGATTTTATCTTTAGCGAGTGATTTTCCCAGAAGAATCAAAGGAGGCGATTTTATGTCTTGTTGATGCCATCCCGAGATCGTTATGTTGATTATGTGTATTCTCTTTTCTCGTGTAGATGTTTGAAATTTCCCTAGGAAACATTTTCTTCTGCCTAAGATTGCATAGAACATCATTTTTTTTTTAAAAAAACAAACCCACATAGTAAATGTTGCTGAGTAGAAAAATACATGCATTACCACGTAGTTTTGCAAAGTAAGAGGTTTATATCTTTGTAATTATTTTCAATGTGTGTTTATTGATTTTTATAATGCTGGGATATTAACTTGAAAGAGAACAAATTACATACAACAAATTAAGCACTTGCATGGATTAGAAAATCGAGGTAATGCACTCAAGGCCTGACTAATATGAGAGTGGCGCATGTCAGAAGCACTGCGTGGGTTTAAACCACATCTGGGAGAATTTCTCCTTACCACTTGTCTGAATGGATCTCAGAGGGAACTGCAGGTGCAAGATGGTTGTGAATTTGTAGAATTAGAAGGTTTCCAAATTGGAAGAGAACCTGAGATAAAGGAGTCTGAGGGCAAAACACACTGAGAATTGAACTCAAGGTCACAAAAGGCTGGTAGATGGCCAGAGCAAGTAGGAGGATTGCATCCTGGGCCAGCCTGAGTACAAAGCAAGATGGTACCTTGAAAAATAACCAGTGCAAATAAGGGCGGTAACTATGGCTCAAGTGGTAGAGCACCTGCTTCACAAACAGGAGGCCATGAGTTCAGTCTGCCACCCAAAGAAAACAAAGTATTTTTCCTAAACCCCATGTTTTAAAAAGTCATTTGGAGGCAGTGTCAACTTAAGGTAGACAGGTTTATTCTTTCCTATTTGGAAACCCTGGTGTTACAGTGGAATTTTCCATTTGTAAACAGAGAATCAATAATTATGACTCGCTGTCTTCTGACCCGTGTGACTAGCTCTTTCTACTTTATTAAATTTGAAAATGTTTTCTAAGTGCATTGTCTCAAATCATAAGTATTACATTGACAAATGTGATACCTTTCTATCCGTAAGTCACCCAATTTTTTATCTGTAAGCCAGATAGGAAGAGCTGAGCACACTCTTTCTATTTTTTTTTCCAGTCTTGGGGATTGAACTCAAGGCCTAGGCACTGTCTCTGAGCTTCTTTGTGCTCAAGGCTAGCACTCTACCAGTTGAGCCACCACACCACTTCTGGCATTTTCTGAGTAGTTTATCGGAGAGAAGAATCTCATGGACTTTCCTACTTGGGCTGGCTTCAAATCTGACCCTCAGATCTTAACCTCCTGAGTAGCTAGGATTACAGGCATCAGCTACCAGTGCCCAGCTTGAGTACAGTCTTGCTCTACTTTTTTTGCTCATGGCTGGTGCTCTACTACTTGAGCCACACCTCCACTTCTGGCGTTGTGTTACTTTATTGGAGATAAGATGTCCTTGGATATGTCTGCTTGAGCTAGCTTTGAACTACAGTCCTTAGATCTCAGCCTCCTGAGTAGCTAGGATTACAAGCATGAGCCACCAGAGCCTGGCTTTAGATTAAAAAATTTTTTTTTACAGTTTTGTACAACTGAATGACAAACTTCATATTTACATTAAAGGAAGAAAGTCAATAATAAATTTGTTGGCGTCCAATGTGAATATGTTGAGTTGCCAAAACGCCTTTTCCTAACAGCTCCAACTCAATTTTCAGCTTCTTTTTACAATATTGCACAGATGTTTCCAAATACCTTTTTGCTACTGTAATAAGTGAATGCTTTTTCCCATTTGTCTTCTGTGGTTCTTTTGAGGGTCAAGTGAGATAATGTTTGTCAAACATCTTATAAATGATCAAGTTCTACGTGCGTGTTCATTCTTCTCTGTGCCGCTACTTAGATACAATGGCTAGATTCAAATAAATGCACGAAGGGCAACTTCCCTGACCCAAAGCTACGGCTCTACCCTCCTCCCTCTTCTACTCCTAGGCTTCCTTCTTAGTGAATGCTAAATGCATGTGGCAAGATCCTGACCCCACATCATTACAATGGATAGTCTGTGCTCGCAGAGCTTAAACTATACGTGCGTTTGCTGCAGCGTGATGGATATAACTGCTTGCTGAGAATTTGATTTATTTTCCAATAGTTTAGCATCCCTCTGCTTTTATCTGATATGACTATTTTACAAGCGGGTGTACCAAGCATGGCTGCAAAATTGCAGGTTATGAAATACAGAAAATGGAACAATTGCCGTGCATAGCAGAAATCTTCCTGTTCAGTCTGTGTGCTGTGTATTTTAAGCGAAGATGGACTGCTGAATGGTGATAGACGCTTGTCTTGGCCTTCACCTTTTTTTTTTTTTAACCCTCTTACAAGTGAAAGGAAATGTAAGACTTTCTTCTTCATGCTGGCTTTGCATTGTTAGTTAGTTTTTCACAGGCCCGTTTGTGCTGATGGGTTTTACCTTATCATGTGTTGGTATAATAAAAGTGGCACAGTGGTGGGGAAGAGAAGGGTTGCTCTTTAGGATGGAACAGAGCAGCCACTGCCAGGGATGGAGACCAAGCTGGTGGATGGAGAGGCCGTTTCCTTTCAACTCACCTCAAGTCATATCTGTGGTTTTCAGTAATGTACGTGCTCACTGCGAAACGCCCACTGGAAGCTTGTGGTGATGATGTACATGCATAGGCTGAAGTGCAGAACGGACTGTGTAGTTGCCCATCTGGGCAGGTGGGGTTCCAACTCAGGAGTCTTGCTCCCTTGGAGGTTATCTTTAATTCTGAGGACTTCCCTGAATGTTTTCTCCTCCTTCCACAATTAGAATTGATGTAGAACGGTGTGTCATTTGCCATCTGAGACCAACCCAAGTTGAAGGCTGGTTCTACTCTAGCCACACCTTTACTCTGTTGGGGGATCCCTATTAGCTCAGTTGGGTAGGATGGAGCCTGCCTGATAGACATAGGCAGAAGCCAGGTGTGGTGGGGGTCTTGGCAAAGCTCATGTGAGTCATAATGGCAGGACCTTCTTTGTGGACCAAATGTTCACCAATGCATCAAGATACTGGTTAAGACTCAGATCAGTTCTCAGCTAACAACCCACTTTCTTGTGTAGAGTCCACTGTTTATCAGTTTTGGTTCCTTATATGCCTTGATGCTCTGGAAATTTCTAGTTTAGGGCCTCAGGACACTGGCTATCTCTTTCTGTAGCTTCATTGTTTACCATGAACCACTGACCACTTGATTATCTTAAGTAAGTCACAGTAATAAACAGAATCTAACAACTGCTCCACAGGCATTTCAGAAACAACTTCAGATTTCCTATGGGTGTCTCTTTTGTGACTTGCCACAGAATCCATGTCTAAAATTCAGCCAACATTTGCTATGGGTCAGGCCCTGTGCTAAGGGAATCATATGTTACTCATACTTTTTAGAAACAGATGTAGTGTTTTATTTTAATTTTTACATTTAATTTAATTTGTTGGTTTTCTTGATGATAGCCTTTCTAACTGGGGTGAGGTGGAATCTCAATGTTGTTTTGGTAACAGATGCTGGGAAAGATGTGGTTGAATACACTGTTGGTGGGCATGTAAACTTTTCAACCACTCTGGAAAGCAGTATTGGAGTTGCCAAAAAAAAAATTGACACATACAACTGCTCTATGACCCAGAAATTCCACTCCTGGGCACTTATACAAAAGATTACAAACCACGATATAGTAAAGCTACCAGTTTATTGGAGCACTATTCACCATAGCCAAGGTATAGAATCAGCCCAAATGCCCCTCAGGGAACAAATGGATCAAGAATATATACATAATGCAACTTCACTCATGTATTAGAAAGAATGATATTGCACCATCTGTAAAGAAATGGAAAAATCACCAGGCTCAAGCCTATAATCCTAGCTACTCAGGATATTGAGATCTGAGGATTGTAGTTCAAAGCCAGCCTTGAGGAAAGTCCGAGATTCGTATCTCCAATTAACCACCAGAAAACCAAAGGTGGCACTGTGGCTTCAAGTGGTAGAGCGCTAGCCTTGAGCTGAAGAATTGAGGGACAGCGGTCAGGCCCAGAGTTCAAGCCACACAACCGACAAAAGAAAAAAACAATGTTAAAGGCTTGGAAAAAGTAGGCTAAGTGAAGTAAGTCAGGCCAAAGAGCCAACGGATCCATGCTTTTCCTTATGTGTGGAAACTGGAGTGAGCTTACAAACGCCTAAGCACATGCACTGGGTGGCGTGCAAGTGTATACCAATGCATTAGCTGAAATACAGTAGATTCAAGGGAGACTTAATAGTGTCATTCCAATCAAAGTCCAGCAAAATAAAACACCAGAAAGCAGGCATTTGAAAGGGGTGGAGTGGGGTTGAGGGAAAAGGGTTAGGTGAATGAAGAGGATAAGAAGGGGTAAATACAGACAAGAATCCAATGTATATCCTACAAAATTAAGAAGAGTGAGGGAAGGGGTGGGTAGGGGAGGGGTAAAGAATCCTGAGGGGTGACAGGGATATAGGGATATTGTGTTCATAAACGGCTTGGTTAAATGGCAACTCCTATGCACAACTACTTAAAGATAATAATAAAAAAGAATAAAAATGGTTTCATAAAAAGAGAGCTGGGGTACAAATTAAGTGAATGACTTCCTTCCTTCTCCCTCTCTTTCTTAGTTTTACATTCTCCCTTCTTCTTCTTTCTCCCCTTGCCTCTCCTCTCTTCCTTTCCCTCTTCCTTCATTCTCCGTCCTTCCTCTTCTTCTTCCTCTTTTCCCTTTACCTCTCCCTCCCCTTCTTTCCACTCCCCACCAGATTTTTCCTCTCCTCTCTTCTCCTTTCTTTAATTTCACTTCTTTATTGTTTTTTGTTTTGTTTTGTTCTTTGTTTTTTTTTTTTGTCAGTAATGGGGCTTGAACTCTGGGCCTGAACGCTGTCCCTCAGCTCTCCAGCTCAAGGCTAGTGCTCTACCACTTGAGCTACAGTGCCACTTCCAGTTTTCGGAGTGGTTTCTTGGAGATAAGAGTCTCATAGACTTTCCTGCCTGGGCTGGCTTTGAACTGCTATCCACAGATCTCAGCCTCCTGAGTAGCTTGGATTACAGGTGTGAGCTACCAGTGCCCGGCTCTACTGTTTTATTCTTTTACTAGCATACTTTGGTGTCATTTGGAATTACCAGACCCACATCGGGTGCACTTTGGGTGGACACAATGAAGACATGTTCCCTTGTATTCCCCACCCCCAGCCAGAGAGTGGCATGTGTCTTGATTTCAGCCAGTCAGTTTCATTGCTGGGATCCAGAACAGAATCTTACCTAGGTAAAAAGGCAGCTAGGGGTGATTCCTTTAAGCTTTATCCTGTTTGGGGTATCAGTTTTCTTCTGTCCCTGTGATCACTAGATCCATCTGTTAACTATTCTTTTACTTCCTAGAGCCTCATTATAGCTTTTGGTGATAAATTCTCTGTGGTCAAGAAGCCAGCCTGAAATCTAAAAGTTTATTAACCTCCCCCTTCGTCGAAAAAAATTGTGATTAGATACAACCAGTCCCTCTGATGTTCATCCCATACTATGAGACAGACTTGACTTCCTGAATCACTCAGAATTCTACACATGCCTCTGGCACCAGAGTTGCCAAGTTTATTTTCTGTCCTGCACACAGGCTTTTCTTTTTGT
>NW_012267255.1:13484738-13515681 GCF_000151885.1 Dipodomys ordii
TTTCTTTTTGTCGGTCGTGGGGCTTGAACTCTGGGCCTGCGCGCTGTCCCTGTGCTCTTCAGCTCAAGGCAAGCGCTCTACCGCTTGAGCCACAGAGCCACTTCCGGTTTTTCTAGTGGTTTATTGGAGATAAGAGTCTCATGGATGTTCCTGCCAGGGCTGGCTTTGAACTTCGATCCTCAGATTTCAGACTCCTGAGTAGGATTACAGGCGTGAGCCAGAAGCGCCCAGCTGCACACAGGCTTTTGAGTTCCTCATAATCAAAGACAAGTACGATTGACTTTTTTTTTTTTTTTTTTTTTTGGGTCTGGTTGTGGGGCCTGAACTCTGGGCCTAGGCGCTGTCCCTCAGCTCTTCAGCTCAAGGCTAGCTCTCTACCACTTGAGCCACAGTGCCACTTCTGGCTTTTTCTTTTTGCTTATGTGGTGCTGAGGAATCAAACCCAGGGCCTCATGCATGCAAGGCAAGCGCTCTACCACTGAGCCACCTTTCCAGCCCAAGATTGACTGTCTTAAAGACAGGAATCCTATCTTTGATTCAAAGATGACATCCATTGGGCCATCCCCTAGGGAGTAGGGGACCAGCAGCACTGAGGCCCACATTTGGTAAGGTTTCTTTCTGTCCCTTCCAATTGTATAAAGTCAGGCATCTGGCTTATCCCACGAATTCTTGATCATGAATCTAGCGCTTCTAAATGTCAGCCTTTATTTTGACATAAGGGGTTTCAGATGGGATGATTTGAAAGGGATAAGAAATGAACCCCAAGAAGAAATGCCTACTCTCTAGGGTCTGTGGGAAAGAGCTAGGAATAATCTGGAGGGAAGAGCAGGAGAACAAATGGAATGGTGGTCGATTTGGGGGTAGAGATGTCTAATTGTGATCCTCCATTTTGACCAGCATTCTTGGCTAGGGGACTGAGGCATAGTTGGTGTACTCTCAATGTCTTCAGACACTGGTTCTGCAGTTCATCTGAAACACTGGGCACAGGAGGTAGTCCAGTTTGAGGGTTACCCAGAAATGTGGAAAGGCTCACTTATTTTCTGTTTACTTATTTTCAGTTCTAGGTGGGAGCACTCCTCCATGATTCAGTTCGATAGTTCAAGTCTACAACCTCGCTCACTGTCTGTCAACTCCCGACACGTGCCCAGCCTACCCATTTCACCCCTTCTCGTCATGGCAGTGAAACACAATCCTGAGATTGTCTTTACAACTTCTGGGAAGACACTCACTTTCCAGAGGCTTTCTGAAGCACTAGAATATGGATGTGAATGGCTGGCAGTCTTCTTCCCATATAGTGATGAGATGGGATTTGAAAGATGCAGCTTTCTGGCGACAGAGTTGGAGCACCTGACGCAGCCTTGCCCGGCTCCAGCTACCCTAGGGTCTTCATTGCCACAAACCAATGCATTTCTCTCTTTTGTTCCTTTTTTTTCTTTTTGCCTTGAACAATTTGGTTTCTAACTGATCCACTCACTGTGAACTTGATGAAGTACAAACACACTGCAGTTCACTGAGGAGAGGACTAGCAAATACAGGAGACGAGAATTCACTCAGCCTCCAAATTCTTTCTTGTGTCCTTCACTTCTTTGAAGAGACCCATGAAAACCACCATCAGGGAAGGTGCCATGACTTCTTGGTCCACTTGAACTAGAGTGAAAGGCGAGCAAGGTACAGGTGCCTACAGAAATGTCACTGTGGGATCCTTGGACATTAGAGTAAAAAAATAACACGTTGTTCGCTAGCAATGCTGGGTGGGGAAAAAAGGGAGAGATCATTTGCTTTTGCTCTGGTTCACTTCCTTTTTTATGTTAAACATTTCAATTGAGGAAGCTTGAGCTCTCACACACTAATTTTTGCTGGGCGCAGGTGGCTCATGCCTATAATTCTTACTATTTAGAAGGCTGACAAGTGAAGATAAATGTAGTTCAGAGCCAGCCTGGGCAGGAACATCCATGAGACTCCTATTTCCAATTAATTGCCAAAAGCTGCAAGTGGTCTGTGGCTCAAGTGGTAGAGCACCAGCCTTGAGCACAAAAATCTAAAGGATGGTGCCCCAGGCCCTGAGTTCAAGCTCCTTGACCAGCACCGAACCAAACCAAACCAAACCAAAGAATAATAACAAACACAAGCAAACAACATTTCCCCCAGAGCATAGGAACTGGGATCTAGTCATGATCTGAGACTTAGATTGAAGCAGCGTACGAATTGTGTGAGCTAGTTATCTAGGATAGTGGTATCAGTCTTTTACAGGTACCACTAATTCCATCTTAACAAAGATTCTTCTGGATCACAACGTCTGGGCAAGCTTCTGTGGAACCAGGGTCAAAGAATTCATCTGAGTGAGTTTTCTGGATCACTGTGACATTTACTTTGTTTTAGCAAATCAATTTGTGTCTAGTCTAAATTCTTTGGTGGGTTAACGAGAAAGATAAGGCATACAACATTTATCTGTAGCCCCTGGATTTCCACTGGACTCACAGCATCAGAGAAGCAAAGCAATGTTCTTTCCTGATTGAAGGTTGATTCTCACAGAGAGGGGTCTAAGGACTGAATGGAAACGAAGACATAAATGTGAGAATGGAAATGCACAGAAGAGCTGAGATCGTGGTACTCAGAGCCAGATGCCCTAGCTGTGAGCAGAATGAGAGATATCAAGGATATTATTGGTGAGAGATGAAGATAATGGAGAAGGTAGAAAAGCCCCAGGGAAATAAGAAAGACTTCACTTTGCTTTCAGGTCTCTACTGGTGCTGAGAGTTGATTGGTTATGATATTTTAAATGGATTGCGATCGTAGCTCTCATAAAGGAAAAGCAAATGAGGACACTGACCTTTTTGGAATTGTCTTACTAAACTGCACTGCATATTTAAAATAGAATGGTGTTTCAATCTGGGAAGAAGATAGAAGCCAGCAGGATGCTTCATATACCTCAGTGTCCCTCCATTTACCAACTCATCAGCAATCATGATTAGCTTTGTCTGATCTTTCTTAGTAATCAGGTCTAATGTGTACATATTTGTGTGTGTGTGTGTGTGTGTGTGTGTGTGTGTGAACGTGCCCTGGGGCCATATTTCAAATGGGTTGGATTTGAGGTCCTTTAAAGTATTGGTGGGTTACTTGTTTAGAGCGACTGTGGTTTTGCAGTAACAACATAACATAACCTAGTATGAAGCACTAGGTTTCATCCACCCCTTTGTGGAGGTCAATGAAGTACAGGATTAGAGTGAATTCCGGGTTGGAATGCACAGAGTCTCAACGCATCCAATATCTATGACTTCTCCTAGAGTCTCCATTTGTTTACCTCTAAGAAAAGGCTAATGGGGTGTTTCTTCCGGGAGTTGGGAATGAGACAACAGATTTGTAACTTGAGTGTCCCAACTGGGTTACCCTGTTGCACATACACACACTGACATGGGTCCCCTTGTGTTATGTTATGGCTCTTCTGGTTCGCCACGGTTCAATCATCTGCCTTGACTTTGAGAGGAACAGAGTAATTTATGCCTCTACGGACTCTCTGGGGTAGGAGAAGGTGTGTGTGGGGACTCACAGTTCATCCACTGGTCTTCTGTTTACCAGTCTGATTTCTGTCAGACTTTGTTGCCACCTCATCTTCTACAGCTCTTTCTGGAGAGCTTGCTTCTGTTCTTCATTCCCCAAAGCCAATCACCTGGTCATTGCATCCAAGGGGACTTCAAGGAAGATTTGGATAATGGAGGACTCTTGCATGGAAGAGAAAGTACATTTACAATGGATGTCAAATTTTTACCATGTGAAGATGTCCTGTCTATTTTGGCCTCAGGGAATTCTCATTCCGTATCTATGTTCCTCCAGCTCTGACAGCCCTTTCTGTCCCTTCCACAGTCCCTTCTAGTGTCTCTCAGAAGTCATGTTTCTACGTTCTCTAGATCCAAATCTTCTGTACATTATGGAAACTTATTTGCTCACATAGAACCTTTAACATTCCCATTTCACCCCAGACCCTGGAGTCTGCCTCCATAACTATCAGTCTACTGGTGAATCGGATTCTTCTTCAACGTGAGAGTGCTATGGTCCCCTCTTTTGTCAAACAATAAGTGTTCTTCTCATTACACAAGCAGCCACAAAGCCCAAAATAGTGGATACACGGCAAATAGAAGCTAATATGAGAAAGAGTAACATTGGTGGGAGGAAGAAGGAGAGTGGAGTTGGTCTCTTGTCTGGATTGCACGTGGGTCTCATTTTTACACAAGAGAAATGCTGCTGGATTCTGGACTAGTAGAGTTTGTTCTACAACCAGACACTGTCTCCCATATGCCAGAAAGAAGGTTCTGGATTAGGCTGACTCCTGCCTTTGCGGGAGTCTCTCACTGCATGGATGATATGTGGTTCATTAGCTGCAAAAGTGATACCAGAGGGTAGAAACAAGGAGCATTCTGAATTTATGTGGTCACAGGTATACGAAGACCAAACAAGTCTAGAAGTGGTCAGAACATGCTTTGAACATGGTTTGAACATGGGCCCTGAGGTGGATATTTCCTTCAGGTCTCAGGACAAATGCCTCCTCTCAGTGGGGCATTTCACTGGTTTCCCCATCTGACTCATGATCCCTTTCCTCAGCACTCCCTTTGCCCGTATTCTTCTTTAAAGCACACATTTCCACCGTATAGACCATTTCATTTCTTCTGCCCTTTGTTCTCTCTTCTGCAGCAGCATATGTATCACGTTGGATGTGTTTTATGCTGCCATTTATCCCTGTGTCCCAGAGCTGGGCAAGGAGCCAGGTATGTTGTGGGCTCAGTCAATATTTGTTAACTGTTTATTGACTGATAAACAGAGGAATTAGAGGAATTAGAGGAATTAATAACAATGTCTTAATCTCTTCTAAGATGCTTTATTTATTTATTTTTAACCAAGAGCACTCGTGTTTACCATCTCAGATAACTACCCACACACTTGGGAAGTAGAAAAAGAAGGCAGGCTTGGGATGAGGCTAGCTTGGTGAGGATTTCTAGGTCATGAGTTCCAAGCTTCATGCGTGAGGACTTGAACCCTGCCCTTTTGATTCCAAACTCAATATCCTCTGTCATGAGATACCAAGTCACAGCAAACAAGTGTCGTTGGCATAAAGCATAACAAACAAATACTTTGGGGTAGAAAGAGTGATGGAAGTGTTCTCAGCTAACGATTGTAAAGCGTCTCTGTTGTCCCATTATCCTAGTCTGAAATGCTTGGCAGAGAAGGCCTTGCTTGCCAAAGTGAGGACAGGTACCATATATATTATAATGGCGCCACACCAGCTGCAGTCTCAAATGTTCAGGCTGGGGTCCAAATGTAGCAAAATCAGACCAGATTCCCAGGCAGCTCTTCATGTGCACATCTTAATGATCTTAGCAGTGCTGGGGGTGGAGCCGGGTCTACAGGAAAGTACAACCCTGAGTGAAGATGGGCTCGAAGATTCATGCTCTTAGTAATAAAAGCTCACATTTGTTGAGAGGACTACAGCCACCCATTCCTAGTTTTACATCAACAAATGTGAAGAGCAGCTCTCGTGGTTAGCAGGTGGGCAGAGACATTCGATTTATCCACTTTGCAGAAAAGGAAGCTGAGGTCTGGGGAAAATTGGGTAATGAGCCCAAACAGTAAACTCTTAGTAAGGAATGAGAGTTTTTCAGTTCAGAAAATCTGAAGATAGAAGTGGTGCTCTCTTCTTTTGAATACTGGGAGCATTGCTCCAACGGTAGCACAAATATGAATCACATGGAAACTTGAAACACTCCTGGCATTTCAATTCAGTAGCTGTGGTAACAGCCAAGAATTTTCCATTATTCTCTTGTGGTTCTAGAATTTGAATTCAGGTCCTTATATTTGCTAGGCAAATATTACCTCCAGTCCTTTATGCTTGTCATTTATTTTTCAAATAGGGTCTCCAGCTAATTTTGGCCTATCATCTCCACTTCCAAGTACCTGAGATTACAGGCAAGCATGACCTCTTACCTCTAGCCAGGACAATATAGTTGGTCTGATGACTATACTCAAAGGACAGGTGAGACTTCTCTCTAGCCATGCCCTCACGTGACAACTCTGACTGCTTGACGCTTGCCAGGAGTCCAAAATTGCCAGCCTCTTTGCTTTTTTTCTTTTTGAAAACAAACAAATAAATCTTTTCACCCTAGGACCTTTACATTGCTTTTCTTTTTGCCTGGAATGTATTTGTCCTTAGATAGTGATCTATCACATCTTCTTTTTCGTTGACAGGTCCCATTACATTCCTGAAGCTCTCTTACCCTCCTCGCTCTGGTATGAGCTTCTGCAGCCTTCCTCGTCTTCCAAAACACCAGATCTTTACACATTTAATCTGTCCATTGTCTATCTGTTTACACCCTTGTAAGAGCATCAAGTCCAAGGTCAGATCTTCATCTGCTCCCTGAATCTCCAGCACCTAGGACAGCACCCTGCCGCACCCTGCCACCACACAGTTCTTCAAAAATAGCCATTGGAGGAGTGGAAGGAAGGAGGGGCTGAGGCTGAGGCAGTTTGTAAACAAAGTTTCCTGCTGTGTGTGTGTGTGTGTGTGTGTGTGTGTGTAGGGGGTGTTCATTTTTCCAAAGAAGAGTTAAAATTTTTTTTAATTTAAATTAATTTAAGCCAGGCATTGGTGGCTCATGCCTGTAATCCTAGCTACTCAGGAGGCTGAGATCTGAGGATCAAGGTTCAAAGCTAGCCTGGGCAGGAATGTCCATGAGACTCTAATCTCCAATAAACCACTCAGAAAATGGGAAGTGGTGCTGTGATTCAAGTGGTAAAGTGCTCGCCTTGAGATGAAGAGCTGAGGTACAACGCCCAGGCCCAGAGTTCAAGACCCATGATTGACAAAAACAATAATTTTAACTAATGTATGAAAACATAAAAAATGGACACATCTATGGGGTATCAGGTGATGTTTCAAATCACAAGAAAAGTATCTTATTCCTCAAGAATTTGTCATTTTTTTTCCTGCCCAAAACATTCAAAATACCTTTCCTTCCAGCTTTTTGCAATATAGGTACAATAGTTACTCCACTGTGTGATAGATAGTATACCAGAACATCTTCCTTCCTATCTAACTATAATTTATACTCAGTAACCAAAAGTAGGTACTCAGGTTGGGGGAGAAGGGCGTATTGCTCACACCTGTAATCCCAGCTACTCAGGAGCTGAAGATCAGGAGGATTGCAGTTTTAGCTCAACCTTGGTCAAGGTTAGCCAGATCCCACCACAGTCAATAAGTGGAGACTTCCCACCTGTTAATAAACTGGCTTGCTTGGACTGTAATCCCAGCTACACAGGGGTTGTAAGGTGGAGGATCACTCTCCAGGCTGACCACTGTAAAAACACAAAACCCTATCCCCAAATAACTAAAACCTTAAAGGGGCCAGGGGTGTTGTTTCAGTAGTGAAACCTCTCCTTGGCATGTGTATGGCCCTTCATTTAAACAGCAATTCTGCTATTTACAACGATGGTAAGGGGGGCTGGGAAGGTGGCTTAGTGGTAGAGTGCTTGCCTTGCATGCATGGGTTCGATTCCTCAGTACCAGTATAAGCAGGAAAAAAATCAGAAGTGGCGCTGTGGCTCAAGTGGTAGAGTGCTAGCCTTGAGCTGAAGAGCTGAGGGACAGCACCCAGGCCCAGAGTTCAGGCCCCAGTACCAACCAAAAAAAAGAAAAAAAAAGGAGATCTTATTCTGGAGATCTTATTTGTTTATAAAGCCTCTTCCAGGAGAAGGAAGGAAGCCCCCAGGGGAAGTTGCCAAAAGATGGCTGCTACTTAAGAATAGCTCTCCATTAAAAAAAAAGTCTCTGTAAAAGTGGAAGGAATAACAATCTCACTCTGTTTAAGATAATGTCAATTTCATTTTACACATTCTATTAAGCATCTAAGGATTTAAAAAAATGAAGGTGATAAGATCTAGAGAACTACTCATATAGGTAGCTTGAATTTTATCTACTGAATAATTGTACAGTTAAAAGAAGCTGTTGGAATGAATCAGATTTGTGATTGATTACTGATTAGTTTCCTTCATTCTTCGTTTATGGTAGTTGAGTATAAGGCTTTCCATACTGTTTGTTTGAAGAAGTCTATTTGACTAACCTTTGGCTGTGGTGACTATATAAATTGGCAATTACATGCCCTTTAAACAGAGAAATATTGTGTTGAATTAAATTGTACAGTGGTTTTAGGGTTGAACCTATTTCATACTAGCAAGTCTTTTGCTTATTAAAACTTGTGCAATAGCTCTAAAATCTTTATATTATCCAAAGAGCCTTACTCTTTTACAAGACAATCACATTATCAGAATGGCTTCTCAGAGTGTGAAAAGAAAAAAGGATATTAAAATGTATTTGAATCATGGATTGTATTAGATAATCCATATTCTTGCTTCCCTACTGGTTTTTCACAGAGGGCTTAATTCTGGCTGTGTCTCTTAGAGGTCCCATAAAAAGAGTTTTCCTGTCAGGGCAGGGTCTTTGGGCTTTGTTCAAAACAACTCCTGTAGTAAATAAATAGTTCTTTGAATATTTATATTTATCTTTAACTTTCCTCAGATCTTGCATTCTATTCGAAAATATTTTCTGTTTAAAGGAAAATACGTTGTTTAAATGGTTTACCAATTATTTCACTTTTATCCCAAAGCCTTGGAGCAGACTTGGTTCTACAGAGAAGACGAATCTTCCTTGTTTTGTGTTTTGTCTATGAAGGTAGTGAGCAGAGAAGAGTGATAAATGTACCTACAAAGCATTATGTTAAATTGTGGGAAAAACTACATTTCATTACTTATTATTGCTTCCATGGCGTTTATTTTTTTTTAGTGGTAGTGAGGATTGAACTCAGGACTTCACTCTTGCTAGGCAGGTGCTACTCTGCCAGTCTTTATATACTTTATTTATTTTATTTTATTTTTTTGTGCTGGTCCTGGGGCTTGAACTCAGGGGTTGGGTACTAAACCTTAAGCTTTTGCACTCAAAAGCTAGTGTTCTACTGCTTGAGCCACACTTCTACTTCCAGCTTCTGGTGGTTAATTGGAGATAAGGGTCTCATAACTATCCTGCCTGGGCAGGTTTTGAACCATAATGCTCAGATCTCAGCCTCCTGAGTCGGTAGGATTACAGGCGTGAGTCACTGGTGCTTGGTCTAGGATGTTTCTTTCTTTCTTTTGCCAATCCTGGGGCTTGAACTCAGGGCCTGTACACTGTCCCTGAGCTTCTTTTGCTCAAGGCTAGTGCTCTACCACTTGAGCCACAGTGCCACTTCTGGCATTTTCTGTTTATGTGGTACTGAGGATTACAGCCCAGGGCTTCACGCATGCTAGGCAAGCACTCTACTAGTAAGCCACGCTCCCAGCCCCTAAGATAAGTTTCTGAGACAAAGTCTTAAGTATTCCAGACTGCCCTGAGACTTAAGATCTTCCTGACTCAGCTTCCCAAATTCTGAGATTACAGCCCAGAAAATGTTGACTGATTTTATTTTTTTTTAAATCAGTTGCAGGGCTTGAACACTGGCCTGGGCACTGGCCCTGAGCTCTTTTCCTCCAGGCTAGCACTCTACCACTTTGTCCCACAATACCACTTCCCGTTTTCTGGTGGTTAATTGGAGGCTAAAGTCTCACAGACTTTCCTGCCACGGTTGGTTTTGAACTGTGATCCTCAGATCTCAGCCTCTTGAGTATCTAGGATTACAGGTGTGAGTCTTCAGTGCCTGGCTTGACTGAATTTTTAGTTGTTCTGCTGACTAATGAGTTTTAATATACACATACGTTTTAAATTAGCGTATTTTATTACCATTTTAAAGAAAATTGTGCTATATGGGAAAACGAATTCAAGCAATCCTTAGTTATATCTCTTAGTCCCTCTTTAATATACCTACCATCATTAACACTTGCTTCAAGAAGCAGGAAGTGCCTGTTCTCCCAGGGCTGGCTTCTGCAGCGGATTTCACATGACAATAGCAAAGTGACTGCAGAGACAACGACATCAAACATGGATTTTCTAAATTTTGTCTTCCCTGGCCACTTCATGACAGCCGTTCTTTAATGTTTATTTGTGTTGATGTCTTATTTTTGTTTGGCCTGTGAAAATATAGAATATTTTGACAGAATTTTAACAACTGTTTAAGAAGAGATATTTATTTTAAAGCAACTCTTGCTATTTAATATTTCCTCATTAAGCAGTTAATTAATGCTAATGGCAATCTTAGTCACTTTTTTTAAAATTTCTCCTGAGACAGAGTCACCACATAGCCCAGACTGTCCTTAAAGTTGTGTTCTTTCTGCCTCTCCTTCCTGAGTGCTAGGATTATAGTCATGCACTACCAAGCCTGTCAATGTTATTCATTTCTTTTTTTGGGGGGGGGTCCAGTCATGGGGCCTGAACTCTGGGCTTGGGCACTGTCCCTCAGCTCTTCAGCTCAAGGCTAGTGCTCTACCACTTGAGCTACAACGCCACTTCTGGCTTTTTTCTTTTTGCTTATGTAGTGCTGAGGAATCGAACCCAGGGCCTCAGGCATGCAAGGCAAGTGCTCTACCACTGAGCCGCCTTCCCAGCCCCTGTTATTCATTTCTTATAAGTACCGCGTGCTAACCGATTGCGCCACTGGAGCTCCAATGTTATTCATTTCTAAGGCAAATAATATGTAGGGATAAGTCTCTCCTTAAAAAAAAATCAAAACGGGCTGGGAAGGTGGCTCAGTGGTAGAGTGCTTGCCTTGCATGCATGAGATCCTTGGTTCGATTCCTCAGCATCACATGAGCAGAAAAAGCCAGAAGTGAGTCTGAGGCTCAGGTGGTAGAGTGCTGGTCTACAGCTTAAGAGCTGGGGGACAGCGCCCAGGCCCAGAGTTCAGGCCCCACAACCGACAAAAAAAAATCAAAACAATACACAAATACAATGGAAATCTATCATGGTGATTGGGTTTTTAAACGATAATGTTTTTCTTCTTTCATTGTTAATTTTTATTTATTGGCATGTTATAAACATGGGATCCAATTAAGGAAAATTTTCACCATTTCTGACTCTCTTCTGGGCCATCATTATTATTAATTTCACAATTCTTCCTAAAACTAATTCTTTTGTCAGAGGAAAAAATGATCTGGTCTGAGTGTCAAATACATGAGTTATGTCATTGGACTTGAATGAGATTAAGATTCCCTTTTGGGAACTTAGATTCATCTGCCCAGCTAATTGTCTGTCTTGTGACAGGACTAATAACTTTTAACCAGACAGTCTTTTATTGGATCTAGTCTAACAATGTTATCTAACTACATTTCCTCTTTCCAGAAATGTGTCTAACAAGAGAGAAATCTTGGAATTAGTTTCTCAGGAGCCTTTACTCTGGTGGTGAGTTTGAAATAAAACTTGGACTGGACTTAATTAATTAGACTGAAAAGTTGCTTTAGCCTATGGTAGATATGTGTAATTAAGAAGCAGGGCTGAGGGTATAACTCAGTGGTAGAGTGCTTCCCTAAGCATACATTAGGTCCAGGCCTCAGTTTATGACACAATACTTCATTCAATTTTTATAACTCCTATTACCCATTATGATAATTTGCTCCAGTTTATGGTTGAGCAATGAGAGGTGTGAAGCAATGAGAGGTGAGGTAATCAGCCAAAGGTCAGGAAAGCAATGAGTAGCTGTTATAGGATTTAACCCCACCCACTCAAGCTAACCACTCTACTACATGGCCTCCTATAGCTGCTTCTAGAGAAGTGCTCTCTAGTGACAAGGACATCCTGCTGGTGGCACATTTCCTCCTTAACTTTATTTTTCATTTCGGATGGAAATGACAGTCTGAATACATGCAGAATTTAGAGATAATAGACGACAGAAGTGTTAAGAATAGTGTCATCGAGCAATCATTATTAAAATCTGGATATTTTCTTTTCCAATCATTTTTCCTGGGGGTGAGAGGGGGGAAACCTTTTCAAAATTTCTTTCTTGCACAATTTGATTTAAAAAAATATTTCATTTTATTGTCAAGGTGATGTACAGAGGGGTTACAGTTACACAGTAAGGTAATAAGTACATTTTGTCAAACTTCTTACCCCTTCCCTCTTTTTCTCCTACTTTTCCTCCCCCCAGACCCCCCAAGTTGTACAGATCATTTTACAATTTTATTGTAAAGGAGAAAGTTGACTATGACCAGGGATTATGTTTTTGCAAATTCAAGAATGTGGAAAGAGAAAGTAATATATAATAAAAATGTTGAGCTCTATTGACTCCATTGCTCTAAGTGTTCACTAGTGACGCCTGCTAGCTATTTGGCCAGGTAGACCTAAGGTTAAAGAGGAAGTGCAAATTCAGCAAAACCCAGGCTCTGAGGCTCCTCTGGAAATGTGCCTACTAAATCTTACTCAGCAGGTGTCAGACTCCTTACATTTCGTTTTTTTTTCTGGAAGATGACTTGGGGATGAAATACTGGGGCACTTTCAACTGGAACAAAACGTTCTCTATTTGTTAAACCAAGAATGCTTTAACGTCTTGCATTTTACTAGTGTGCTCCACCTGAATTCTCGCTATCCACCTCAAAAAGCAAAACCCAGCAATAATTCAAACCCCCGCAAGGAACATTATGAAGCACACATGCAGCAGAAGAAAAAAATGGCTGGATGCTAAAGTAGGCACCAGGGTTTGCTTCCCTGAGCTCTCTTTGCCACTGTGTCATGTGACCGGTGGCTCACTCCACCTTTACCCTGCTTCAGTGTTTTCCATGGAGGAGGGTCAATGGATGACTTACCGCGCAGGTTACATTTGGAAGAGTATGTAGGAATGCAGAGGATGATGGGAGGAGTTCTGCTTCACGTCTGTGCCCTCGCTCAGGCTGGGCTCCATTTCGAAGAAGAGTCTCCGTGTGAACTATGGCTTCCTGGAACCATCTTTAAGTGTATGATCAGGAAATCAAAAAAAAAAAAGGAAGGAAAAGCCTTGAATCTATACTATATTCATGCACCACAATCTTTGGCACTACAGATACCTCTGGAGAGGACATGTACACAAATCAAACAGTTTTAAAGTGTTTGTCTTGGATAGTGGAGAATCCATCACTGCTCCATCACATGACTGTGATTCCAGCACTTAGGAGGTGGGGGCAGGAGAACTCTCACTTCAAGGTAAGCCTGAGCTCCAATAGTGAGACCACACACACACACACACACACACACACACACACACACACACACACACACACACACACACCAAAAAAGAAAAGGAAAATCTGATCAGAGGTTCATCATACAAGGACCTAAAGGATGATCTTTTTAAATGAATGAAGCATGGTCCTCTGTAGCGGTGCAAGATATAACATGTTAAACTCCTGAATTATCAGGAGAGCCAGGCTGAAAGCAAGAGAAAATAGATAGATGAAAGAGACAGAGGGAGGCTGAAGGAAGGAGGGGAGAGGGGTGAGGGAGGGGGCTTTTTTTCCCTGACTCTCTAAATCCCCTTAAACTGGATAACCTTTTATCCAGTTTATTCTCTGCTCTTCTCATGCTTCAGTTGTGACATTTGCTAATATCAATATAGTCCCACCTGTTGCCTAAGATAGTTTCAGTGTGTTTCTTCATTTTGTAACTGAAATAGCAGTGACATACCATAGAGGTTGCTGATTGAATTGTAATACAATGTTGAAGGCCACATACCAAACGTGCAATAAAGAATGAGATATTTCAATAATTAATAAGATAGTCAAGGAACTATAGAAACAGGGATATAAAAGCCAGCAGGTTTTGATGTTTATAAGCTGATAATCGATTTTGGGAAATAAATACACACTATATTAACTCTGTGATATTAAAAAAAAGTTCCTGGAAATGGTCACATATTTGGCATTTAATTGAGTTACTTCCTTTTTTTCTCCTATTGGAGACTTCCAACAGTTGATAATGTTTCTAAACAATGGGGGAAAGACTAGTCCAACTAATTTTCAAAAGGCTGACATTATACTTTTAAAATTTAACTTTATAGGGATGTGAAGGGTAAACAAAGGAGGAGGCTGCAATGTTTGATAAGAAATGTACTCATTATCTTGCCCATGTAATTGTAGCCCCTCTGTACAGTATGTTCAAAAAAATAAAAATTAAAAAATTTAACTTTATATAAAGCCATTTCTAGGGGAGCTTAGATGTACATTTTCACCAGTCGTGGTTCTTTCAGTTTCAGGAACTTGGAGCTATGAGAGTGTGCTTGTCCTAGACCCACTTTGCTTGCTCAGACTCCTTCCTTCACTTTGAGATGGTCTCCAGCTCCCCCTAAAGCTGGAGGACTAGGACTAAATCGCTATGCTCACAATGTGCCACGGGAGCCACAGCCGATTGGCCCAGAGGTGTGATCACCTGACCCAGCTTGAACTGGTAGCTTTCAATTGATAGCTTGCACTAAGAGATGTGGAAGTATTCAAGGGAATTCAGCCTAAATGTTGTTTCCTAGTCACTCAGCTCATGAATGCCATAATTATGGGGAAAAACAGAGAGACAGAGAGTAGAATGGGGCCGATGTTCTGGTGGAAGTGGACTTGAGGGGTGATGTGGCACTAGTCCTTGGCTTCAATGCCTAAAATGCATTTGCTTCCCAATTCCTTCAATACTACGAATAATCTTCCTTTTTACTTAAGCTGCTTAGAATTGGCGTCGGCTGCTCATAAACACACAATTCCTGATTCCCGGGTGTGCATTCAGGTAATTCTGAATCTACCTTTCCTCCAGCTCATCTGTCATTCCCCTTCTGTGGAGGGTTTCCAGCTGTTGATTGAAGACTGGCCAGGTGTTGGCAGAGAGACTGTTCAATAAATAGCACCTGGGACCAAGCAACAATGGAATGGGTCCTTTGACAAGGGTCTAAAGCAAAAATTTGGTTGTGTCGGAGAAGCAAGGGAAGACCCATCTTGAAGTGGTTCCACAGGATGCTGGAGCAGTTTGTCTCAAGGCAAAGGGCACGCCACGTGTTACATGTCATGGAGAGGTCATATTGTCATTTATCCCAACCAAGAGAAGCTGGTGCTGTTCCTACTTGTCAGTAATAACTCATTTCTGCAGTACTGTGAGGGTCAGCTCAGGACAGAGGCCCGCCCAGATGTACCTCAAATGTTTCTGCTAGAATTCAAATAAATCACATTTACAGACTCTATAATGCTTCACCTCGGGGGTGAGAAGGGTTTGTGCAAAGAGGTGTGAGCTGCAAGGTGCTGGGAGGAGCGGCTCCTCATCGCGGGGAGGAGGGCTGTAATGAAGACTCTCTTCCTGCTGAGAAGCCCCAGAACTCGTTTATTGATTGGAAGCGAATGCAAGTGGGGGAGTTTGCAGTTTAATCCGACATCTGTCATTCTGGAAGAATGGACAGTTCAAAGCCAAACCTCATCCATATCGATGTGTAAGAAAGAAGAAGTAGGGCCCAGGAGAGCAGGACTGGAGGAGCGAAGATGGAGCTCAGGGTTTCCCTGGAATTCTTCCTCACCCACCCACCCAACCCAAGGCCTTGTTGAAAGAATTAAGACCATCAATCACACACTGAACTCTGCTGAGACAAGGTGTGGTTTGGATTAGTTTGAAAAATTGCGATTGGAAAAAAAAATAGTTCTTTTTTCCTTTCAAATCAGGACTAGCTTTTAAAGGAGACTACTAACTGTTAGAGAAGAAAAATAAGTGGAAGGACATAGATATCTCTTCTGGTGGACGAAGCAATAAACATTTCCATACTAGGGAATTTAACTTCTTTTTTTTTTTTATTTGAAGCAAGGGAGTAGAGATAGAGGGGTTGTATTATTTCTTCTAATCCCCCAGCTTGGACAGAGTGAGGGGAGAGAATGTCCAGGCTCAGGCCTCCTAATCTCCCTGCAATTCTATAATTTTTTGGCAATGTCACTAATCGGCCTAGCAGTTCCTGTGTCCAGGCCTCGGAAAGTGTAGCTGGGCCCTGCTTCACATAAGTAATGGACACTTTGGGCTGCAATTTCTATTCCTGAATAGGCTCCTATCTCAGAGTCATGCTTCAAGAAGCACTCAATTAAAAGGAAAAGAAAAGAAAAAGAAGAAAACCTCTGGGTGATGGAAGGTAACCTATTACTTAGACGCTGGGGATGTTTACTGTAGAAAGCAACTTCTCCCTAGTTAAGAATATCTGTGTGAAGATTTAGGAGGCAGTTAGTTTGTCCCGTAGTGATCAAACCTAAAGTGCATTAAAAAAAATAAACCAAATGAACTAGGCCATGAGAGTTGCTTAGAATTAGGAATTAGGCAAAACAATGGGCTGTTAAGGTTAAGAAGTTGCCAGGTCTAGGTTGGCTCTTAGTAAAATATGTTCATCTTAGCTTCAGATACCTACAGAGGAGATAGCCACAGTAGTTGATTTATTTTTTCATTTTTTGTGAATTTCTATTTTTTATTGTCATTATAAAAGTGATGTACAGATGGGTTGCAGTCAGGTAATGAGTACATTTCTTTTTGGACAATGTCACCCCTTCCCTCTCTGTCTCCAAGTTTTTCACTCCCATACTTTACCCACGAGTTGTAGAGGTCATTTTCAACACAGTGTCTGCAGTACCACTTTTGCATTTGTTCACCTCCATTTCTGTGCCTCCCTTTTGCCCACCCAAAGACAGATAAACAAACAAGATGAAAAGAACACAAAAACAACAACCAAGAAAAAACTCTTTTGTGTCCATTTCCTGGAGTTCATTTCAATAAATATTACATCCTATGATCAGAGAGTATTTGTTTTACTTAATGGTCCCTCATTCATGGCTCATGACCCTGGTCTAAGAAAAAAGTATTTATTCAGAGGTAATCAGAATTTATTCATGGGGTACTAAACCTTAGAGTTTTGACATCCAAGGGCAAGCCTGCCTGATTGACACCAGTCAAATGACAATATTGTTTGAAGAAATGTCGTTAGAAGGCTATTTACAGGCTTCACACAGTTATAGGCAAAGGGAGTATCACATTCCATACTGATTACTGATATAGAGCCTACAGGGTGCTGAGTTGCTGGTACCCTGTCAATGTGGTTTCCCACAATTCAAGTCTGAAAAGCTAAAGGGGAGGAGAGTGAGGTTTCAGTGACCTGAAAAGTACCACAGAGAGTTACTCTTTTCTGGGGACAACTCCTTGTGTTAAATGACATCTTTGGTGTCTAAGACTCCAGAATGTTAATAAGTCTGTTACTTTGAAGAAATAATTTTTTTTCCAAACAGGATTTTGTAAATAGAACCTTTAAAGCAGTTCTCTGTCCTAAGTCCCAAAGAAGGTGCCCAGAGTAGAGAGTTTCCTGTGAGTCCCTGTGCATACTTCTATATAAGATATTGCTTCTGTCCTTCTGTCCCAAGAAATCTAGCTTTGCCTGGGGCCTGGCCTTTGAGAAAAGCCTACAGGACAGAGAGAGAGAGGTTAAAAAATTGTAATAAGGGAGGAGGAAGGAGATTAAAACCAATTACAGTCACTTTAAAATTTTTTGTCAAGGTGTTTTTCTCATTGGCCTGAAACTGCCCAACGTAATGTGGACTAACAGCAGCATACCTGTATACCCTCAGCCCTGCAAAACTCAAGCCCACAGACAGCGTGGTGTTATAGCAAGCAGGTCATGCTTTGGGGCTCTTCCTCGGGTTACTGGTCCCCATTGGCAGGGATTATTTGTATTTGCAGAGATCCCTGTTCAACAACCAAGTTAGAGGTCATGTGGAGAGTTGGATATGCGTGTTTACAGGGAGTAAGGGATGGGGGGAGAATGGTACACCGTGGGAAGGTGAGTGCACTCAGCAGACAGATGGATTTTTTGCCAGAGAGGAAGTCTGGGGACTAAGCACCAGCTGAGAGTAAAAATTTAATCATGAGATTAAGTGTAATAGCAAATAAGAAAAAATAATAAAAACAATAACATTTATTAGTGAATAAGAAGTTAGTGAATAAGGTTCTAGTGTCTGATGGTAGAACCCAAGGGTTGGGGGAAACATGTCCTAAGAAGGAGAAATTATCTGCTGGGTACCCGTGGCTCATGCCAGTCATCCTAGCTACTCAGGAGGCTGAGATCTGAGGATTGTGGTTCAAGGTCAGCCCAGCAGGAAAGTCTGTGAGACTCTTATCTACAATTAACCACCAGAAAACCAGAAGTGGTGCTGTGGCTCAAGGTGGTAGAGTGTCTGCCTTGAGCTGAAGAGCTCAGGGACAGTGCCCGGGCCCAGAGTTCAAAAAAAGGAGAAATTATCAATAAGTGTCTGGTGGTTCACACCTGTGATCCTAGAAACCCAGGAGATTGAGATCTGAAGATTGAGGTTCAAAGCCTGCCTGAGCAGGAAAGTCTATGAGATTTTTATCTCCAGTTTAACCAGAGGGTTAACTTTTTCCATGTTTGGCACTAGCTAGCAGTGAGCTCAGTTCTCAGTCAGTCATGTGATCAAGAGGGTTTCACCTTCTGCAGTATATACTGTGTTGTTTAACTGTGGTATTCAGTAAATTAGACATATTAGATGCATTTTTGGCCTAGAATATTTTTGATTTATAGTGAGTTTATCCAGAGGTAACCATAAGATATCTATAATATTACTGTGAATGGAGACAATGGAGAATGAGGGTGGGGGAGACATGAGCTCAGGGAGGCTTTTTAAGTTGTTTAATTTACCCTATTACCATATGCTTTCTGATGTGTGTGATACGGTAGAAGGCTAGAAATGTTTATTCAGAGGAAAATGGAGATGATTGTATAGAGTAGAAGGGCTAGTCTTAGGAAAAAAAGACGTGGTTAGGGCACAGCCAAAGACAGAAGACCAGATTTAGTTGTAAGATGTAAATGCTTTTCTCTTAATAAAATAAGAAATAAGGCAGGCATAGTGGCACCTACTTAGAATGCCAGCACTCAAGCGGTAAAGGTTAGTGGATCCAAGTTTGAGGCCAGCCTGGCTATATAGCAAATTAGGCCAGTCTCAGTGAGACATTGTTTCAAATAACAACAAAGAAGAGGGAGAGTGAGAGAGAGAGCATGAGAGAGAGACATTATCACAAAAGATGAATAGATGGGAAATGTTGGACGTTTGGTAGAAGATGAGACTATAAGAGATATGATAGACTCAGGGGAGAACTCAAGAAGTGTAATTTCTTAGAAAGGCAAAAATCATAGTTCAACAAAATACACACCAGGAAGCAGTTGCTTGAAAGGGGTGGAAGGGGGTAGACGAATGAAGAGTAGAGAGGGAGAATGCAGTAAAAAATGCAATGCATTGAGGGAAGGGCTAGGTTGGGAGGGAGAGAGGAAAATGTTGAAACTGGTGATCAAGACTCATTGTATTCATAAACCTCTTTGTTGAATGACAACTCCTTTGTATAGCTACTTAAAGATAATTAAAAACTTGTCTCAGTGGGCAGAATCATGAAGAGACTAGGTCAATATTCTGAAATTCCTGGTTCAGGTTGAAGATGTAGTTGAAGTTTCTGCTTATGATTTTGAAGCCATCAGTCAAAAGGACTGTTGGGCTGTCTCTAGCATTTGGTGAGAGTTTGGGTGGAGTCACAGAGAAGGTAGAACATTGAATTTAACTTGTAGAGCAGTTTTGCTGGCTGAGTATTTGTGAGAGAGGTGAGAAGATAGGTACTGAGAGTATGGATAAGGTGATTTTAGAGATAGGCTGGGGGTTTAAAACTGGGAAATGGGGCTGAGAGGTGAGCAGTAAGTGGGTGACGGGAAAGATTTGGATATGCTGATAGTCAGCCTGGTAGGGGCTAACATCCAGGAAGAACTGATCTGGGGCCATAGAGAGAGATTCTTAAAGCTGATTTTAGGTGGGGTGACTTTGTTGTTAATGAAAAGGGAGAAGGAGGCCAAGGGCTTGAGTGGTGGAGCTTGGAGCCTTAAAGATGACTTGGGATTTCCTTTGGAAAGAGATGATAAGGCATGATAAGTCAAAGAGAGTGAGTCTACAGGCATTTTAGCTGCAAACCCATTGTGACTTCCAAAGATGACAAAGAACAATCAGATTGATTCTAGAGTCTTCTAAGGAGGGCTTGGATAATTAGTTTTAAGCAGAGTCTCCTTGGACTGGGATCCATCAGTAAGTAGTAGCCCAAGAGGAAATGAGAGAGTATGAGCATGAGTTACTCGGCCTGCAGAGCACATGGGCAGCAAAGATGGCACTGGGAGGGAGTTGAGTGGGCAAAGTCCAATTTACTGTAGAGCACATGGGCAGCAAAGATGGCGCTGAGAGGTAGTTGAGTGGGCAAAGCCCAATTTACTGTAGAGCACATGGGCAGCAAAGATGGCGCTGGGAGAGAGTAGAGTGGGCAGAGCCCAATTCACCTTACTTTCAGTGCATAACCAGCCTGTGAAGGCTTAGGTGCATGATAGGGTGTGACCTTGACAGTGATTGGTTCCTCTTCCTCCCCTGCCATGCCACCCGCACTTTTTGGCTTTAAAAAGGGCTGCTCTCTGTTAATAAACGAGTTTTCTACCTGCTGGATTTGGCTCCCCACTGTGTCTGATTGTCTCCCGGGCTGAGGGAGGCTGGGGAACGGGGCGAGCACCACACTTACCTTTCCTTGGACCCCATCTGTCTTTCGTGGGACGGACGAAGACCCAACACCAGCCCTTTTATGTAAGTGTGTGTGTGTGTGTGTGTGTGTGTGTGTGCATGTGCGTGTGCATGCATGTGTGCACTGGGGGAGTGATCAATTTTTACCAAGCATTCTCTTTCTGACACAATTATGGAGAAATAAATAGTTTAGGTAAAGAAGAGTCTGGGTCAGCATACTTTGTGACTTTTGTCTGCTAATTTCAGAAGAAAACATCAGGATACGATCTTCCACAAAAAAGAAAATTGGCTTAAATCATGAGCAGATGAAAGTGCTTTGATAGTTGAAGAATATTCTCATCCTTGATGTTTTTAGTGGCTTCTATTTAACCAGCTGCAATTCTTCTTCAGCACCATTTTGCTTCATCTTTCAATGAGAAATCTGTGTTTCACTGGAAAGATGGAGCACAGTGCCTTTGGCTGGCTTATTCTGTAGAGGAAAAGCTTATTTCGGTAATATATCTTTAGCATATTGTAAAAACAGTGATCGTAGCAAATTTATTTTTGGCAAGACAGACTGAAATGAACACACACATGTAGCTCAAGGGGCACGAATGATATAGTCTCCATTTCCCAAACTGAAGTACTGAACTTTCTGGAGGTGGCATCAGTTATCTCTGATTTCAAGCTCAGCATCTGTGATGGGAAAACCAGTGAAGGGAAGGAAAGTTTGGTGCAGAGTGAGAGATCATTGCAATTAGAGACAGTGCCACGAAGATGTGTCTACATTATTTCCATACTTCCTTGGGGGACACATAAAATCTTAAGAATTTTCACCAGTGATCATTTCTGCCTCCTGTCCTACATATCGTGCCTGGTAGACATTGTGTGGGAATAAAAACATGTTTACCCTATGGCCAACAAGTTTTCTACTAGGAGTCATCCTTTATGTTCACTACCATCCAACACCAAGCCCTGACCATTGGACCACCATTATGGCTTGTTGAATCCGTTCTCTCTTGTGTACTCTGGTTGTCATTGTCCCAGTTCACACCCTCAATATTTTTCAGTTGTGTTGCTGACTCAGTTTATGCAAAGCTTTAATATGCACCAATTATGAGAGGAGTGTTTTGGAGGAAAGAGATATGAGTCAGGTAATGAAGACTGATGCACATTTTGAAGGTGTAGGAGGGTGGTTTGGAATGAAGGCATCCTGATGACAAAGCCTGGGCCCATTTGAATGGCAGTGAGCCAAGCTCTGGATCAGAATTCCTGACAGAAAGAGAGGAGATGGGAAATTGGATTAAAGCATGATTTGATTGAATCTGGATTACTGAGTGACAGAGAATTTGTGGTTGGATTCAGAGTCGAGAGCCACTTCTCTCCTTTTATTTTGGGTCTAAGGGAGGTGATTTTCAGTTCTTTGATGTCTGGATCACTCAGAGGAAGAAATTGGAGATAGTTACATTGAAGATAGTAGTTACAGAAGAAAGCTCTCTTCAGAAGAGAGACCCAAATACTTTTCTGGGAGGGAAGGGACAATAGTAAGGCAGACTCTCATGACCTTCCAGCTAATGTGCTTCTGGCCACTGTGGTGATCAGACCTTGACCTTGAGAAGTCAACTGAACATGGCCTCCATACATCCTCAGCAGGATTTGGGAATATTTCTTGGTTATAATAAGTTTTTTTTGTTGTAAATGTAATTGCTATAGAAAGATCTGGCCCGAGGACTCAATTTCACTGCAATAAAATATCATAATTGAAAAGAAAAAAACCCTCAAGTTTAATAGAGACCTATGGAGCAGTGCAGGCTTTAAAAAGTTCTAATTTTGTCAAGAAATAAGACAGCAAAACTATCTTTTCTAGCTGAACGAAGAAGATTGTGTTGCCATGAAAACACGACCTAGGATATATTTGAAATGCAGAAATTTAAAACCCCTCAAAGGTCCCTTCCGTTTCTATTTCCTGTATGGTGCAGAATACCATCCCTGACAGGATGTTGTTACTCCAGGACCGCTCCTGATTGGGCAAGTATAGATGTGCTGGACTTGGAAAGTGATGCTTATAGTACATGTTTGACTCCTAATTTGTGTGTGTGTGTGTGTGTGTGTGTGTGTGTTTTAATTGTCATGTAGTAGGATCACACAGTAGAATTAAAGCAGAAAAATACCCAACATTTCCTCCAAACTTTAAAAGATTCTTCAGACCAGGATGGATAACTTCATTTGAGTCTCTAAATAAATAGATTCTGGACACTTGATTCTGGCAAACCTCTCACAAATTTGTAGAAAGCATCATAGCCAGAAGCAAAGAGAGAATATTAACTAATAATTCAATGTTTTAGTTTTATGGAAAAATTCAGATTTCTTTTTCTTTTCCAAAAAGCTTGAGTTAAGGCTTAGCACGAAGATGCATTCCGGGTAATTGGGAGGCAGATATTGGAAAGATTGTGGCTCAAGACTAGATTTGGTGGGGGAGAAAAGTCAAAATACAAACCACCTGTGGTCGTTAAGTTCTTTAACCCCAGCTACATAAGCAGTAATAAGTAGGAGGGTCCTCATTCAAGACCAACCCCAGGCAAAAGCATGAGACCCAAGAGAAAAGAGCTAGGACTATGACTCAAATGGTACAGTACCTACCTAGCAACCATGGGCCCCTGAGTTCAAACTCTAGCAGCATCAAATAAAAAAAATTTTAAAAAGCTGGGCTCTGGTGGCTCATGCCTATCACTCAGGAGGCTGAGATCTGATAATTATGGTTCAAATCTAGCTCAACCAGCAAAGTCCATGAGACACTCATCTTCACGAACCACCTGAAAATCAGAAATGGTGCTGTGGCTCAAAGTGTTAGAGTGCTAACCTTGAGCAAAAGAGGTTGGGGAGAGCATCTCTGAGCTAAGAGAAACCTAAGAAACTTAGATTTGGTCTTAAAAAGATGGCTATGTGTATCTATGTTGGGCTTCCCTGGAACTGGTTACCTTTTGTGATGTATGGCCCTCTTGCTTTGGGCAATGTGGAAGGGATGGAGCATGAAGGATCTAGCATACCCTAAGCCAACGGTTCAACAGTGAGTGAGGGCTGAATGAGAATGGAGTTAGTGCATTAGCATGTAGAAAAGTGTGGGGCTTGTGGGTCTCACCCTGAAGTCGTGATCCATGCACACAGAGAAGTGGATTGAAAAATCTCACTGTGGCTGGTTCAGGCTGGAAATGCCATGGTCTTTCCAAGGATGACCATATTATGACAACATCCAGTGAAGCCACAGGGTTTGGTTTGATGGAGGAGAGAGTTGAACAGCGGTGTCTCTTTAGCAGGCTCAACTTGAACCTGCTAAAGTTTGATTGAAAGGGAAAAGATAAAAGGTCTAGGGTGGGAGTATTTTCTCCCTTTCGTGTTTGGGAGTGAAAACAACCAGTGCCCTCCAGCATACTGGAGAATGGAACTTTTTTTTTTTTCTAAAACCAAATTTGTAGTTATAAAAAAATGTGGAAAGTACCTTGTCAGAGAAGGTATGTGGGGATTTTTCTCTTGGGAGAGAACTTAGGTGAGGGGTTGTAGCTTGGATTACAGGTTGCAGGTGGAAAAAGAGAATAAACCTTTATCTGGTGGTTTCTTTATACCTCCTCCAGTGAATTCTGACTTTCGATCAGAAAGAGAGGATGGATTTTCTTGCCTTACAGCTGTGGGAGACTCACTGCTTCGAAATAATTCGTGGATGTTTTGTGAAACCTTTTGACCCGGCCGGGAGCCTGGGGCTTTTGAGCATTCAAGAATAATAGGCAGCATTGAAAAGGAGTGGGTAGAATGTTTTATTAACTATAGCTATTTTTATTAACGGGAGTCAGGGGAATATCAGAAAGGATCAAAATTTAAGAATTCTTTGAAAAAGCTTTTATTTTTACATGGGTTTTATTTTTTTTATGTTGCTTCGATACTTTTCTCTATGGCATATGAGACACTGCACTTTCTGTCCTAACAAATGAGAGGACAAAAAAAAAGACTTTGAAATGTGAACTTGTTGTTAAAAGTGAGAGAGATAGAAAGGAGAAGGAAACACACACACACACACACACACACACACACACACACACACATGGTGATAAGATAATAGTAACTTCTTAGTCTCTACCTCTTATCATGTTTCACCAACATTTCTTGCTCTTTTTTCTAGCTATCCTCACTTTGTAGTGTTTTAGCAGTCATTCCATTAAATGGGCATACTTTGAGTAACAACTAGGCACAAAGCATGTATATGGTGTGTCAGGATTTGGATAAGAATCATGTAAATCTTGGCTCATATTCTTCTTGTTGAGCTTGGTTAATTATGTATTATTATTCTCTTTGGACTCCATCCCTCAATCCCAAGATTCCAGGGCTTAATTTTAGTAGATAAAACTGTTGCAAATTTTAGGAATTTTTGGATATAAGTCATGGAAACTAATGTGGGATAATTTAAGTTAGGTGTTTAAGAATAATATAATTGTTTATGAGCTAGATTTGGGATAGGTAGATTAGAAATGTACAACTCTAGAAGATGTAATGGAGGAGTTACCCAACTGTCTTGTATTGTCCAAGGGCTGCTTTGGTAATGAAGGAACTATAACTGTTCAAATTCTGGGAAGGTAACATCTGATACCGGAAGTATGAGAGGATATATGGGCCCCCTGGGTAATACAGGTTACTTACTGTGAATTATTTTCAAAATCACATTTTATTCTGAAAGACGAGATGCCTGGATGGAGAATTGCATGGTATCTGACCTTAGAAAGCACCCAGTTTGAGTCACATTTTATGAAGTGAGTATTACATTGTAATGTAAGCAAGACAAGTGTGCTGGGTGAGTCTGATGTGAGATTTAGTCAGACAGGAGTACTAGGAACTGTCCGTGGTCCTGAAAAGTACATGGTACTACTCCTTAAGCCTGAGTTCTGGAGTGCATCTGGCCTCACTGCTCAGGACCCAGGACAACCTTTCCAGTGATGACTACTAATACACCCCAGACCTAATTTGGGTCCCTGAGCTAACTGTCACCGGTGGCACCATGGTAGACCCCTTGGGCGTATATACCAGAGCCTTCCCCACAGTCAATGGGCTGCACTACAATAGAGGGCTCAAGACTGAACCAGAAAGAAAGTTAGAGGTGTTCACATATCACTGTATTTTTTTGAAAAACACTCACACTGTGATTCAAAGATTAAAATCCCAGATTTTTTTAGAAACAGAGCTAATACCTGCTTTATTAAGTTGTGACCAAATCTGGGCTCCTTGGGGACTGAGTTTCTTGCTTGTAATCTCCAGGAATTTATTGGCAGGTTACTGCTGCCTGACATGGAAACAAAAATAGGTATAGTCTACTTCACTGCAGCTAGTAGTGGAGTTTATAGAAGATACAGCTAGTACTGTGCACGGTAATGGAAGAGCCCTCTGAAAAATGCTACAGAGTGAGTTGGGTTATGGGAAAGAGTATGAGGGTAGTTTAGACTTCCATGTTCTGTTGTAAGAAAGAGCATGGATAGGAACTTAGGTGGATAATGTATAGATCTTCAGTGACAAACTGTGTCTAGGAGGAAAATATGCTAAGCAACATGAAAATGGTGCAGATAGTCACTTCCATCAGAAAGGATCTGGTGTGAGTGGAGTGAATGGCTTTTTATGATCCATGTAAGATGTGTTTTCAAGGATAATTCCCAGTAAAAATCTGCATTGCTCTGAGAGGTCATATTTCTCCTCATACTTCCTGCATTTACTTTATGAACCAAAGTCTTATCAGATAACAATACCATTTCTATATGTGATATGCTTAGATGTTGTAAATGCACTTTCATTGATTCTGTTCTTTCTAATTATTCTCTTATTCTATTCTATAATACTCTATTTTGCTTATTCTATTCTAATACCTGTCCTATATTTTCTAAAAAGAATTGATATTTGACCCACTAGATTGAATTCAAGACCTATCAATGGGCCCTAACTTATATAGTCTGATAAATATTGTGTTGTATCTGATAAGGGTTTTGGAATATGTTATCTATATTCAAAATTGATTCTTCCATTTTATATCCCCCCAATATTTGGCATATAAATTATCCATCATTAGTACTTAAATTGGATAGCTTAGGTAACAGAACATTTTGTTCTCAAGGTAGAAATTTGAGGTTATGGTTACCAGTATTCTCCAATTCTGGAAAAGGAACTCTTTATGGATTGCAGATGGTGGCTTCATTTCTGTGTGTTCACATAGCCCGTTCTTGTTGCAAGTGAACAGAACTGTTTGTCTCTGTAGTTCTGTTTCTCTCTGTCTCTGTTTCTCAATGTTGCCAGTACTAGTAGACTCTTGTCAACCATTTAATTTTAATTGCCTAAAAACCATATCACCAAATATTGTAGCAAGGGGGTAAGGGATTCCACTTATGAATTTTGAGGAAACATTCATGCCTATAACAGTTGGACAAGTTATTTAATGTCCATTCCTGGATCCCAGTCTCTTTAGCTGTAAATCATATGTTATTTGTTATCAATATTTGTTATTATTTATGTGTTGATTCCTAGGTAAGAGGACATAAAAACATTTTCTAGCAGTAACGGAGATTGAACTCAAGGCCTCATACTTGCTAGTCAAGTGTTCTACTGCTGAGCCATGCCTCCAGCCCTTTGTTATGGTGGTTATTTTGAAATTGATTCTCACTTTTTGCCCAGTCTTGTGCCTGGACTATAATTCTTCTACTGTGTGCTTCCCACCATAACTGGAATGATAGGTGCATACCACCACACTCAGCTTTCTTCTGTTGAGATGCAGTCTTGAAATTAAGCTGGAATCTCAGTGTTCTCTATCTCAGTTTTCCACACAGGTGGGGTGACAGATGCATGCACTGGCTCCAGCTATTTGTTGAGAAAAGATCTTGCAAGCTTTTAGCCTGGGGCTGACCTTGAACTGTAATTCTTCTGATCTCAGAGTTTGGAGTTCCTAAGATTACATGTGTGAACCACCAAACACTATGAGATAAATTCTTACCCTATGGAATCCTGGGAATGATAAATGAAATGAGGATTGCAAAGTGTTTAGCAAATGTAGTAATCAATAAACATTAGTTGTTGTCATTGTTAATTGGTAAGAGACACACCTGGTTAAAATTGACTCCATCTCCTTGATGTAGAGCAGACATCTTCTCCTCTCATATAATGAGTGAGATTTTGTTGTTAGTGGGGCTTCAATTAACCTATCCACATGGCTGGAATGTGCCCTTTGGTGAATTCTCTACTCCATGCTGACAATCAGACCCAACACTACGGGGAACTCAGCTGTATCAAGATAAATGGCATGATTTGCCATAACTGAGATGAATAGGAATGATAGCGTCTCATAACCAAGATGGATAGACAGACATAAACACAGCTCTAATGCATCAGATCAGTGCTGGAATAAAGTTATACACAGAGAGCTTTGGCAGTATGAAAGGGTGGGAGGAGGATGTATTCTGCTTGAGGAAGAGAGCAGGGCAAGTAGACACAGTGGCCTTGTCCATGTGGCCTTGTCCATGGTGCTGAACTGGACAGCGGCAGGAGTGGTGGGGGCAATTCCCCACAGTGAATTCTGACTTGGGAGATGCAGGCCAGGAACCTGGGGCTACAAGCAACATTTGAGAAGAAGGCTTGGTGCTCTGTCCAGGAAACAATTATTCAAGTAAGTGATGATGAAGGCTTGAACTTCGGGAGTGAGAACAGAATCAACTTAGGTAAGAGATATTAATGGAATTAAATTTATGAGCGCGAGTGAAAGAAAGATCAGGAAGTTGGAGGAGTCAAGTTGGTATGAAGATATTTCATTGTAACAATCAAGGAGTCATGTTCTAACAGGGAACACAGATGGAAGAATGGACATGCTTTGGTTAACAATAACCTCGCAGTAAAGAGAGAATAACCACAGATTAATTTAGCATACAGTATCTAGTCCCAATTATCTCGGGATAAAGCTGAAAGCCCAACTTCCTCCCCAAACCATATTCAAGAAAGTTGAGTTTGGAAACTTAATTTGAGTGTCTAGCTGTAACGGAGTCACCAACAAAACGGGGAGATGTTGGTTCTTTCTGGTAATGTACACACTGTTTCTTCTTTATTTAGAACCTCTTACCAGTATCAATTAAGCCCCAGTTAAGTCTGACATCTCTTAACCTTGCATTGGATCAAATTCATTGCTACAGCAGAACCCATATGGCACAGAGATGGTTTCAGGCATCGGTTCATTGCTTATGTAAAGTTGCTGGCCCCGTGCCAACCAGTAATCACCGCTTTTTGTTAATAGACATGTTTGCTTTGTAGTAGTTTCTATATGCAGGGCGCTGGATTAATTAGATTGAAATCTGTCATCCATCTAAGAATCTAGGAGAACTCACTCTGCTTCTGAGGGAAAGGGAACAACAGATTTTGGCAAATTAAAAAATAGACATGTTGTTTGCTTGTTTCCTGTAAGAACATAACAAACTAGCTAAAGAACTAATACAAAAGTAAATTTGGGTAATTGGTAAGAAACACAGACTGGGATAGAAAATTGAATAGATGAGCTCTCAAAGGAATCAAGGTAGGATTTTTTTCTCCTGCTGATATGGAGAAGCCAAGTCCTTTAACAAGTATATTCTTTTGATATTTGTTTCCCTGAAAGTTGACAGGAAGATTTTGTTTGGGTGTGAAGATTTACAAAGAGAGCCTACTTTCCCTCCCATCAGCCATCAGGTCAAAGTTGAACATGCTGAAGAAATAGCACACAGGTCTAAGTGGGCAGGGAAGTCACCTTCCAGGTAGTTCTTCAGTGAGCCTTTGGCGTCTGCAGTACTGAGCTGTCTGAGGCAGAGAATCTTCCACGAAGGTGCCGTCACCACATCACTAATGAACACCCCCAGATAGGCCTTATTTCTAGGCTGAGTTTTTCTCACATGACTATAGAGACAGATGATTCTTAGATGGAAACACACTGAGACTGACACAGAATCCCGGAGTGTACACACTGTCTGGGAAGTTTAGCCTGGTGTGTGATACATATGTGTGGAAGGAATGGAAATGGAGAAAGCCCAGCCACTGGAGCCACCTGTGGATAACCATCCCCCATGTTTCTTTACTGCTGCTATGTGCGCTTGATCTCTCCCTAAGGAAGTAAATGTAGTCCATCCGAAGTTGAGAAATGATTGATTAACCTGCTATTTAGATCAGCTTGATGCCAACATAAATCTAGTGTTTAAAAAAGAAAATTTTAAATTTTTAATTGGCTAATAGAAATTACAATATAAATTGGTGTGTTGAACTGAAACCCTTTTGTACAATATTTGAATATAATAAAATATTGAAAATATTATCACAGTCTATAAGTACTCTATAAACAAATATGTGCAATAAATAATATAATTATGTATAAAATAAATATAATAGTAATATATGTATAAATAATATATTGAAAATAGTATAGTATGTAAAATATATATCTATGTTATATAAATATATAATATAATGTATAGCTACATATTAATTTATACTATACATTTATGTATTAACACATCAAACAATATGAACACACCTTGACATATTTATTCATAAACACATATTATTATATTTATGTAGATATTTATTATATATTTACATATTATTAAGTGTATAAAATATTTACGAAGCACAAATATGATAATAATATCATATGCACAAATGTGATAAGAATACATCTACACATTGTGGAATGACCAAATCAGTCTACTTAATACATCTGTTCCCTTAACTATTTACTATTTCTTTTACTTTTTTTTTTTACAACAGAACATATGGCTTTACAGGAACACCCATTTATCAACTAAGCAGCAGCAATAAATACTTAATCTCTACCAACTACTATTTCTTTGTGGTGAGAAAATTTCAAGTCTTTTTTTTAAGCTATTTCAAAATAGTGTGGCATTATTAACTGCAGTTGCCATATTGTACAAAAGATGCTGGAATGGGTGTGGTCTAAGTGAACTTTGTACTCTTGAACCAACACTTTCCCATTCCTTTTCCACCCCCAACTCCCGCCTTTGCTCAGCACCATTGTTTTCTCTTTCTCTGAGTTGGACTTGATTAGATTTGGCATGCAGGTGGAATCAGGTAGGATTTGACTCTCTGTGCCGGGCTTACTTCCCTTAGCCTAGTGTCTTCATAATAAACCACAGAATTTCCTGCTTTTTAGAGGCAAACTAGTCTTCTACTGTGTATATGTAACACATACTCTTCATCCGTTCAGCCATTTCCATTGTTGCTAAATCTTGGCTCTTGTCACAAACCACTGCAATGAACCTGGCACTCCAGTCATTGATTTCAGTTCCTTCAATGGGTTGTCTGATTGTATGTTACTCTTCTTCTTCTTCTTCTTCTTCTTCTTCTTCTTCTTCTTCTTCTTCTTCTTCTTCTTCTTCTTCTTCTTCTTCTTCTTCTTCTTCTTCTT
>NW_012267255.1:13516270-13520900 GCF_000151885.1 Dipodomys ordii
TCTTCTTCTTCTTCTTCTTCTTCTTCTTCTTCTTCTTCTTCTTCTTCTTCTTCTTCTTCTTCTTCTTCTTCGGCATTTCCGTATGGTTTCCCAATAAGGTGGTATGCATTTACATTTTACCAAAATATACACGGCTCCCTTTTCTCCACATCTTCAATAGTACTTTTATCTTTTTTAAAAATCTATTTATGATGATGATGAAGATGATGATGATGTAGTTGTACAAGGGGGCTACAATGTCATAATTCAGGTTATGAGTGCAATGCTTCTTGGTGAATGTCACCCCTTCCTTCATTCTTTTCCATTTCCTCCCTCCTATTCCCTCCCTCAAGTTAAATAGCTCTATTTCTGTTTTTAATTTTTTTCTTCTAGTGCTGAGGGCTGAGCCTAAGACCTCATGAATGCTAGGCAAGTGCTCTGCCACTGAGCTATATCCCTAGTGCTCTTTCATTAAAAAAAAAATCTATGAATGGCTGGAGATGTGGCTTAGTGGTAGTGTGCTTGCTTAGCATGCATGAAGCCCTGGGTTCAATTCCTTGGTACCATAAAACAGAAAAAGCTGGAAGTGGTGCTGTGGCTCAAGTGGTAGATTGATAGCCCTGAGCAAAAGAAGCTCAGGGACAGTGACCAGGCCCTGAGTTCATGCCCCTGGACCTGCAAAAAATAAAAATAATGAAAGGTTAAAAATAAATCTATCAAGCGTAGGATTATAAATGGTTAGCTTTTATTTGTTTTTTTTTTAGTGATGATTAGATATGCTAAACATTTTTCCATATGTCAGTCTACTTCTGGAAAATGTCTTCATTTTCTTTGCTTATATTTAATAGGCTATTTGTTTTCTTACTATTGAATTGAGTTCCTTATATATTGTGGATATATTCCCCTTTCCAATGGATGATTTAAAAATATTTCTTCCCAGTTTGTGAGTGTTCTCTTTACTCTGTTGTTTCCTTTGATGTGCAGAAGCTTTTTGAAAAATTTAATTTGTCTATTTTTGTCTGTTTTGGGGCCACATTAAAAAGTCACTGCCTGCTTTTATGTCATGAATCTTGCATTGCTAACAGTTTGTTTTGAAATATCACTTTATAGTTACTGATCACTCATGCATTGGTGTATCATCTAGTGTTGTTGGGGCCTTAGACATGGGCAGGTTGAGACTTTTCCTACTTTTTGAAGTAGTTTCCTCTAATAGCTCTACTGTAACCGCCCAATGGGTAACTCAAGGTCTTGATTGTTAAAAAGATTTTTCTAGTGATGCTTTATTTACCCTGATTATTGTCCCCAATTTCCTTCACAAAACAAGAAAAAACTGTTTCCTTTTAAAGTTATTTTCAAAATGCATTTTAATTTATTTGGAATTCAGTTTCTTTGCTTGCTATGAAACGAGACTTTAGTGTATGGTTAGCAATGTAGTTGACCAGGGAAAGGAAACGGTGATGTAGGACAGACATTCATGTGTGTCTGTGTGTGGTGAGCAAAGAATTCTCTGTGCCTAACAAAGTAGAACAAAGAAGACACCAGAGCTGATCTCTAAAGAGATCTCAAGGGTCTGCAGTGTGTCAGTAAAAGTTAACTCAGAGCCAATAGGAACACAATCTTCAGAGTCAATGTCTACATCCTAGATCTAGTTGGATTGGCATCTAAAGCCAGGCACAGGGACCAGAGGACTCACCCAAGCTCCCTGAGCAGACTTCACTGTGGGAGCCTTTGAGGCTGGTACAGGAGCGTGGTGCAGGTTTGCCATGTTCCATCCTGCATATGGCAATGGACCAACTGCGAGATGAAAAGCTGGGGAGGCAGCCCTGGGCCCTCCGAGCAAAAGCAGTGATGATGCACAGCAATGTGACATGGCTTTTCCAGGGGTGCCCGCTGTGTGGTCAGGAGGCTGAGTTTCAGTCCTTGCATTTGCCTCTGTAGGTGAAGACAACGTGAGAGAAGAATTGACCCATTGGTTTCTTTGACTCCGGACCCTCCCACACTTAGCCAATATGTGTGGGGGTCTCAGCTGAGGGAAGACCAGGACCACCCATGTTCATCACCTGGCCACAGGTCATGTGCATGGGATTTGTGGGACGCAATTTCTCCTCCAGGCAAGCGAGCAGCTATCTCTTACCATCTGATCAAAGGCTCATTTACATAAATTGTCCACCTGTAGTGGGAAAAACCCAGAGCTGCGAAAATAACAAAACTCTGTTGAGTGTCTGTGATGCATGCTTCATGTGTGAATCCTATTAAGTGACCACCACAACACTAGCAGGAAAAGCAGCAGTATGGACAAGGCAAGCTAAGATAACCAGAGATGACTCAGGGAATCAGTGACAGAGCTGGATTTACACTCAGTTGCTCCCACTGTAAGAATGTGATTAGACACGGTAGTGTTGCCTTGCTGTCTCTAATGGATTCAGTTCCAACACTGTGCGGTTCAACGAAACATCCTAGTGGCTCTGTGGCAGAGGTGAACCTTTATGAATTTATTTATGAAGCTCAATAATGAACAGAACCGCACTGGAAGCATGCAGACATGCTATCTGAGGTATAAAAAATAATATTTATATAACTTTATTTGTCAAATGCTTTCACTTTGTCACCACTTAAGACATTGCTTGCCTGCTTTTTCCTTGTAAACGTTCATGTGAATGCTGAACAGTCTCTAAAGTCCATTACTCTCTTTGTACTTTTTCCTTCCAGAAGCTTATGGAACTTATCATAGTTTACGGATAGTCATGTTTCCATGTCGTTGTTACCTGGTATTTATGGTATGATGTTTCTGTCCCAATATTACCTATTGTCTTGTCTCCTCCACCCCCCACTTCTAGAAAATATTTATTTAGAAAAGCCGACACATTCCCCAATTTCTTTGGTCAGTCTGGTTTTTAACCGCACATTTGTTTCCTCTGGGGTCAATTTCCTTCTTACTGAAGAACTCCTTCAGTAGTTTTTTTGCAAAGACTGGCGAGAAAGATTTTCCTTAGACTTGTTTTTTTTAAAATAAGAATTAATTAGCCAGTGTGTTAGTCAGCTTTGGGTTACTGTAATGAAGTAACTGAGATAATAAATTTAAAAAGAGGAAAATATGTGTATATATACATATCCAAGTACATACATACATATATACCCATCCATATATATATACATATATATATAATAGGGACACGCACACATATATGTATACACACACACACACACACACATGTACTTGAAGAGTTGGAGGTTTTGGTCTATGGATGGTTGAGCTCATTGCTTTTGGGTCTGGGAGGGGGAAGCGAAGAGAGAGGGAAGGAGCCTGGTATCTGCCAATCTCTGCTGAGAGTTTGGCATGAATGACCTAATACTTTATTTTTTATGATTTAAATATGCAAAGCAGACATATTTATTATCATCATTAAATATACACAATTATATGTACTGCGTGTTTATAACATTGGCAGGTCAGTAGCTTTGTTTACCCACACAGCAGCATAACATGCAAACAATGTATTACATTATGATATCATAGTGGAAAAATACACTAACCAATAGAGATATTTGAGCTCCATTGTGGTCTTATGAAACCATTACTGTAACTATGTGCCCTCATGGAACAAAATGTCATTGTACGATGTATGATTTGCTATCAGTGCTATAGTTTAACTCCAGATGGTCTCAGATTTGTGGTGGCTGAAGCTATGGATTGAGCCTAGGGCATTACAAATGTTAAGCAAGCATTATTTAGCACTGAGCTACTACCCAATTTTTTTTCTTTGCTTGACGTTGTAAGGTGTCTGTGGGCCAAGGAAAGTAAGTAGTCAGTAGAAATTTGGAAGAGGCAAGCAGACAGATTTTCTTCTCAGAAATTAGTGAGTCCTTGCTGACAATAACTGGATTAAGTTTGGTGAGACTTGTGCTTTTATTAAATAAATAGATGTAATAGAGACTGCCTAGCTAGCAATGAACCTATACTTTCTATTAAGCTTCACAAAGTAAGTCTTCCACTACCTTCACATAGTGCCAAGCCTTTAAAATAGGGGGCATTTTATATTCTAAGTACAGCAGTTACTTAAAGAAATTTCTAGATTAACAGTTTTAAAAAATATTTCTTGGGTGTTGGTGCCATTTTTCAATGTAAAAATCACTTATATCTTTTTTTTTTGATTGTGAAAATACCATACAGAGGGATTACAATTACATGAGCAAGGTAATGAGTACATGTCTTATCAAGCATTGTTGCCTCCTCCTTTGTTTCCTCTTACCATCCCTGCCCTCCCATTTCTCCCCCTCCTCACCAAAGTTGTAAAGTTCGTTTTTTGACATAACGTCTTATACATCTCATTGTTGCAATGGGTCCACCTGTATCCCTATTTAAACGATTTGTTTTTTCCCTTCCCCTCCACAAATTATACCAACATCAAATACAGTGAAAACAGAAGTTGTACCGTGGGGGAGGGACATACAAAGCAACAAAAAATCATTTTATAAATATGTTAGAAACAATAGCAAGAAAGAAAAACCATATGAGTCCTTATCTTGGGGTTCATTTCGCTTAACATCAACTTAGCTGACCGTTTCTGCTTGTCTTAGACATATACTAGATATTGCAAATAAGGGAAACCATGGGACCTATGTTTCTTTGGGCCTGGCTTACTTCACTTAA
>NW_012267255.1:13521705-13666115 GCF_000151885.1 Dipodomys ordii
CTCTAAGAAAACGTGTGTGTGTGTGTGTGTGTGTGTGTGTGTGTGTGTGTGTGTGTATGTGTGTGTGTGTGTGGGTGCGCGCGAGTGCTGGTACTGAGGCTTGAATTCAGGGCCTCATGTTCTTGTGTGGCTTTTTTCATTCAAGGTGCTTTACTACTTGAGCCATGTCTTGACTTCCAGCATTGTGCTAGTCAATTAGAGATAAGAGTCTCTTGGATTTATCTGCCGGTGTTGGCTTTGAACCTTGGTCCTCAGATTTCACTTTTAAGTAGCTAGGATTATGGGCATCAGCCATCACCCAACTTTTCCTAAATTCCTGAGACATAGGTTAAACCTTCTCATTTATCCATCTCGTCATCTGGCAATTCTTTTATACTTTTCATATTTTAGCTGTGTTAGCTGCCACTTCAATATTATCTTTATTTTTTAGCAATTAACTTTCTTCTGGATGGAGGTGGTTTATTTTATAATTAACCATGAAGTTTTAAAGTGAGAATGATAACTCTCATATTTTAAAACTTCTCTTTTATAATCGTTCACACCTAGGTTTTTTTTTCCCTTGTGTCCGGGCACTGTCTCTGAGTTTCTTTTGTTTACCACCTGAGCCACAGACAGCTCTTCTTCCAGCTTTTTTGATAGTTTACTGGCAGTAAGAGTCTTACAGACTTTCCTACCTGGACCACCTTTGAACTGTGATCCTCAAATCTCAGCCTCCTGAGCCACTGATGCCCAGGTTAAATCTTGATATTAAAAAAAATTGCTAACTTAAAAAAATCATGGGAGCTGGGCTCAGTGGTAGAGCGCTTGCCTTGCATGCCTGAGGCCCTGGGTTTGATTCCTCAGCACCACATAAGCAAAAAAGAAAAAAGCCAGAAGTGGCGCTGTGGTTCAAGTGGTAGAGTGCTAGCCTTGAGCTGAAGAGCTGAGGGACAGCACCCAAGCCCAGAGTTCAGGCCCAACGACCGGACCCAAAAAAAAAAAATCATGATTCCCATTTTTTTTTGCTTTTTATAGGCTTATTGAGGTTTAATTTACCTAAATTCAGTTTGCTAACTACTTATAGACAAAATATATAGAGTTGGTTTAACAGACATATACATCCATCAAGCCACTGTTACACTTGATAGAATGGGTCTATTCATTTCCTCCAAAATATTCTTTCTTTGTGATCTTTCTCTGTGCTGCTGACCCCTTCTTGCCTTCCACAATATCTGGAGAAAATCTAATCTGCTTTGTGACATGGAAGGATGTATCCCATTTTCTAAAGTAAATACACTTAACAAATAGAATTATACAAGTGCAATGTGTACTCTTCGTCTGGCTTTTTATTTTCATTCAGAAAAGTGATTCTGAGATTTGTGTTTTTGAGTAGCTTATTATTTTTGTTGAAATAGTACATTAGTTTTTGAAATATTATTTATAAGAGTAACAACATGCTACTCATAACTCAATATGTTACTCATAACAAAAAAGCTTGGCTATAGAATAACTTACCCATTTTATTGGTTGATAAACATCTAGGTTGTTTACAAGCTGGGGTTATTGTAAATAAAATTGCTGATGACATTTATGCATAAGGTTTTGTATAGTCACAAAGTTTTATTCCTCTTGGGTAATACTTCTGAGTAGGATGTTTGAGTCATATTTACTGTTTTAAGAAGCAATTATATCAATAAACTGTTTGTGGTGGCACATTCCTGTAATCCAAGCATTTAAGGAGGCTGAAATAGGAGGATTGTGAATTTGAGGCCAGCTTGGAATATACAACAATATCCTGTCTCAAAACCTCAAGAGAAATTGCTATAGCATTATTTAAAATGCTACTAGGTTTTTTTTGTTTGTTTGTTTGTTTTTGTTTTTTGGATGTGGGGCCTGTGGGCTTGGGCACTGTCCCTCAGCTCTTCAGCTCAAGGCTAGAGCTCTACCACTTGAGCCCTGGTGCTACTTCCGGCTTTTTCTGTTTATGTGGTGCTGAGGAATCGAACCCAGGGCTTCATGCATGCAAGGCAAGCACTCTACCACTGAGCCACTTTCCCAGCCCTAAAATGCTATTAGTTTTTAAAAGATTAACCTTTTACTCCTGCCTATGTTATCTCCCTCCTCATTACCTGGTAAGGGAACAAGGTGGGCTCTCTGGCCTTGAAGGCTAACTGGCAAAATACAATTATTAAATTATATGAAGTCAAAAGAGCTGAGTGCTGTTGGCTCATGCCTGTAATCCTAGCTAATTAAGAGTCTGAGATCTGAAGATTTAGATTCGAAGCCAGACCAAGCAGAAAAGTCCATGAGACTCTTATCTCAAATTAACCACCAAAAAGCTGGAAGTGGGTTTTGATTTGCATTTCTTTTATGGCCAGAATTGTTAAACATTTCTTCACGTGTCTATTGGCTATTCTTATTTCCTCTCCAGAGAAGTCTCTTTTTAACTTTTTAGCCCACTTATTAGTGGGGTAGTTGTTTCTTTGAGGATTTGTTATTGGGGGTTAATTTTTTGAACTCTAGGTATATTTTTGATATGAGGCCCTTGTCTGTTGTATGGCTAGTGAAAACCTCCCAATCTATGGGCTTTCTATTTATTTTGCTGGCTATGTCCTTTGCCATACACAAACTCTGCAGTTTAATGCAATCCAATTTACTCAGCCTTTCTTTGATTTGTTGTGTTTCTGGATCTTTATTTGGGAAGTTTTGACCTGTGCCTAGGAGCCCTGGTATATCCCCTATCTCTTCCTGTATTATTTTCAGAGTATCTGCTCTTATCTTGAGGTCTTTGATCCATTTGGAGTTGATTCTGGTGATATATAAGGATCTAACTTCAGTTTTCTACACACACACACACACACACACACACGTATTCAGCTTATCTATTTTTTCTTCAGTGGGTTTTTGTACTTTATGTCTCTCAAGGAATGTGTTCACTTTGTGTGAGGTACAGAATGTATTAGCATTAAAAAACATGATAAAATTGGGCATGGTGGTTGATACTATAATCTTAGCTCTCCAGGGGTTGAGGAAGGAAGGGGGGAAATAGAAAAAGAGAGAGGGAGGGGAAGGGAGACAGAGACACAGAGACACACAGAGAGACAGAGACAGACACACAGGGAGACACAGAGAGACACAGATCAAGAGATCAAGGGTCAAGAGAGTTCAAGGCTATCCTGAACTCTGACTGCTCAAAAAATCAAAGCAGAAATGGGAACAGAAACAGAATAATTAATGTTGCAATCATTTTTTCAGGTGATCATTTTAAGACTTATATGTTACATCTTTTAAATTGTCACAGTCTACCTTTTAGTGACAAGCACTAATTCATGTTCCGTAGAAGGTCACCAGTTTATTTTGGTTCTTACCACCAAGAATTTGTTTGTTGTCATCTCTGACTTATGCGTGGGAGACTAAAGTCTTGCCTCATAGGCCAGTATTTTTTTCTCATTAGCTTTTCGTTTTTTACTGATGTGCATGAATTTTGAGTTCCTTTTTTTTTAGAGTTGACATGGATATTTAAAATTTAATCTATCAGGGCTGGGAAGGTGGCTTAGTGGTAGAGCGCTTGCCTTGCATGCATGAGGCCCTGGGTTTGATTCCTCAGCACCACATAAGCAAAAGGAAAAAAAATGGAAGTGGTGATGTGACTCAAGTGGTAGAGCACTAGCCTTGAGCTGAAGAACTGAAGGACAGTGCTCAGGCCCAGAGTTCAGGCCCCACTACCGGACCCCCCCCCAAATTTAATCTATCAGTTCTGTAGTTTATTATTTTTTTATTGTGAAAATACTGTACAGAGGGGTTACAATTACATGGGCAAGATAATGAGTACATTTCTTATCAAGCATTGTAGCCTCCTCCTTATCCCTGCCCTCCCATTTCTCCCCCTCCTCACCAAAGTTGTAAAGTTCGTTTTTTGACATAACGTCTTATACATCTCATTGTTGCAATGGGTCCACCTGTATCCCTATTTAAACGATTTGTTTTTTCCCTTCCCCTCCACAAATTATACCAACATCAAATACAGTGAAAACAGAAGTTGTACCGTGGGGGAGGGACATACAAAGCAACAAAGAAATAATCTTATAAATGTGTTAGAAACAATTGCTGAAAGAAAAAAAAACATTTGAATACATATCTTAGGGTTCATTTCCCTAACATCACCTTATCTGACCTTCTCTGCTTGACTCAGACATATACTAGATATTGCAAATAAGGGAAACCATGGGACCTATGTTTCTTTGGGCCTGGCTTACTTCACTTAATATAATTTTTTCCAGGTCTTTCCATTTCCTAACAAATGGGGTAATGTCATTCTTTCTGATGGAGGCATAGAATTCCATTGTGTATATATACCACATTTTCTTGATCCATTCATTTACTGAGAGGCATCTGGGTTGGTTCCATATCTTAGCTATAGTAAATAGTGCTGCAATAATGTAGCTTATATTAGATGAGAGTTTTCCGAATTGGTTCAGTTGACCTTTTTATTGGCAGCTCTTACAGCTTACAGTCTAATGAGAGAAACGAATAATAAACTGATTATGGTAAGTATTCAGTTATGATTCTTGTTAGTATTGTAAGTGTGCTAAGGTTCTGGGGGTTGCCAGTCTAGCCTTGAGAGCATTAAGAAAGGAGTTTTAATGGGAAATATGGTATAGACATCCATTCAAACATAAAGAAGGACTTTTGGTCCTTTGCTGGTAAAATGGATGAGACTGGAGATAATTGTGCTCATTACCCAGCCAGCCTTGGAAAGACAAATTTTGTATGTGTCCCCTCAAATGAAGAATTTAGACCTCAAGAGAAGGATATGGGCATAAAAAAAGGTGAGAGGAGGAAGAAAGAAGAGGAGAGAATAGGATTCAAGACATTGTATGCACAAATTAAAATGACCTCATAAAACTCCCTTAAACAGGTGTAAGGAAATTTAGAAAAGAGGTGTTGGTGGAGGGGAGGATAAGAAGTATAGTAAAGGAGGTGACTTTGTTCATTTTATATACATGTTTGGAACTATCACAATAAAACCTGACACTTGGTGCAATTACTATATAGTAATAAAAAGAAGAAAAAAATAAGAAAGGGGTTTTAATATAAAGCCTGAAGTGTGGAGAGCAGTCAGAAGAAATGACAGTGGAGCGGAGCAACTGTTCAGGCATGGAAGGCACAGGTGTGCACGGGTACGTGCAGGGGACTGGATGAGAACCAGTATGGCTAAAGTGCACAGATAAACAGACAAGTAAGAAAGGACACTGGAGAGATTTTGAGAATTCTCGTTGTTGAGTGTAAATGGCATGATGGTATAGACTTGCAGAGAAGGTGGGGAGGCCAACAACTCTTTAGTTCTGTGCTTTCTTCACTTGACATTTACTTTGTGAGCCTTTAGCCTAATCTAAGAACAGATATATATGTAAATATCTACAATGCATCTGATAAGGAGAGGAAATGATTATATCTACTAGCTCATCTGTCACATGAGGCTTATGGTGTTTTTTTTTTGAAATAATATTTTTCATCTTATCTATCTGGGTGGATGAGAGTGGAGTGGGAGGATTGCAATTCAAGGCCAGCCTAAGCAGAAAAGTTTGTGAAAACTTAGCTCAAAAATAACCAGCAGGAAAAAAAAATAACTAGCAGAAACTAAAGCAGGGTGTAGTTCAAGTGGTAGAGTGACAGCTTAGCAAGCAAGAGGCCCTGAGTTCAATCCTAGTATTTCCAAATAATAATAATAATAAATTAATAATTATTTTCCTTTAAATCTAAAGGGTATGGGCCTCATAGCTTACAATGTTACATGAGCAAGCCTGGTTACTAGCCCAGAAAGTGAAAGCTGGAAGGAGATGGTTTAGGAGATGTAGAGTCAGGAACACAGCAACAAAGCAAAATACATGTAGTATTTTGCCCAGCGATAAGTATTTAATCCTTTGTGATAAATTCTCTTTCACCCAGTGTTTCAGTTACTCACAATCATCTGGGATCTGAAAAAAAATTCTGTAAACAAAATCTTCATACATTTTAAATGATTTCCATTATAGTGTATCATTTTAATTATTCTATGCCATTATTTGTCATTGTTGTTCATCTCTTCCTGCGCCTACTTTAACATTAAGTTTTATATGTATGTTTTTATGTATGTATGTTTGGAAAAATATAGCACAAGGTCTTCTGTATTCTCAGTTCCTTCATATCTTTTAGACAGGTAGCATTTGGTAAAGATGAGAGCAAAGGAGTTCCTTGATCCACAGATATAAGAGAATCAAGAAAAGTATTTGTTAGGTAGCAGAGGTGCTAGGAATAGGTCCTCCTAGGGATGAAGAATAGCCAAGCTGAGGTTATTTTTTTCATGCTGAGATCTTAGTTACCAGACAGTCGTTCTTCATCTCTGCCTTTTCCTGCTGTGACTGCCCCCCCCTCAAATGCAGGATCTGAGGATTACTGATATGCTAGCTCCCAGTGACAGCTCTGACAGAGAAGCAGAGGCAGAAGGTAGAATGAGGTATGAGCCTAGTTCAGGGGTAGGAGATAGCCTTGGTTGTGGGAGAGGGTCTTAGATTTAGTGATACTTATCTATCCCTGTATATATTTTACCTATGTATCTATCTTTGTATCTATATCTAAGTATCTATGTATCTGTACCTATCTTTCCATCTATCCATACCCAACTACATATTTATATTTATCTATCTGTATGTATACATGTGTATGTATATCTATATAAATGTATACATATGTGTATGTATATTTATATGTATATATGTAACTATATGTATATATGTATGTATCTATCTTTGCTTCTATATCTAAGTATGTATCTGCATATCTACTCATCTATCTATATGTATGTATGTATGTATGTATGTGTGTATGTATGTATCTTAGAGTATAAACATTCTTCTTTAAATTTTTCCAAATGATTCCTTCATGTAACACTGAGATAAAAACTCTCTGATATGGACAAAACATAGAATGCCCTGGTGCTGCTATGAATGTAATTTTTTCCTATCTTAACATTTATGTTTCATCTACTATTCCTGTAGGGTTTAATGGTCATAAAATCAGAGGGAAGTTCCCTATATTTCTACTGATATGAAAAAAAAAACACGTCTCCCTTTCTCTAAGAAAACGTGTGTGTGTGTGTGTGTGTGTACGTGCGTGTGTGCGTGCGTGTGTGTGTGCATATGTGTACATGCACTGACTTCCTTATAGCATCATAGAAACCTTTGCTGTGTTACATCTTGCAGAATGAGATGGGGAGGCAGGACTGATTGTGTTTTTGGATACTTGTGTCTGGAAGCTACGAACTGGGCCTAGCTAGTGATAACGTGGCCGGCTGTGACAGGTGCAAGTTTTATGGGCTGATGGACTTTAATTTCCAGAGTGCACCATAGCTAAGAGAACTTGCAGACACCAGCTATGTTTTCCTGGCTACTGTGGTCACCTATGCACACAGTATGTCAGTGAGATGTTCACTGTATAAAACAGTGTCTCCCTCGGACATTTTACAAGTGACTATTTCTCACGTAAAACTTATTGTTTGTTTGTTTTATTAAAGGCAGAAGGCTGAAGCCTCCTATAGATTATGTTTCCTTCTGCCTTGGTGATATCTATCTATATCTATCTATCTATCTATCTATCTATCTATCTATCTATCTATCTATCTATCTATCTATCTATGACTATATTCCCAAACTCATTTTCTGGCTGGTTGTTGTCCCATAGAGCTCTTAGCTTCTGGTACAACCAAAGGTTCTATGGATCGCTCATGCAGTGTGGCTGAGGGTCATAGATACCAGGATCAACGGCCAACCAATGGAGGCCAATGTGAGCAGGTCATTCCAAGAAGTTCCTGCCATGAGAGTGGACAGAGGCATTTATGGGAGACAATGTAATAAATTTGTACAGGTACCACATAGAAGGAATGAGGACATTTAGTCTAAATAGGACTGAGGGTAGATGCATATATCTAATGTATTCCGAGCCTGTGTACAAGTAAGTAGTCAGCTGTGTAGGGGTACAGTAGTAACTAGTTTAAGACAGTGTACACAAACAATTGCCAACTACATTAGTCAGTCAGTTCTACTCTCATTCCTGGCTAGTTAACTGCTTATGAATATATATGGTTTGGTAGCCAGATGGTTCAGTGTCATAGACACAGAACAAACCTATCACAGACTTGTGAAAGATGATGCAACACATGTGTGTGTATGTGTATGTATATGTCTATTTGTATACACATAGTCATGGTTATCCTTTAGATCTTTACCTATATCTAAGGAGATGGGAATGAGAAGAAGGATTGCTGGTGGATTTAAAATATAAGAATTTCCTGTCTACTAGTAACATCATCTTTCACATCTATGGACATAGATTATGATTCTAACAAAAGACAGAGGTGTTTAAAGTTGGAATATTCCTACAGGAAATGCTACAAAGGAGGATTGCGTTGGTTCAGGAAAGCACTCTCTGGAAGCTTGGTTAGGAACTGGCTGTCTTGTCTGGACAAGATAATCCATTGAGAGACCAGAACCCAGAGATCTGCAGAGGCTGAGAAATGCTAGCTCAGAAATCCATCTGGGGCCAGTGCTGGACCAAGATGGACAGCACTCATGCAAGGGGCAAGAAGAACCTGGGATGTTGGTCAGGCACAAAGGCATCTGTGGCTGGTGGGGATGTGGCTCAACATGTGCTCCCATGGTTACAACCAGTCACCATGGTTACAGCTCTGTTCTTTCCCCCATCTTCTTTGCATCTGAGGTCTAAGACACAGGGTTCAGAATTCAGCTTTAAAGGGATATTGGAGCCATTGCTTAGACAGCTTGTCTTTAGGAGAAAGTGACCAAAAATAAAGGCCACTCTAGAGCATATGAGTATTCTTAAGGAGCTCTGTATTAATTTTCTTTTTCTTTTATCATGTTCAGCATTCGTCCCAAATTCATACCTTGCTTCTGCCCCATGTCTACCAAAGGATGATGCATATTCATGTATGTAACAGGTGCTATTACTGAATAGTGCTCAGTTTTACTGTTCCTTGTCCTAACTCTATCCATTTTCATCTTCTCTCTTGGTTTGGGTTAGATACTTGGGTCGCTGGATCATGTATCTTTTTTTAATTTAAATTTTATTGTAAAGATGGGCTACAGAGGGGTTACAGTTACATAAGTCAGGTAATGAATATATTTCTTTATGAATGGTGTTACCCCCTCCCTCATTTTCTCCCACTTTCCCCCCTCCTAAAGCCCTTCTTCCCCAAGTGGTATAGCTCATTTCCAACATGGTGTCTAGTGAGTATCACTGTTGAATTGCTTCTGTGAAGCCTGAACAAAATATAGCAATTTTAGGTTTGGATTCCATTTTGTCCGGGAAATGTGTCAGCAACTCCCCGATCCCCTTGAGCCCGAATTCCAGGAACAACCCTCTTTACGGTAAATTCCACTAACTTCAGCTAATCAGCAGATAACAGGGAAAACCCAAAGTCCCAGATGTTCTGGCAAGTGAAAGACCACTCCATAGCAGCTCAGCATCAACCCCATGAACCAGTCAATCCCCAGTTCCTGGTCGGTTCCCGCCACTGGTTACGTTAATCATCTTTTAGAATTATTTTATGATTTTCCCACGGTGTGATATGATTTGTTAAGTGTTTCAATGACGCATAGAAGTCCCTAAAAACTCTATAAAAACCCTGCTAGAGAAAGGGTCGGGACTCTCAACTCTGACCCGCTGCATTGGGGACAGTTGTGAGTCCAAGCTAGAGCTTGTAATAAACGACTCTCAAGTACTTGCATCGGAATCGGCTCCTTGGTGGTCTTTGCGAATCCTTATCTGGGCACAGAATCGCCCCCTTGTTCAGCCATTTCTGTGATTTTGCATATCTTTTAGTTTGATCCCCTTTCTCTCTTCATTTTGCCACAATCCCTGTAGTCAAACTGTGGGGGCTATGTCACCACTTAGAACTGCAAAAGGTAATGGCTGTGTTCTGTAGCTTTTATTCTGCACATTTCACATGATTGAAAGCATTCTGATTTTCACAAGTTCTTTTTTACCTTGGATTTCATCTCACCATTTCCTTCTCATTTATCCATCTATTATTCTTGGCTAATCTTTCTTCCTTTTTTTTTTCTTCTTTGGTTGCCCTCAACTATCAGAATGTTCTAGATTTCCTTTCTTCTAACTTCACACTCACTTCTATGGCTATAACTACCACTAATACGTCTATCTATACCTCACAAATCTTGTCCTTAGCCAATCGCTTCTGGCATCTTCTATCACATATGTAGCTTCCTGTCAGTCACAGATCCCTTTTATTCAAATTAATTTTGTACCTCATGTAGACGAGTTTGATTTTCATACAAATTAGAATCTCAACTGGTAGGACATACTTCAGAAACAGAATTTTAATTGGGACGAATACATCGTATGCAGGTGGTATTAAAATATAGATATAAAAATTGATTTTCATGTTGCAGCTGGTGCACAAAGCATGGGAATTTTATTTATGCACATATATGTATATACATAGTATTGTGTTTAAGTCAATTTAAACGTTTCTATATCCTCAAACATTCATCATTTCTTTCTAGTGAAAACTTTCAAAATCCTTTCCTCCAGCTTTTTTGAGACGCACAATACATTATTGCTATCTATAGACACCCCGCTGTGAAAGAGCGTGCCAGACATTCTTGTTGCTTTTGAACTGTCATTTAGTAAAAATGCATTTAAACCGCAGAAATGGAAGAACAACAGGTTAAAAATAGAAATTATGGCTCTTCTTCCTTTAGCACTCCCCTTCTTTCCTCTCCATCAATTTCTGAACACATCAGTCTTAAAAACCAAGAGGTGTTTTCCCTTCCCCTCCCCAAATTAGAAAAATGTATATACAAGATGCAGGGCACCAGAATCAAATACAGTGACAACAGGGATTATACCATGGGGGAAGAACATACAAAAGAAACAAAAAAATCACATAGTACATTGAAGGGAAATAACAAAATGCTGAAATAGGGTACAGGTTGACCCATTGTAACGATGAGATGTGCAAGACATTATGTTGAAATAAACTACAACCTTGGGGTAAGGGGAGGGAGGAGTTGGGGAGCTGAGGAGGGAAGGGATGGTAGGGGAAAACAAAGGAGGAGGTAACAATGCTCAATAGGAAATGTACTCATTACCTTACTCATGAAACTGTAACCCCTCTGAACAGTATCTTTACCATAAAAAATACATATTAAAAATAAATTTAAAAAAACCAAGAGGTGGATGAAACAAAGAAAGAAGAGTAGCCTGATTCTAGATCCCAGTGAGAATACAGACGGTATCATAGGGGGCGAGTGGAGCCTGGCGCGAGATCCGTGTACATGCAGAGTGAAGAAGGCATGTGCACGGGAGGGTGCCCCTGTGGGGCTCAGCATCTGCACTGGGTGCGAAGGGTTCCTGCAGGGGAGATGATGGCTGCAGAGATAGTGGGATAGTTTCATTGAGGGCAATAATAAAAATGATACCTAGGTTAGAGATGATGGGACCCAGGTTCCCCTTCACTTCAGGGTAAAAGAGGTGCAAACAAAATGGAGAAATCCAGAATGGAACCCAGTGGTATTGGATTGAAAGTGGGCATGTTAGTATACATTCATAGAGAGATGCAGGAATGCTGTGGAATAAGTGCAGTTGTGTTATGGGCATACACATATAGCACACACATACATACTTATATACATAGCCATTCATACTTTCTGTGGCTTTGCTCAAAGGACTTAGAGTAGCCTTTCCCATAAACAGTGAAGACACTTCCTAACCAGATTGTGGTTTCTGATATCATTCTAATAAAAAGAAGCAAAGCTCCTTCTAGAAATGGCTGTTTCATGACTAGGAGGAGGAAACAGGAGAAGAGCTGGAGCATACCAGAAAGTGAACAAGTGATCAAAAACACATTCATCAGTGGAGGCGTCCAATGATCCATTTAAGGATTATATGAGCATTAAAATAAATTATGCTAGCACAGTAAGAGATTATAACCCATTGAATAACATAGAGAACCATAGGTCGATGGTTATATATGTCATAGATAAAATCGAATTAGTAATTCTAAATTTATTGAAGATATAGATATTTTCAGTGTCATGAGGTCTTTGCACAGGATATTTATTAATTGCAAAGGGGTAAAGAATAATTTCTATAGAAAAATCTAGCAGATCTTAATTATGATCAAAATGAACCTTCTTTAGTCAAAAGACAAAAGCTAGGGCTGTAATCTTAGCTACTCAGGAATTGATATCTGAGTATCTTAGTTTGAAGCCAGCCAGGGCAGGCAAGTCCATGAGACTCTTCTTGCCAATTAACCACCAAAAAGCCAAAAGTGGCACTGTGCTTAAGTGGTAGAGTTCTAGCCTTGAGCACAAAAGCTCAGGGACAGCACCCAAGTCCTGAGTTCGAGCTCCAGGACCTGTACCAAAACAAAACAAAATAACAATAACAAAACCATACCATGCATACTGCTGTGAAAATACTTTTCTTGTTAATATGTTATAGGTATCTCCCCCCTCCCCGACGATGTCAGTGATTGAAGTTCTATAACTTCTTTCTGAATGTCTGCGTTATACTGTGTATCATGCCTAGGGCAGTAAGTGCTTGTATTTCCATTTCCACTATTAGAAATACTAGGTTGACAAGTATCAATGTGTCACAGTAGCCACTGCTACTCCTCCTTGGAGTTCCTTCCCATTCCTTTGCCCAGCCTTCTAAAGAAAAGTGGCACCTAAATGAATAAGAATATTAACTACTAAATACTCTTTCCTTAGATTTACAGGACCAAGCCTATCTGGTGGCCTTCAGATTATATTGGCATGTGTAAGGAGATGCTCAGCATACAGAGGTGTTATACTCCTATCTGAAGAATGATAGGACATAGCCCAAGGAAGCTAACGTTAGTTGCAAAAATTGACACACAGCCTAAATGACAAGACTGCTCTTAGTACACTTTTCCTGCCCAATTTCATGGCACTTTCTTTCCTTTTCTATAAAGCCCTGTGGTGTACTTGAGTTCCCCAAGATGGTCTTGTTTTAGAGAATTAAGAGCTTTTACTCCACCTTCTTAGAATACTGATTCTCAAATTTCCTTCCTATTAACTCCGCCTACTCTCTCTCTCTTTCCTCTTCCTCCTCTTCTCCCCACCCCCACTCTTTGTGCCAGTCCTGGAGCTTGAGCTCAGGGCTTGGGCACTGTCCCTGAGTTTGTTTGCTCAAGGCTAGCACTCTACCACTTGAGCCACAGCTCCACTTCTGGCTTTTTGGTGGTGAAAAGAGTCTCATGGACTTTGTTGCCCAGGCTGGTTTTGAACTGGCATCCTTAGATCTCCACCTCCTGAGTAGCTAAGATTACAGGCCTACCTCTTGCTTCTTGACTACTGGCTTTCAAATGGTGAATAGATGAATTTGGCTCTGCTAATCCTTGTATTTTGTATTTTTGTATATTTGTTCAATTTTTTATAAGTTCTTAGGAAGAGGTTTTTCTTTTTGTAAATGAAGATGCTTTTACATATATTTCCAGATAATACACTCCACAAAGATTGTGCAAGTTTAGATACCTGCCAGAAATCTACTATAATTTATTTGAGGAATAATTTACATCAAGTAAAGTGAACAAACAAGAAGTATCACTATTCAATGAAGTTTGTAAATACATATTCTTATCAAGAGGGAGGTGTAGAACATTCCTGATGCTCCATGAAGCTCCCTCACTTGAGGTAACAACTCTTCTGAATTTTGCACCGTGGGTTAGCTTTGTTCTTGAACTTCATCTAAATGGAATTATGTAACACTTGCCTGTGCATGTCTGGCTGCTTCTTCTCATCATTATAATTTGGATTCACTCATACTAGTTTTTGATATCAGTTTTTTTTTTAAATTCAGAAGCAGTATCTCATTGTATATGCACCACAAAAAAAAATGTAAAGCTCTTTTCCTTCTAGTGGAAGGGGACCAAAACTGTTTCTAGTCCAAGGCCATTATGAGTTGAATTGCTGAGAACACTTTTTGAATGCCCTTTTGGAGATATATCCATTCATTTTTATTGAGTATGTATTCAGTAGCAGGATTGCAGGCCACAGGAACACCAGAAGGAAAATACTTTCCATCATTATTGAGGTAATTCACATCCTCATTGTATAGGTGTTCCATAAAATCATACATCCTTCAAGCCATGTATAGCTCTCTTCTATCTATACGTTCCTCTCCTCCCTATTTTGGTTTCTATGATGAATCCAGCTCTTACTCAATTTATTCATTCTTGCATTTAGTTAACAAATATTTACTAAGCAACTGACATGTGCGTGCGTGTATGTGTGTGCGTCTGCGTATGTGTGTGCGTCTGCTGGCCCTGTATATTCTGTCTAAGACATCCATCTGCTGGTGACACGAATCTAGGACAGGCTTCTGGAACCTTCTGAAGGGTCTCATCAAAACAGGATAAAGCCTATGCAAGGCTCTGTGGCACAGAGAGAACAGGGAGGTGACAGCAGTTTTCACCAGAATAGGATTAAGTTAAAACATATACTGTGAAGCATTTGCCCAGTTTAAATAATTGAACAGGTCTTGCATCCTGCGTCAGTTGTCTCATCAGAAATGTGTGTGTGTGTTTGTGTGTGTGTGTGTTTCCTCCTAGGGATCCCCATCAGACTAATCATGAAGAAACTGTCTGTTGCCAGCTGGAGTGGGGGACAGCAGTGGGTGCCAGGCTATTCCTGGGAGAGTAGGTAAAGATACCACCTATGGTACACCTGTGGGGAAAATGCAAACTTTTCTTGCCTGCGGAGCCTGGTGTGGTGTTAGTATTCAGAGTCTGCAGGGCCATTGTTTGTGACTGGAGCCTTCTCTGCAGAATGCCTGGCAGATGGCTTACATTTGCATTAGCCTTCTGGAGAAGGAATTTGCGATGAACAACATAAGCTGTAGCTTTTCCTTTTCAGAGAATTTACAACAAATTGGCCAGAATGACAATTAAAAAAAAAAACCCACCCCAAACCCAAAACCAACAACTAACAACAAAACCATTAGCCTCACCATTCCACATCCCCTTTCTGAATAGGGTAAATGGCTCTTCTCCAAGCAGTGTCATTTGTACTTTTTTTTGGTCTCCCCCCCTAAATGTTTATTAAAATGATTTGGGTATTACATTATGCAAAATGACTTGGATAAAAAGACCTTTCCTTTTACCCCACAGTCAAACATAATTCCTTTTGTCACTTGTTAGAGAGTGTGCAGTTATAAGAAGCTTGGACATATTATTTGTGTGAGTCTGTATTGGATAATTTATTACATTAAAGAGCCAATAATTTTCAAATATAATCAGATTTAAGTTTTTTTAAAAAATAAGATTCATCTTCCCATTCACACTTGCTTAATTTAAGGATATTAAATCTGCTCAGGAGCAACCTACCTCCCAAAGCTAGCATTTCCCCTTTAAAAGGCTTTATTCCTGATGCGTTAATACGATTTAATTACATTACGGTTTTCAAGCTGAATCACAGTGCAACAGTTAACTGTGATAAGCCAAGCAAACAACAGCCTGTAAAGAAAACGGGGGTAGAGGAGTTGGTTTATCGGTTTAGAAAATCAACACGATGATTATTTTTAAAAATTGATGGTTGCATGCCTCTGCTTCATGTTTAGTTCAAATGCCAAAGAGAACAAACTTTCTCTTCCCTTCAAAAAAGCAAAGCACTTAAAAGGCCACCCACACAAAAGGTGAACGAACAATAAACACTTAACAGCAACTACTTAATTGCCATTTATCTTTTGAATTGCAATGAGATTTTTACTACTGACTACAAAGGGATTTGTTTCAATAATTTACCCTGCTATTCTTTAGTCTTTTTTTTTTTTGACTATTACATGGTTGATTTGGGGTTCAGCATAATAGCTGTGTTCGTTGTTAAAAAGTAATGATTTTTAAATTGCTCTTTTATCCTGTCTTAATTTTTTTCCTGCTCTTTCTTGGAATCCTCCCCTCCCTAGCCTTCCCTCTCCATCCTCTCCAAGTGTTTTCCTTTCCAAATGCCCCTTTTTTTAACAGACAGCAAAGCTTCAGCCTGCTGTGGCCTGGCTAGAGGGAGTTACAAGCTACCCTTAGTAAAGCATGTCAGTTTCTACATCAGGATCTTTTTTTTATTTTTTATTTTTGGGTCTGTTCATAGGGCTTGAACTCTGGGCCTGGGCGCTATCCCTCAGCTCTTCAGTACTCTATGAGCCACAGTGCCACTTCTGGCTTTTTTCTTTTTGCTTATGTGGTGCTAAGGAATTGAACCCAGGGCCTCAGGCATGCAAGGCAAGCGCTCTACCACTGAGCCACCTTCCTAGCCCATACATCAGGATCTTTTGCATTCATTGCCAGTGTTGACTTCTGTGAAATTCTGTTTCTTATGAGCTGGACAGGAGAAGTCAATACTTTTGCTTCATCACAGATGCCTGAAAAAATAAAAAAAAATTTTTAAAAAGAGCATTCCAATGAATTTTAATAAAAAAGAGGAAGGAAGTTAAAAAAAAAAAGAAAGAAAAAATAAAGAACCCAGCAATATGCTATCTGGCTGAACTTTTCACTTCTACATGGATTGAGATCTTCTGGCACATTTTCACAAGTAATCACAGATCTGGGGAACAAAATTTAAGGTGATACCCAGAGCTACTTCACTTGAAAAATAAAGTTTGAGAAAGCATGCAAGCTCATTTCTTTTTGGAGTCACTCTCTACCTTGGAATGTGTTTTTGATGCCTTTTTCTTCCCAAGTCAAGATGGTGAAGAAAGTGGAGAAAAAAAAAATAAGATTTGTGAGCTCACACTAGTTTCTACAGCCACTTGACTTTCATCTCCTCTGTGTTTTAAGATTTGGTAGACATTTTCACTTTTTTTTTTTTGGTCAGTCCTGAGGCTTGAACTCAGGCTCCCTACACTGTCCTTGAGCCTCTTTGTGTTCAAGTGCTCCACCATTTAAGCCACAGCGCCACCCCGGGACTTTTCTGAGTAGTTTATTGAAGATAAGAGTCTCAGAGTTTTCTGCCCTGACTGGCTTTGAACTATGATCCTCAGATCTCAGCCTCCTGAGTAGCTAGGATTATAAACACAAGCTACAGGCACTGGGCTAGTAGTTTCACTTTCCACAAAAGTTTGGAAGCCAGGTGCTGGTAGCTCACACCTGTAATCCTAGCTATTCAGGAGGCTGAGGTCTGAGCAACTTGGTTCAAAGCCAGTGTGGGCAGACTAATTTGAGAGATTATCTCCAATAAACCAGCCAAAAAGTGGGAAATAGAGGAGTGACTCAAATGGCAGAGTGCCAGCCTTGAGCAGAAAAAGCCCAATGACAGTGTAAGGTGCCAATTTCAAGCCCCAGTACCAGCACACACACACACACACACACACAAAGTTTACTATCTAATCCTCTGTGGGACCACTAAGAAGCCAGTGTTCCTATTGGCTCTAAGCACAGAAGGATGAAGCCTTCTGTCTGATGGCCTGTGTATACTCTGCTACACCTTGTGTACCAGGGTCATGGCTGGATCTGTAGTTATTCTGTGAACTCCGTAGTTATTCTATCCATGAAGCTTTTCCTTCCCTTCCAAATTGGAGCTGATTTCTTCTATGCTCCTGTAGGGAAGAAAAAAAATAATTTTCACTTTATCTTTGGTAGTTCTTAGCTAGGATAGAAAGAACTCTGAAACAAGAGATAGATGCACAAAAGGGGGAAAAATAAAGGGACGTTTCACATGTATGTTTCATAAATACATGGGAGGTAGCCAGGCAGTGAGTAACTCTCAAAAGGCGCCTTTGAATTCAGCTGTCTAGAGCACCTTTAACAAAGAACAGTAAAAATTTTGAGAAGTGACGAGACAAAGAAACAGGACTTGGAGTCTCTAGAGAGAGCAAATTGTGGGAAGGTAAATAAGCAGAGCAGACAAAGGCTGGTGAGCCAGGTTAATCATGCGGGGGTCTCCGGTGCCATCTCCAGGCTGATAAGGGTGTAAACTTTTCTCCAGTGGTCACCTCTGTCCTTGGTAGAGAGAAGGACACTTTTGCTTTTGTAAATGTGTGCTTCACTTTTTGGAACATGGGGAAGGATGGAGAATTTCTCTTTACATCTGGTGCTTTGTCTGTTGCAAATAATTCTTATGCCAAAGAAAATATTACACTTTTCTGATTCGTTCCCACATTGAACTCTTTCTGCCTGTGATCAGATATGACTCCTCTACCAACGAATTCTTCAGTATTGAAATTAGGAAACTTGAATATATATAGAACTATTAAATTAAATATTAAAATAAATTAAAAATAAAGTTATATACGTATATATAATTTTTTTCTTTTGTGGCTGTGCTGGGTCTTGAACTCGGGGCCTAGGTGCTGTCCCTTAGCTTTTTTGCTCAAAGCCATCACCATATCACTTAAATCACAGCTCCACTTCAGGCTTCTTTGGGTAGTTAATTGGAGATAGGAGTCTCACAGTCTTCCCTGCCTAGGCTGTCTCAAACTGCAATTCTCAGGTCTCAGTCTCCTGAGTAGCTACAATTACAGGTGTGAGACTGGTACACCAAGGTGTTTACCTTTAAAAGATCTGTCACTAAGAAATAACTCAGCTCTATTCCAGCACATAAGAGCTTCGTAATTGTAGTTCTTCACATAGCCCAATACGAATGCAGGAAGGAATAATATTCCTGGCTAAACCAAGTGTAATTTCTGCCATTCTAGCAGATCTAAATAGTCCTTAATAAAATATTCATGCGCTTTATTTACATAGTTAATTGTAAACACTGTAAGCATTTTTCCATAAGAGAGTAATGAATAGTCATCCATACACATCGTTTTCCAAAGTTGAAAGCAAATACTGTCAAAAGGTTTGCCCTTTGACTTGATAGTTACTACAAAGACAACTAAATAGAAGACGATCTTCTCATAATTAGGAAAGCCAAAGATACACAAGGAAGAGATGTAGGCAGGAGGCCAGTATCTAAGACTACTACGGAGCAATGTCTTTTCCCTACCCCCTGTTTATACAAGCTAGCCATTGTCTGCCATTATTCACATTCTCTGCATCTATTTTCTATTTGCATTGTTACCTTGCTGCATTTTGCACACTGCCCTCTACAATTATTCTTTCCTTTCTTCTGTCCATTCTCATCTTCCTGGAAGTTCATTTTAGTGTTACTGTCTACTTGAACACTTCTTTAGTGTTCAATGAGCATTTCTTCGGTCAAATGGTTGTACCTTTTTTTTCTCTCTCTCTGTCTCTCTTTCTGTCTCTTTTTCTCTCTCAATCTCCCCCTTAAAATTTGTAGATACCATCTTTCAACGAAAAGATTTTATGTAGAAATACTACCCCAAATATCTGTAAGTTAGACTAAGCTTATCATGATATATCTATTCAGGGCTTATTGATTTTTTTAAACATCTATTATTCATGAAGGGCTTGTACTATGTGAAGTTATATGTTGTCAATTTTTAGATTTCTATCTGTTTTTGATGGAAATCATTTTAGTTCAGCAGATAAGGCAATGCCTAAGGTTGTAGTCTAGTGCCTTCTAGGATGCTAACCAGTTTTGTATCTAGTTTCACAATCTTCTTCAAAAATTTCTTTATTGAATTTCTTTGAAACAGCCAGATTTTCAAATGCATTATAAATCAAATTTCATATCTTACTATCTTACTCATTAATTTATGAGAAGAGTGAGTTCTTTCACACAGCTTCACTTTTCTTTGGATCAGCCATGATTTTGTCTTTTTTTTGGTAACATTATAAGTGTGTGTGTGTGTGTGTGTGTGTGTGTATGTGTGAGATGAAATGAAAGCAAAAGAATGATTGGTTCCAAGTTTCATCTTCTACTTTTATAGAATGACATATGGATTTGTTTTCAGGAAAATTTGGTGTTTCTCAAGTAGACAAGTTTTGTGGGAAATGCATCCAGGTGTGTTCTGAAGGCATGTGGCATTTTTGGAGAAGTGGGCGTGGTTTGGGACTACTGGATCTTGAAGTTCAAGGTGGAGCAAGGGAGAGATTAGAGGGTGAACTGAGCAGGGATTGTCTCCTGGAGATATTGAGTGATATTGAGTGAAGGTATCGAACAGTGTATTAGCTGTACCAGATTAAAACAAGTTTGAGTGGTGCAAGGCATCGGATGCATTCTTTTCTGATTTGTAGGTAAGGAGTCTAAACCAGACTGGCATGTCTCTGTTGCTTTTGGAGGCGTAGGGAAGGATCCATTGTACTGCCTTTTCCAGCTTCTAATGGCTATATACCTTCTCCCAGACCCCCTCCCACTCCCACATCTGCTCTCCAGTCTCACTCTGGTCTCTCTTGAGTGCACATGCCCCAGTCAGTACGCGGTTTGAACTCAGGGCTCAGGCACTGACCCTTAGCTTTTTCACTCGAGGCTAGCACTCTACCACTTGAGTCACAGCTCCACTCCCAGCTTGTTACTGGTCAATTGGAGATAAGAGTCTCATGGGCTTTCCTGCCTGGGCTGGCTTTGAAATGTCATCTTCAGATCTCAGCCTCCTGAGTAGCTAGGATTACAGACTCAAGCCACAGGTGCCTGGCTCTGTTTGTCTCTTACATTGTGGCTTCCGGCTACCATGGGTTCCTCTGGACAGGTAAGGTAATCTCCCATCCCCAGGTCTTTAACCTCATTACATGCACACTGTGTCTTTGGCCATGGAAAGCATTGTATTCATATGATTGGAGGGAACTTCTTGGAAGTCTGGGAACATTATCTGCCTATCACAAACAGTATGTTGCCATTCTTTTGGTAAAGCATTTGAAGATGGATAGTGGATGACACACTGACATCATGTTTCTTCAATGGTAGTGTGCATATAAAGAACTGAATTGTAATGTCGGGTATATGACTCAGTAGGGGGTAATGGGGCTGTGTCTGACAGTTGCACCCTTAACAATCAACCAGGGGGGGGGAAATGAATCTCTTTGGTAGATGAATGCAGTGGTGTTTAGTGGAAAGTGTTGCTTCATAAATAACCTTGTAAAGCCTGAGAAAGGCAGAGACACTATTAGGACATGTGTGACCAAGTCAGACTAATCTGGTCACTTTGCATAAGTTGTTTCAGGTTTTCATTTTATTCAAGTCTCTGTTTCCTTATCTGAAAGTGTATGTATGTGTGTGTGTGTGTGTGTGTGTGGTGTGTTTACTGAACTACTCTTCAGCCCGAGGATAATGACATTTATCTCCTGTCATGCTGTTGAGAATTAAGAAAGAAACAGAAGGCCCTTTAGCTCAGCCCCTGCAAGCAGCGAGAGCTCTCAAATAATTGCTACTGTTTCTATACCATTATATCTAAAGGACAAATGCCATTTTTTCCCCAATGAGATCTGTGATCTGATTTTAAAATGAAAGCTGAATGTTTGTGAGTTATTTACCTGATGGTTAGATCACAAAACAACAAAAGCCAGAATAAGCACCATTGAATACAGAACCAAAGTTCTTGGTTTCTTGAATATATGAAGTCTTCCCCAGATATATTCTTGCAGAGGTATTCAGATTGTTTTCTAGAACTTCCTGTGGTTGAAGGTCCTGGATTAATACAGAGGAGGTAGAAACCGCAGCAGCATTGAATAACCAGAAAATGAATAGCCTTAGAATAGAGCCATTGGCAGACATTAGAAATAATTGGAAATCCCACCTTCCAAAAACAAAAGAAGCAAGAATATTTACTTGATTCAATGAGACTTTGAGCTCTTACTTTCCAAAACAGAGAATCTTAGAAAGTTGCAAAGATATGCTAATCAAATTTGTTTTGGAAGACAAGTAGAAGTTTCAGAGTTGCCAAATCAGGTGACCCCTGAAGGTGCCTACAACAATGAGAAGTAGGATCTTAACAACAATGGGAAGTAGAATCCTACTTTGGTCTTTGGTGGTACTGGGCTTTGAACTCAGGCAGGCCTTCATGTTTGCTAGGCAAGTGTTCTACCAGTTGAGTCATACCTCTAGCTCTTTTTGCTTTAGTTGTTTTCAGATAGAGTCTCCAATTTTTGCTTCAGCCAAACTGGGATTATTGATCTTGTTTGTTAGGTCACCTGAACAGCTAGAATTGTTGGTATAAGCCGTTCCTGGCTTGCTTGTTGGGATGGGGTCTAGTTGTATTTTAGCCTGGACTATCTTTGAACCATTCATGATCTCTTTCTAGGGAGTAGCTAGGATTGCAAGTATGAGCCACAATTCTCTGCCTAGAGCATTTCTTTTTGCTTCAGAATAAATGGATTTAGAAAGAGTCTTAAGCCTGAGATCTGATAAAGAAACTTCTTTCATTCCTTGCTAAAAATGCAAAACAATCATCTATCAATTTCAAAATTAAAAAAAGACTCTCAGGTATGAAACATCAACTTATATTCAAATAAGTACAATGGAGGGTCTGTTAACAACTATGCTTATTAATATTTTGTAAGCTTAAGACACTGCATTTTGAACTCTGCTCCAACTGTATGTTTTTGGGAAAATAATTCAATTTGGAATAATGTATTGTAAATGAATGAACCAATTTTGTGAATGAAGAAGTTGAGGAACACATTAGTATGCTCAATGTCCTAATCTGAGACTACTAGTGCCTTCCAGGGACATATTGGTCAACATGGACATGTTGACCATCCAAGCATCATGTGGAACTTGGTGTGTCATAACTTTGGTCATGAGCTACCATGAGTAAACCTATGGTTTCATAGCAGAAAATGGCTTCATGTGATTGCATGACAAACATTCTTCAAAGATTTTAAGATTCATTTGTGATAGTAAATTTAGGGGGGGAAATTCAGAAAGACAATATTCAGTCACATTTGTCCTCAGTGAGAGGAAGGTACATTTCAATTTGATGAAGTCGACCAGTTGTCTCCATCTGAGTGGCTGTTGTTGATGGGTGGATTCTCATGCTCTCACTGTCTTCTCCTTCTTGCAGGCTGATGTTGCCTTAGATGTTTCTCTTCTCATTTACATCTCATCATAGGATGGGGGAGACGGGTGAGGTGGGAATCAGGACTGGCCATGGCGTATGTGTCTAGTTACAGCTCTTGGCCAGGAAGAGTAAGGCTAAAAGGATGTCTGCATGTTATTGTTTGTGCCTCTAGTCCATTCCCCAGCTTTGGAACATCAAATATTCATGGTGCTCCTAGAGTGTACCTGCTTAAAAGTATGCTCTATTAGAATATTGAATTCATATTTCAAAGCAAAAACGAATATTTTAAAAACAGTCTTATTTTTAAATAGTACTTTAAATAGATCTGTGTTGGCAAAAGTTCTTGTTATGTGTATAGGCAGACACACTGAACACCTTTTCCTGTAAGTGCACTTTCTTACTGGCTTATAGGAACAGATAGAAAGTGATCTACAGTCTTCTGTCCAAATAAATTGATTCTAAGACTGTGCTTTGACCATCATTGCTCAATGCTACTTTTCTCCCTAATTAGCATTAATGGAAGAGAAAAGAGTTAGATGTGTGATATTCTTGTTCACAGAATTAGGAGGTACCTACTGATCTTGACTTTAATAAAGTCTTGTCTGTTTGTGTCATGACATGGGACAAATGATTCCAAGCAGAGTCACTTAATAGTTTAAGTTGTCTGACAGAACTGTTGTGAGCAGTTTGTTGGGAAGATCAATTATTACTGATTGTCTCAAATGTCTGGAAATGAACCTTTCTCTTCCCATTGTCTTTCTCTCTCTCTCCCTCTGTCTCTCCTTTCCTGACTTTCAAGAATCTGCTACATAATTTCTATCACCCTGACATTTTCAGAAATGAACCGAATATATGAGCAATTAGTTAAATAAAATTATGGTATATACTATCTAGTAAGTTTAGGGTGCTAGGGTAAACTAAGAGGAGTATCTTACTTAGACAATCATGAGGGAATAACATTAAAGGTGTGTGTGTGTGTGTGTGTGTGTGTGTGTGTGTGTGTGTATGAACGAGAGGGGGGGCAGTCCTGGGACTTGAACTCAGGACTTGAGTGCTATCCCTGATCTTCTTTTGCTTAAGGCTAGTGCTCTATTGCTTGAGCCACAGCTCCCCTTCAGCTTTTATAGTTGTTTAGTGTTTAGGCTCACAGACTTCCCTGCTGGGGCTGGGTTTGAACTATGATTCTCAGCTAAGATTATAGGCATGAGCCACCAGTGCCCAGCCATTTAATTAAATATTAAAGAATAAGAAGGACTCCTGATACAGATCTAAGAATGGTTTGTGGGAACAGATGGCAAATAGGGTGTGTGTGTGTGTGTATGTGAGGAAATGTCTAAGCTTGGAAGATTATGATAGGAGGTAGGAAGAGTCATCACCAATGAGTCTAAGGAACAGAAAGAGAACAAGAGGAGAGAAGGACAGCTGCTTGTGTGGAACAGGCTGGTAACTGCTGCCACATTGTGTTTGTTATGTACATGGGGGTTTGATAAGGGCTGTCTGGTGTCTCAGGAACACTGGAAGTCACAAAGGTTTGTTTTACACAGAGGAGTGACAGGCATAGGCTGGTTCGTGTCAAGCCTACAGCAGTGTAGAGAAAGAATCTGAGGAAGAGTAGAAGTAAATTTGGGAAAATCAAAAGGAGGTTCTTTATTTGGGCTGGATGAATGAACGGATCAAGTTTATGTGTCAGTTTGCTGGAGCATTTTGTTGCTCAAGTATCTATATTAAAGTTATTTCTGAGTGTGTCTGGAAGGGATTAGCAGCTGAAGGGGTGGAGGAGGTGAAGCAGATGGCTCTCCCCAGTGTAGATGGGCCTCTTCTATCTACTGAGGCCATTACTAGTTAGAAGATGTGGAAGAAGGTTAAACTCCTTGCATCTAAGTGCTTGAGTTGGAAAAATCAATCTCCTGCTCCTAGCATGCCTGGATCTTGGGACTTTAAACTGGAATCTATACTCTAGGCTCTCCGGCTCTGAAGTGTTCACAATATTCTATTGGTTTTCCTACATCTATAGTTTGCAGATTTCTTCACTTCCATGATTGCATAAGTCCATTCTCTATAAAATATATCTTATCCCAGAGCTCTGTCTCTGTCTCTCTCTGTCTCTCTCTGTCTTTCTGTCTCTGTCTCTCTTTCTAATCTATCTGTGTCTTCACTGGTTGTGTTTCTCTGGAGAGTGCTGTCTAATATGCTGAGAGATAACCTAGGCAATGAAGCCTATGCTGTAGGTAGACAAGAAAGCAGATGAATATACACACAATCCAGCTGGAGGCTGTGCTTACTTGGATGGGTGGTTGAGGCTGAGATAGTACCCAGGTTAGCCCTCAGCTTTTGTTGAGGGTCCTGTTGTTGGATCTCAGTGATTGTTGTGAAAGCCTGCCCCATTTCCTATCATTGTACCCACTTAGGTGTTTGTGGGCTATAAGACATGGGATATCTCTGGGATGTGTCTCTATGGGATATCTCTGGCATCCATCCTGATTTTGACAATTAGGAGAGAGGGGGATGCTGCTCATGGCTTTTTCACTGGGTTTCACGCTATCACGGGAAAGCGATCAACAGTCACACTTCAGAGTCACCCTCTGTCTTCTCCATAGCCTCTCTACTCCTAGGCTCCTGGGCGTGGCGATACCTGTACACATCCTCCATGGCCTGGTCCATGGAAATTGCAGGTCTTCCTGGAATTATGTTGCAATGCACACTTGAGTCTTTGCCTTGGGCCCTGCCTGATATTTCCATTCATGTTCTTCCTCACCAGGACACAACTTGCCCTCCAAAAGAGCACACACATACATCTTACCATAGGGAAGAGTCGTGTCTCTGGAAAGTTACATGCAGAATATTCTTACCCATAAACTTTAGAAGTCTGTATTTCTAAGCCAGGTACTGCTGGATCATTGCTATAATCCTAGCTAGTCAGGAGGTTAAGATCTGAAGATCACAGTTCAAAGCCAGCCCAGGTAGGAAAGTCCATGAGGCTTTCATGTCCAATTAACCACCAAAAAACTGGAAGTGGAGTTGTGACTCAAGTGTTAGAGTGTTAGCCTTGAGTACAAAAGCTTAGGGACAGCATCTAGTCCCTGAGTTAAAGCCTCAGTACTGGCAAAAACAAAAATAACAAAGGAAATATGTATATATTTATAAATATATATGTTTCTGAGAACTTAGTTGGTGAAATGAATAATTCTTCCACTCTTATTGCTTGATTGCCCAGCTCCCCTTCTTTGTTCTCCTTAACTTGAGTGAGGAGGCTCTGTGCTCCATTCTGGGCAGTGTGGAGGAGTCACTCATGGTCTGTGTCCTCAGGGGTCTAGTATGGAGAATTGGCCAGGGCAGATGGGAGCTGTGTGGAGCCTGATGATTTTTACTAGTGCAGTTGCCAGCTTTGGTGCTGGTAGCGAGAGAAGATAACTTCAGAAATGAAGGGGGAAGGCAGTAGTGGACAACAAGACACTTAGAATACACGGGTGAGGGGCAATGCCAGAACTAGTTTGGGTGAAGTTAAGGGGTAAAGAAGAGTAGACTCAGAGGGGGACACATCAGAGAGATTTATGCTTCATTTGAATTTCAGGCTAGTATTGTGGTTCGCATAAGACACATTGACTAAGAGAGCAAACAGAAGAAGAGAGGGGAGGTTATGATTTAAAAATCTAAAAGGAAAGGAGTCCTCGAGCCAGGGAATTCTGTGTTGTTAGAATATGGACTTAGATTTGGGAGCTTTTGGGTGGAACTCGAAGGGGGTCTTTGTGACCAGCTACCAGTTTATGCCCATGCTGCTGGTCCTTGGGCTGTATATAGTGCATTTGTTTAAATTAGAGAATGACATGGTCTTTAGGGAGATTTGGTGAAAAGGAGAGCTTTGATCAGAGGCCAGGGCCTACATATGCTTGAAAAGTCTTTCCCAATTTGTCATTCTATAGACTGTCAAAACAGTTTAACTCTGGAGTCAGTCTTCTTGATTTGAGCCTCTGACTTCCAAGAGTTATCTAATCTCACACAGCCTTTGTTTCCTTGTCCTCAAGAGGTCAATATCCATCATTATTCTGTTTGCAGCACTGGGTAGGAGTGAGGTAAGTTGTGTATCACAGGGTTAAAGCTAAGCAAAGCTTCTCAGGACCTTTAATTTGTTAAAATGACACACTAAGAAGGAAATGCAGAAAAGTGGCATTTCCTGCTCTGATGTTTCCTGTAGTAGTATTCTTTGGATCTCTGTTTCAGAAAGATGGATCTGAGAGCACAGAGAAAGATGAGTGTTGGCAGAAATTGTAGGCTAGAGAATTACTCTGGGGCCTGAGTCTGGAAGGAAAGAATGTGGTGCCATGGCCAGCTGTTGGAGTCACAAGGCAGTAGCCTGAGATGGAGAGGAAGGAGTGTGCTCATAAGAAATATTTGGGGATTGGACCAGGCTGGGACTAATTAGATGTGAGAGTTAGGAGGAAGGAAGAGTCTTGTAAGATTTTTTTTCCCCTCACCCTGAGAGAAACAGAAGGCCAGAGGAGAGTGCCATGTGTTTAATTTTCCATTCTGATTTAAATTCTGCTGCTTGTTGCCCACAAACTAACAGCATGCCTCTTGCGTCTCTAGGGCATTTTACAGTAAAGCCACATATTTTCTGAAGTTGGGTCAAGACTGAGCATATGAAATTTCTCAAGTGTGAAATTCCACTTAACCCCATTAATGCTCATAACCCCAAGTAAGTATTGTTTATAATTCACTCCTACTCACCAGTAGTTATTTGCGTTTGCCAAATCTTTTCAGTTCTATCTCAAACTACATTTATTTTATTGCAAAGACATTTTTTTACCTTTACCTTCTATAAAAAAACAAAACAGAGAAGAACCAGTCTCCTGCTCCTATTTGTATTGTTTGCACATTTACTGTAGTATGTGTGTGTGTGTGTGTGTGTGTGTGTGTGTGTGGTGATATTCTGTATTTCATAATCCTTAGATAGGAAAACCTTATATTTACAAGGGTCTTTAGTCCTTAACTAAAGATATTTGAAATGAGCATCATTTAGCATACTTATTCCCTTTACACAAAGAAAGTAGGAATGATACACAGATTGGTGGGTGATATCAGTATACTGTTTTCCCCCTAAGAAATTTCTGCAGCTTTTATATAAAATGTTCATACATGGTTGACATTGACAATATTAAAGCAATTATTTTATTTTATTTTTTAAAAAACAATTATTTTAATAATGAGGATAAATTCATTTATGTGCGAGGACAGTTTCTGAACCATGTTCACTGTATCAGGAGCCTGTTTAGGCTAAAGCTAGAGCAATTTCAACCCCCTCATTTCTTCTCCCAAATTAAATTATGCTCTATATTTTCATTTATACACATGCATACACGTACACACACTAAAAACAAGTTTAAATTTTGTTTGATGTCCTCTGATTGTTCGCTAATTACTCTAGCTGATATCTTAGGATCACTTGATAAAGGTCCAGCATATAAATCTTTTTGAGTGGCAGTTCAAGTATAATCTAGGATGACTATAAATCCCTACAATTTCTGCAGATGGGAACTCTGTTTCTGGCCACTATCTCAATTTTAATTAGTCAAAGCCTCTCATGGCATTTTATAGCGCTGATGGGTTTAGAAATCAAGCTTTCAGATTCTGTTGAATAGCTAACTGTAAAAACCTTCACACATGGAGCATTTGTTTTGTGCCGGGTACTTGATCAACATGAACATATTTAACGAGCTTGTGAGGCCAGGATTTAGGCTCTGTATCCAGGAGAGGAGAGCTGGGCTTAGAAGAACTAAGTAGTAGAGCTGGAAAACAGATCCACTGGTCCCAAAGCTCGTGTCTCCACTTACTACTGGGCATCCTTGTTTGCTGGTCTGACAGTGTTGATCACGGGTTTTTTTTAGACAGTTTAGACTACCTAGAAACTCAGAAAGGATGGCAAAACATCAGATTTAATGTTCACTTTTAATAGGCCCTCTGGTTTTAGTTTTTGTCTCGCAGAGAGGGAATGAAACTAGGCCATAGGAAAAAAAGAATTCGTGTGATGAATGACGGGGGCGGGGGGGGGGGAGAGTCATTGGATCTTTTAGCTTGAATGAAGAAACTGGCCAGAGCTGTTGAGCTGTGACCATGCGGGTTGCATGTTCAGGCACAGCAGAGCAGAAAGCAGCACCAGGGTCTGTGGAGGAGCTCCACTGAGCTCCGCCTGCCCTCTGGACCCCCCAGGGCTGAGGCAGCTGTGAACCTGCCCCAGCTTCCTGGGGCCCTGGGTTTCTATTTTCTGTTCTCCAGAGGAAATTCTGACTCATCCTGAAGTCCCCTCATTTGTGTTAGAGTTTTCTTGTTATCATGACAAATACTTGAGAAAAATGACTTCAAGGGGATTTATTTGGGCTCACTATTTCTGAGACAGAGAGAGAGAGAGAAGGGGAGAGAGAGGAGAGGGCTGGGGAAGGGAGAGGGAGGGGGAAAGGGGAAAGGGGAAGAGGGGGAGAGAGACCAAGAGACAGACCTCATAGGGATACCTCTAGAGATCTACTTCCTGCAAGTGGGTCCCAATAATGAATTAAATTATGAATCCATCAGGAGATTAATTCATTGGCATATCAGAGTCCTTAGAATCTATTCTATAAAAAGAAAAAAAAAGAATCTATACTAAGTCCCATCCAGTGGGGATCCAAGCCAATGCATGAACCTTTTGGGAGTCATCTTTGTCCTCTCTTCCTCCTCCTCCTCTTCTACTGCTTCTGCTTCTTCTTCCTCTTCTCCTTCTCCTTCATCTTCCTCTGATCCTCCATGTTTCCCTCCTCCTCTTCCTCCTCTTTCCCTTTCTCCTCTCCCTCTCCCTTCTTCTCCTCCTCTTCCTCCTCCTCCTCCTCTTCTTTTTTCTCCTCTTCTTCTTCTTCCTCCTCTTCCTCTTGAGCCCTAACCCCAGCCTTATTTTTTTCTGGGTATTCTTTGGCGATGGAGCCTGGCAGACTTTTCTGCTCAGAGTTGACTTCTGTGGTTCTGTAGATCTCAACCTCCTGAGTAGCTGGGATTACAGGTGTGCAGCAGCAGTGTTCATGCCCTCAGGCTGGGCCTAGTATCAGATATCTTATGAAGTAAGCAGGCATCCTGATTGTCCTTTCCCTGGGATAGTTAGTTTGAGTGACACAAGTTCTTTCTCCTTGCAAAGTCCTCGGTCCTGGGCAAACTAGAGTGGCTGGTTATGCCCTGGTCCCCAAGGGAGCTCTAGATCTGCAGTACAATGTTTCTGCAGTGGACACTGACATCTTTGCTCAGATCCTTTCCCTGTCTGACCCACAAGGCCTTTCTCTTGAGATCATTCCTTCAGTGTATCACTTTCATGAGAAAGCTTTCAGTTCTGCATCTAAGACAGGGTCCAAAGACCTCAGTATCTAGTCAGGTAAATATGACATTTAGGCCAGTGGGATTTTAATGCAGGGATCTAGTCATACAGAATATAGAAGAGGCTAGAAGACAGTGGGGGTAATACTGAGACCGATGATAACAAAAGGCTCCTGCTGCCCCAAATTAGAGGACAAAGTTCGGTCCATGGCTTGACATGCAAAGACACAAAGTAGTAGTCAAAGTAGTAGTGGGAAAAAATAAGATAATAATCTGTGCTTTTCTTCTTACAGAACTCTACCAACAGGCTACTGGTAGCCACACAGAGGCAGAAGTCAGCCACCAGAGTTTGGGCAGAGTTCCTGTCAGTGCCGTTTCTGTGAGCAGGGTGAAGAGTGGATCTGAGGCTCTGAGGACAATATTCTCAGGAACGTTGATTTCTGCCTCAGAGTCAGTCCCCAACTCTTTCCAAGGATCTGCCAATTATTTCTGGCTCAATTAAGTTATTTTTAGTTTACAGGTAATTTCTTACTCATACTGGTAATGTGGAGACCCTTTTCATGGACTTGCCTGGTCAGTTAGTTCTCATAATACACATTATTTCTGCTTTTGACCCCAAGTTTCTGAAAACCAAGGATAAAATCTTCCAACTCCTGTGGAATCACAAATGCACCACATATTTTAAGTCTCCCACAAAGTGTTCTTAAGCTTAGGATAATAAACTTAATTTACTAGTCCATAAAACAGAAGCAAAATAAAAAAAAATCCCCAAACAAAGCAAAAATAAAAACTCACTCCATATTCTTAAAAAACCATTACTAAAACCAAACCCAACACCTTAGGTTGTGTTCCTCTATCTGGTGCTGTTTTACTTAGAGTTTATTTTTCTTTCTTAAATGTGATTATGGAATCCAGGCTATTTGTCTGTCTTCATTTAGGTCAAACCAGTAATAATCTTGTCTGAATTCCTTCTAATGATGCCTTATATCTTATATATAAGGCCCCAAATGGGTACATGTTTCCATGTGTTTCCTAACCTGGCTCAGTTTTATGACCAATGCACAACGTTAGACCATTTAGTGTTGAGTAGTATTTCTGCATTACATTATGATCTGTAGACTGTAATGGGAAATCTTGGTGTATACGTTAGTGTGTGCTGTGTGTATATTTGTGTGGGTGCTACCAGGATAAGTGTCTTTTATTGATCTAAAGACAAGCAGAGTCTTTGTAGAATTAGAGCAGTGTGGTAAAGGGTAAGTTCACAGCTGGGAATTAGACATAGTTGTATCCAAATCCAGACGTGATTGCATAGAGTTGTGTGATCTTGGGAAGTCATTTAGCTTTTTGGAACTTATTGGCTCATCTGCACAGTGGGACTAAACATAATGTCAGGTTTGTGGTAAATATTAAATATACAAATGCAGAATGCCTTGCATGTAGTAGGCACTCAATAAATACTAGCTGCTATGTGATTTGGCTGAATTAATGATAAGCCAAGTTTTGAAATATTTAGTCACCTTTAATAAACACTTTCCCACTTTCTACTTACTTCAAATCCTTTGTTTCAGCTCGCATTAGATGAGTTATATATTTTCATATGTACACTACCCTGTAAAGTTGGCAGAGGCTGCATTTGAAACCTAAGATTCTGCCTTCTAGTCCCTAGTATTGTTTCCCAAGGTAAGACAGGTTTACCTAAAAGAGGAAATATTTCCTTTTCAACAGAAGACTGAGTGTAACCATTTCTCAGGTGCTCTTTTCAGAACCTTCTGAACTAAAATTAATCCACTCTATTCCTCTAAAAGGAGCAGAACAAAGGGCAGAAAAAAACACGCTCTCTTCTTCATAAGAATTGCCAAAGCTTTTTCTCCTTTTTAATTAAGTGAGGATGGATACCTTCACTCATCCATCCTCTTTTTAATTTCCTATGTTCAGTTTGATTAAGATGTGTTTCTTGAAGATATGTGCTATCTGGCTCTTGTTGTATAAAAAAGTTTAATATCTCTCCCCCTTTTATTGGACTAGCAAGGCATTTGACATTAAAAATAATAGCTTTGAATTTTCCTGTTGCTGTCTGCATTCAGTAGGGAGAATATTAAGAATAGATGTGAAAATTCATTTAGTTCTTTCTCTGAAGGGTCCTTTCAAAGCACTATATACAACATGATCTACTCTATAATCCACAGATGCCTAAAATAAATAAAATAGAATGATAGCCTAGTTCCTTAGTGTCTAATCCAGGAAATGAATGTCTGTTAAAGAAATATGGTTACTAATTTTGTTTTGAAGTCACTAAAAACTTACTTCTTCCTTTTGTGTAGCTCAACTTCTGTCTTTCCAATGTTTAGTTGAAATGAGCATGTGGATTTATTTTCACCGAAGGACAATTTCAGGGGAACCTAAGGAAATAATGCTCTGCTTCATGATTTAAACCTGTCAAGTTAGTGCAATCTCTAAATTGTGTCCTATGCTCCCTCCTAAGGTGGTGGTGATAGGTATTTGATCTGCACACCTTGTTTTCTTTACTTTTGCCCTTATTGGCTTCATAATAGCTTAGTTGCTCTGAAGGATGAGGGGGTTTTTGTACAGTTCCAACCCTTGGGTTTAAATCTTGATTTCTCTGGGACTAACTCCATTTGGCAGGTTGGCATTTCTGTGTGCATCAGTTTTTGTGGTGGCTAACTTCAAAGATATCCTCCGGGGATCCTTGCCTGTATGTGGTTGCACAGAAAAATGCAAAGCAATGGTGCAAATGATGGTATGTCACCTCCAAAATTTTGTTATCACAGTACTGAGTCTGCCATCTTGGCATGTCTTTGACTTTGACATCCAGTCTTTATGAAGAAGTCAGCAGGTGTGTTCAGAACATCCCTGCAGAGAGGTGTATATGGAAAAGGCCGGAGGGTTCATGTTAATAGCTATATGAGTGACCTTGGGAGTGCATCCTCCATCCCAAAGCTAACCTTCACAAGACAGCACTCCAGCCAACCCCTGGATCACAACCTCATGAGATTCTGAGACTCTAGGCCAAAAATGCTGGTGTCAGCTACTCCTGGATTTCTGACTCTTAAGAGGCTACTAAATTCATTGTGTTCAGCTGCTGAATTCTGAAGTTCATTTGCTATGCAGCAAGAGGTAACAAATATGGTTTTCGTTTGGCAAAATGGGATTACTATGAAATATATTGCATCATGATATAGGAGTCCAGGCAGTCACACATAGTGAGACCCAAGGAGGATATTCTTAGAGGAGGAGCACAAAGGTGCAATGCCTGTGTACATCTGATCATGTAAGATAACATTTAGCAAAATGAACTCCAGGAAATGGAAACAAGAATTTTTTTCTTTGTTGTTTTTGTTTTCTTTTTGTCTTATTTGTTCATTTATCTCTCTTTGGGAGGGCAAGGGGGGCACAGAAATGGAGGGACAAAGGGTAAACAAATGCAGCAGTACTCCATAGACACTGTGTTGAAAATGAACTCTACAACTTGTGGGTGGGGACAGCTGGGAAAAACTGGGAGAGAGAAAGGGAAAAGGTGACATTGTCCAAAATAAAATGTACTCTTTACCTGACTTATGTAACTGTAACCACTCTGTACCTCACTTTTATAATAACAATTTTAAGGAGTCAAAAAATAAATAAAATATAAAAATGAGAATGGGATTACCAACAATAGCAGTGCTACGCTTTTCTTGTTATGTTCTCCTTTATTCTCATGTGGACGTCCAGTCTCCAGGGTAATGAAGGCAGGGCCTTTATGAATGGCATTGGCACACTTATCAAAGTCTAGAGAGGTAACTGATTCCTTTATCCAGGTGAAGATACCCCCCAAAAGTTGCCAGTCTATAAGTCAAGAGAGTGCTTTGACCAGAAGTTGACTATACTAAGACCTTGATGGCAGACTTCCCAGCCTCCAGAACCAGGTGAAAGAATTTGCTGTGTATTTTGTTATAGCAGTATGACTAAAATGAGGTGAGCCCTTATATGGGTGCTGTGAGGCAGAATACCTAAGTGGACACAGGAGGGCGTTCAGTGAGTACAGGCTATTACCAATTGTTAGCGTTTCTCTTGAGCTGGCCAGGCAACTGCTTTTTCTGATCTCAAAATAGCTTATAGAACTGTTTATGCTAGGACTTCAGCCAGTGTCATTGTATGGATGTTTCTGTCTACATGTCTGTTGAGCAAACACTATCCCTTTCTCTCCTGTGACAGAAAGCCAATCTTGTGCTACCCTACCACCGGGTCTGGCAGAGGGACAAGATTCAGCTAACTTCCCCAAATAGTCAAAATAGTGCTTGGCAAGCAGTTGCCAAGTTGTCCTAGACTGGCATTTATACACATCGATAAGTGTATTATTATTTCCCTTCATACTTAGCAGTGTGTGGTGAATAGAAGCCGTTTCTGTGGGGAGAATGGAGGATGAACTTTTATCATAGGGTGAACAATGGTCAGAACTAAAAACAGGTACTTACCTCTCATTCTAATCTACAAGTTGGTAGTGTTTTATGGCTATCAGTTATTATTATTAAAAACCAATACTACAAGCACATAACAAGTGTTATAGATGGTAGAGATGGGAGATTTGTGTGTTTTTGTTTTTGTTTGTTTTTTGAAAATAGGTTACCATTCTTACTTACTAAAAGTCAGCCTATTTGATGAATCTTTTAGCTATCTATACTTCTCAGAATTTCTCACTCTCCCAGATCTTTGAATAACAAAGATGCTTTGGAACATCAGTGTTATCAAGGGTAGATGTAGAGGTGAGCAATGCCAAGTAATAACTGGAGGAAGTCAGGCTGGTTCTCTTACTTTTGCTTAGAGTTGTTGGATTTAAGGCTTGATTGCTTGTTTTTGAAACAGTCTCTGTGGTGGTTTAGTCCAGTCTTAAGCTTTCTATTTCCTTTCTCTTTTTGGAGTCACTGTCTAGCCATTAGCAGGGCAATATGTGCCCAGAGGCCTGGGTCAAATAGGGATGAGGGCTATGAGCCTTTCCTTGCTTCCAAGCTGAGTAGAATAAATTCAATCATTCCTAAATCATGCTGTGCTGGAGCATATTGATTCGCTCCCTATCAGTTGAATGTTACTTCACAAACTGTCCAGACTCTTTGTTTGTTTCTGTCAGTGAATTTCCAGGTTAGTTAACATAACAAAATCTAGCATTTGACCGATAGGAACAAATTCTCATAGTTAGCATGGCAGACTACACTTTTCCAAGGCCAATTTGCATGTCTCTTAACTGAATCCCACATATCTCTGTCCATACATATTCTTGAGAATTTCTCTTTTTCTTGTTATGATGTCCTTCAATCTCTTCTTCAGGGGCTTTGACAAGAAGTGACTTGGGAAGTGGACCTGAGCTCTTGAATGGATGGCCAAGACTGCTGCCCCCTTGTGGCTCCCAGACAGGGTTGAATTAGGAAAAGATGTTTAGAGGAGATGAATGGTAAGTCTCATCATTGATTCATCTCATTTTACTATCCATCTTTCCCCTAATTTTCTTTCCCTCCTCCTTCCCTTCTTTCTTTTCTGGGGTTGAAGATGGAACTCTGGGCCTCATATTTGCTGGACAAGCATTCAATGACTTCAGCTACCCACCTAGCTCTTTTGTTTTTATTATGTTTGAGGAACAGGGTCTTGCTAATTGTCTGGACTAATTGTCTGACTCATAATCCTCTTCTGTCTCTAGAATAGCTGGGATTATAAGCATGTGCCACCACATAAGCCGAGTAGTAAGTTTTAACAGCAAATCATTAATTATTCTTTTCCTACACAACACTCATAACCTCTTTCTGGAAACAGGAACTATCTTGAAAGGAGAAAGCAGAGAACTGAGTTGATACTTGGCTGAACATAGGTCAATCAGGCAAATTTACTTAAATATATGACACTGGCTGAAGGAAAGGTGGTACCTAGTGAGAGCTTTTCTGTTCTCTGAATCTGGACCTTTCCATTAAAAGTAGCATAATGTAAAAGAACACATTGTGTAGATTAAATGAAATGTATCTGTAGGCTACGGTTGGATGATAGTTAACCATTTGTGTCTCAGGGTTTTTCCAAGCTTTTCCAGACCGTGGCATTGATCCTTCTCAGAAACTTCAGAATGGTGTTTCCTTTGACCTGTAGTATGTCTTCATTAGGCAAATAAGTCACAGACATGTAACTAACTTTCCTGCTTTCTACATATTCTTTGCTTGGGTGATGGTTTTAAGTTCTCTTTTGCCATTTCAGCTTCCTCTTAGATTTTGGTATTGTTCCATTTAGGATTGGATTGGTCTAATAAACCAATATAAAAAATTGAGAGGTTATATGATTGAGTAGGAAGGAGATAGAATATATATATATATATATATATATATATATATATGGAGAGAGAGAAGAGAGAGAGAGAAAGAGAGAGAGAGACAGAGAGAGAGAGAGACAGAGAGAATGCTACCTCTCATTAGATGAGGTCTTTGTGTCTAAGATTATAGCCTAACTTTGCTGTGGCTACCATACTAGCTGTGCATTGTACTTATTTTTCATAAATTTGTGATTATTTTTCACAATCTCCACCAGGGTAGAGATTTTATTTATTTTGCTTCCTGCTGTATCGCTAATGCCTATAAGAATACTTGACTTGGAAATCCCTAAATAATATTTATTGATTGAATAAACACATGGATGTGTGGGGAGGAGGTACATAGGACGGTTAGCTTTGGCTTCTCCTTTTCTTTGGAACAACTTTATTGAAATATAATGAAATACAATTTACATACTATCGAATTTGCTCAATATTGATTCAATAATTTGTAGTATATTCACACAATCATGCATCATAACAATTGCTGAAGAATATTTCCATTATCTCTGTGTGTGCGTGTGTGTGTGAGTGTGTGTGCGCGTGTGCACGCGCACACCAGTCTTGGGGCTTGAACTCAAGGCCTGGGTGCTGTCCTGAGCTTTTAAAAAATTTTGCTCAAGGCTGGTGCTCTACTGCTTGAGCTACAGCTCCATTTCTGACTCTTTGGTGGTTAACTGGAGATAAGAGTCTTATGCACTTTCCTGTCTGGGCTGCCTTGGAATTGAGATCCTCAGATCTCAGCCTCCTTAATAGTATCACAGGCATGAGCCACCAACACCCAATAAGAATACCATGTTTTGTGTAATGGGTTATCAGTTACAGACAAACATTATTTTTTAAACCAATCAGTGTTAAAGGAGATATGTTTACTAGTGATTGGTTATAATGCCTGTGCCAGAGCCTCCCCTTGAAGTTTTGACTCACTCAAGGGAGGGATGGAGACATAACTCGGGGCCTAAGGCAAGCTGCTAATGTATTACCCACACTCTTCTTATCTATTATTTTGGGGCTTGAACTCAGGGCCTCATACTATTCCTGAGCTTTTTTGCTCTAGCTCTACCACTTTGATCCATAGTGCCACTTCTGGTTTCTGTTGGTTAATTGAAGATCAGAATCTCATAGACTTTCCTGCCTGGGCTGGCTTTGAACCATGATCCTCAGATCTCAGCCTCCTGAGTAGCTAGGATTACAGGCATGAGCCACCAGTACTTAGGCCTTCTGTCTTTTAATTGTCATATTTCCTCCCCTCTTGGTTCTTGCAGAAGAGGTTCAGTCATCTGTGCCATTAAAACCATCAGAAGACAAATGAGGCCAGCAGCAGGGTAAATAAAATTGGCTCCTTCTGCAGCCTAATTTCATCATTAAAGAAATAGATCTGTTTTCCTTTTTCTCTTTTTAAATTTCTTTTTCTTTTGCTACAGTTACGTAAGTCAGGTAATGAGTACATTTCTTTTTGGACAATGTTACTCCTTCCCTTGCTCGCTCCCAGTTTTTCCTTCCCATCCCCACTGACAAGTTGTACAGTTCATTTTCCACATAGTGTCTGGTGAGCACCACTGTTGCATTTTTTCGCTTTGTCCCTCCATTTCCATATCCTCTCAAAGACAGATAAGCAAACAAGACAAAAAGGAAACAAAAAGGACACCAAAGAAACTAATCCTCTTGTTTTCATTTCCTAGAGTATATTTAAAAATATTATTTTATATGATCAGAGACACATCGGTATTGCACTTTTGTGTTCCTCCAGTAAGAATCTCTTCCTTTGGTCTCACTGTGAAAAATCTCATTTTTCAATGGACACTGAGCTGTTACTCTGGGGGACTACAATACAAAATATAATAATAAAAAAGGAATCAACATTCACCTAGGATGTTAAATGCATTCCCAAGGTCAGTCTTTGCTTAATTCCCTGTGCTGTGGCTGGTGGAAAGCTCAGGGGTACACAGCCAATAAGAGCTATCTTGCATTTCCAACGAATGTCTTTTTGTTCTGGAGGACTGTATATGTTTTCCTCTTTTCCAAGTTATGAAGTCAGGGAAAAAGCATTGAATGCCATTTTATCCATATCCATTTTTCTTTTCCTCTTGCCTCTGAGATCCAAGTTGGAACCTTCTTTTCATCAAGTATTTCCAAGACAACTTTATGTCATGAGCGAGGACAGCGTCCACACATTTTAATTCAGTGGAGCAGGCTTTGGTAAAGCAGCATGCTGCTTGTAGGCCAAGCAAAAAATGTGTAAATGGCTTTATTGAAAATCAATATGCTCTTGAGAAGTGCTGTTCATTTCGGAGTTCTTCACAATTTGTCGCTTTGTAGGGAAGTGTAGAGCTGTGGTTCTCCGAGTTTGAGGTTTCATTTCTTTTCTTGTGCTTTCTACCCTGAGCAGAGGGTGAAAGGATTATTTTATATTTTATGTGGCTTACTGTTTGGAAGAAAACATGTATAGCATTTTTCTTTTTCCTTTTTCTTTTGAGATACTGGGGGTTGAACTCAAGGCCTCATGTTTGCTAAGCATTCTATTCTACCACTTAAGTACCCTTGGCCCTTCCTTTGCTTTAGTTTTTTTTTTTTTTAAATAAAATTTCCATTTTGGCCCACGCCGTTGTTGAACCACAATCCTTCTATTTCTGCCTCTTGAGTAGCTGGGATCACAGGTGTGTGCCATCATGCCCAACTTTTCTTCTTTTTGGTGACAAGAGTTGAGTTGTTGCTGAGAAATGCAGTAGTCACCTACAATGTGCTCTCAAGAGAGAGGTCAAATTTGAACAGACTTTCTTGGTAATTGAGACTTTTCCCTCAAATCATTCCTGCTGAAAATGGAAAGAACTCTCTTTAGTCCCAGAGAAAGAGACTGGACTCTGTGGGTATATGAAGGTAGATAAGCTCATACTAGAGGGAAGGTATTGAGGTGTGGAGTTTGCCCAAGTTGAGCTGGGTGTGACTGTTATTATAAGAATACTGACTGAGGCTTAATTGGTCACAGTTTGGGTAAAAGATTAACCGTGAGACTGAATCTGTCAAAATTTATATGCTAGTTACTGCTAATGCACAGTATCTGAGGAAGATCAGGGTCATTTATAATGACTTCATTTGATTTGTACAGAGGAATTACAACATTTCCCCCTCCCTGTGTGGAGAAACTAGATATTTTCTCATAAATCTCTATCAATGCTTTAAAAAGTTTAACCTTCATTTTAAACCTGGAGATAGCATAAATCTGAACAATGAGGTGTTGGTGATGGTAACTATATCACTGCAAGGCCTTAATGTCACAGAGCTAAGAAAGAAGGAAAGAGAGGACTGACAAATGTGCCCTTGGGTAAGTCTTTAATGAATCATTGTCCAAAGATCTCTTATTTATTATTTTCAGTGCTCTGCAAATACATGACATTCAATTAAATTTAGTTGAACAGAGTGAGGTGGATTTACCGAAGGACTAATGCTTGATTCTAAGTAGCTTCAACATTTTATGGAGCAAAGTATTTATTTTTTCTGGTTGTATGACTTGAACTCAGGGCCTAGGTGCTATCTCTGAGCCTCTTTGCACTCAAGGCTAGCACTCTACCCCTTCAGCCACAGTGCCATTTTTGGCTTTTTCTGCATAGTTTAGTGGAGATTTAAGTTTCATGGACTTCCTGGCCTGGGTCAGCTTCGTATCACAATGCTCTCATCTTAGCTTCCTGAATAGCTCAGACTAAAGGTATGAGCCACTGGCATCAGTCTAAAACAAAGTATTTTACATTTCTATGTTTTGTACAAGGAAGAGAGGTCAGTACAAACCCAAGGACAGTCAAATTGTCTCATTTTTTTTACCTGCCTTAAATGAGTAATGTACACATCCTTAATCTCATTTTCCACATCCTTTACCCAGACTAGTGCCTTAGTTTCTCTTCAGTACCCCTTAACCCTAGCCTGAGACTTCCCAAGTTCCTGGAAAAAAAGTTACTACTTCATGCCTGCTGGAGAATTTGATTATAGTTGGTTAGCAAATTTTGTGTGATGTGATCAGAACCTGAGAATTAAATCCTTTTCCATTAAAAATTATAAAATTTGATTGTCTCACGGAAAGATGATAAGAGTGTTAAGCAGGTAGTTGGATAAAAATGTCATTAGATAGTAAGAATAATGTTGCAAACAAATTGGAAAACAGGCCTGCAATGCATCAGCCATTTACAATCATTCTCAATGTGGGCCCCTAGGGAGCTGAGAGCAGGGGAAAAAATCTTAATGGTTCCTTGGGCTGACCTCTTATAGAACTCAGCTTTATTTCCAATAAAAATATTGGTTACATGTTTATTGTTGGCATGTTTTTTTTGAAAAGGCACTTGTGGTCTTTAGTAAAATTAAATATAGCGTGACCACTCTTGTTTTGGTTCATTAACTTAAACGGTACATTCACTTACTTGTACATTCCTGTCTGTATTTATTTTTGGTGGCAAACACAACCAGGCGAGAAAAGCTGGGTTATTCCTGAAAGGTTTTCGATAACACATTCACTGAATTATTCACCTGCTAGTATTTGGGTGACAAGATCATTCATTTATCTCTTCTTTTTAGAGTCTACGATAACACGTCAGATTATAAGTCAAAACTGATGCCATTCATTGGGCGTGTGTTCAGGGGAAATAGCCCTGGAGACATCTATTGTTGAGGTTTTATAATTGTTTCCAAGGAAATCTGTCTCATCATGGTCTGCTGTCTACCACTGGTCCTGACCAGGTTGATTGATTTGGTACCATATAACTAGGCATCGTCATGTAGTATGACATGCTTGTGAATCTACTTTCTGTTTGCATGAAATCTTACTAAATTGGGGGTATTTCAATCCATATTGCTTGTTATTAAATAAATAAGAAATGCCTTATGGAGCTTTGCAAAACTACTGAATAATATGTTTGAGCACCTAATGCACAGCATTGATCTTTTTTGTGGGAATATCTTTTCTTGTCGTTAAGTAGTTGTACAGAGGAATTGCCATTCAGCAGAGCAGTCTGTCTTGATCAATGTCACCCCTTTCCACATTCTCACCCCTCCCAACCTCGCCCTTTCCTCACTTAATTTTAGGCGATGTATTGATTTTTTTTTGCCATTTAAAAAAGCAGTTTATGTGTACAAAGCATCTTGCTTTGTGTCATCCCTTCAACATCATTACCCTGATTATATTTCTCAAGTCTATGCTATATACAATTAGTTCTTGACTGGATGATGGGATTTTACTAGTTGTGATTACCTTTGACCATATTGTTTTTGGTTGTTTCTTTGGTTAGCTGTTTTTTTTTCCCCTCATGAAGATCCTTTTTGCCTCAATCCTTAATTGAACCAGAGAGAGATTTTCTATGGTTGCAGTGCTATTTCTTGGTTAAAACCAAACTGAGGGCTGGGAAGGTGGCTCAGTGGTAGAAGTGCTTGCCTTGCATGCATAAGGCCCTGGGTTCAATTTCTCAGCACCACATAAGCAGAAAAAGCCAGAAGTGGCGCTGTGACTCAAGTGGTAGAGCGCTAGCCTTGAGCTGAAGAGCTGAGGGACAGCGCCCAGGCCCAGAGTTCAGGCCCCACAACTGACAACAACAACAACAACAACAACAACAAAACAACCAATTTCCCCAAATATTCAAAAAAATCTTTTCTTTTGAGCCAAAATTTTAGCAAAGGAAAAGAAAAATTAAGTAGATAGGTTTCAGGGTATAAGAGGAGATATGAGAAATTTTGTAGTTTATTATTCTTTTATGCAATTGCTATTAGAATTACTACTAGAATGTGGAGCACTATAGCTTTTCTGTATGTGTATCTCACTCATTGGCTTTTGGAGAATTATAGGAATAAACATTCACTGCCTGAATAATGGAAGATTGTTGCAGGGAATCTATCAAGATTTGGTATGTAGATGGAAGTTTTTACACAACTATGTGAAAGGAAAAAAGTTAATAATTTTCCTATACTCCTATGTGTCAGTTTCCTAAAGACCAATGATGTATTCATAATTTAAATGATGTTAATAGCTAATGTTTTTTGAGTACTTATTATTGCTATGCATGATACAGAGGTTGCAATATTTTGTTTTCAAGGATATTGTACAAAACAGAATTTACTCACACAAGGTCTTTTTTTTTCAAAGGCATTTTAAAGTTTATAGCAAAATGGATGGAATTTGGGAATTCTCCTTTACATCTTCAACCCAGTATGTACAAACTTTCCCACTGCTGATCTCCTGTACTACAGGAGTACACTTACTAGAATACATTACATTTTTATTTGCTTTGATAATATTCTAAATGTTCCTATGAAGTTGACAGTATATTGAGAGCTTCCCAATGGAGTTCAGTTGCAACAATGATTGAGAAAATAGAGGGTAAAAGAAAGGGAGAATGGAGGTGAATTCCCTCAGGGACCCAAGCTCTGTTGGAAAGTCAGACCACATGCCTAAAATGATGAAAGAATAATTTTTTCTGACTAGTAATAAGAATCTTAATAAGACAGTAACAGATACTAAAAGGACACATTTACTCATTTAGCAATAAAGAGAGGGAGTTGAAATTTACCTTAGATACTACTTCAGTAATAAAAAAAAGAATACTTAGTATAGAAACTAGAGAAGCCCAGGCAAAGTTAGTATGAGTTTGTATCTCAGAGCCTAAATATAAAAACAAAGGGGCAGTCATCATAGTTCAAGTGGTAGAGCCATTTGCCTGGCATGCTCAAAGTCCTGGGTTCATTTCTCAGAACTCTGCCATCACAGGAACAAATAAAGGTAGCACAGGAGAGGATGACCCTGCTCATGGTGTTTAAGGGAACACATAGTTGTCCAGCATTTCTTGAGCCATTTTATCAACCACTTAGGTGGCAACAATCATTGCCAATTGTTATAGGCAGTATTAGTCTTTTATTAAATCGTGTCCACTGTAAGCTTTGCTAGAAAATATTTGGACACCTTCAACATTTTTTGAGCCACTTCTTGGTGGTTACAAGAGGCAGGATAATGCCACAAGAAGGGTCTGGCCTGGGTGCCAGAGACAGGCAGGCATTTTCCTTGGGCCTTGGACAGATTTTAGCCTGTGACCCTGATCACAGGCCTCTCAGAGCCTTATAGATGCACGAGCCAATGCCTACCAAAAAGTCTAGTGCAGAGACAGACTACATGCAATTCTGTAACCAAGATTGGACCATATATATGTTGGAGATGTTGGATGCTAATGGCTCAAGTTTGTAATCCTAGCTACTCAAGAGGCTGACAATTGAGGATCATGGTTTGAAGCCAGCCTGGGCGGAAAAGTCCTAGATGCTATCTCCAATTAACCACCAAAAAGCCAGAAGTGGAGGTGTTGTTCAAATGGTAACATACCACTTGACGCCCTTGTTCAAGGGCTTGTATGTCGGACACACACACATACACACTCACATATATACACACACACACACACACACACATACAGAAAGAGTGAAAAAAATTGTAGAAACCAGATACTGTAGAGGGTAAGATTTAATAATCAGAGCCAGTAGAGAGTATAAGAAGATGACGTAGAAAAATAGGTTATATTATAATTGTGAATAATTGGCCCTCCAGTTATTCAAAATGACTGAGACTTTATTGAAGAGTTGAGATCTACCAATTGGCCCAAAGAAGAATTAACCCTTGAGCCTGACATTATTATTGTAATTCTGGATCAGATGGCTCTTTAGAAAGACTTTAAAGGAAAGTGGAGGCATGGCTTAAGTGGTAGAGCACCAGCCTTGAGCAGGGGGCAGGCAGGAAGCCAAGGAAGAGAACAAGGCGCTGAGTTCAAGCCCAGTTCCAATGCATGTACACACACACACACACACACACACACACACACACACACGAAAAAAAGTAAGAGGACCTTAAGTGCTTTCAACACAATGAAGGCCTCAGAAACATTCCCCTAGTTAGCTGAGCTGAGCAATTCGTCACCATCTTGCTTGCCACCTAGCATCTCAATCGGGAGAGCACGTTGAGCGGCCCGCCTCTTGCTTGAATGTGGATTTCTTTCAGCAGACAGGCAGCAGGGGTGGTTTCTTGATTATTGCCTCCAGAGAAGGACTTTTGTCCGGGAGACAGCTGCCAAATTGCCAGCCAGGCTGATCTAGGCTCAGGAACATTTTACTCAGACTGTGACACCAAGCTAGCTTGTTTTCTAAAGAGTTGGCTGCCATTAATTTTGGAGACAGGATTTCATTCTACCCTATGGTTCCCTCCTCCCTCTTTTTCTTTTTTCTTTTTGACTCGTGATCTTAAGAGGGTTATTACTTTGTTGGCTGAAGAGCACTAAAATTTTATGACTTGCCATATGGAAGTAAAGAGCTAAGGAGGTGACCCCTTTGCCCAGGATCATTAGGACGGCATGTCACCTGTCTCCTGCCTTCAGCCATTTTTCCTGGCCCCTGCATGAGGTCTGTACCATTGGTCTAAATTAATATTGTTTTGGCTCCTAAAAGCTGCGATTTTTTTTTCTGAGGTCACAGTTGTGGTAGGGCACTTTTCCCTCTTTTTCCAATTTCCTAGATACATCCACACATGGAATTGAAATGGTCTCTACCTACCTGCTGTGCACAGGGGACCTCTACACCTGTTCAGTCATGAAGCCACTAATGAGGCCTCTCCTGTCCTATTCAGGATTTTGACGGAATATGAAATCTCATTACCCAGAGTCAATGACTGACATCTGTTCCCCACCTCTCCCCCCCCCGCCCCTACCCCAGCCATCGTTGCAGCCGCTCTGAGCAGTGAGAAAGATGTGCCACTCTGAGAGAAAATGAGAGTGTAGGAAGGAAGGTGGTTTTCTCTGGCTCACCCAGACAGAGGGCATTGAGCTCTCAGTATTATGCTCTCCATTCAGACTTTTGTCCTGAAAGAATTAGCAGAAGCGGAAACCTCATTCTGTCAGTGTGTTTAAAGGTTTCTTTTCTATTTGTTTCTGAAACAAGGCTAAACCTTGGAAACCTGAGTTTTTATTGATAAAGAAGATCTTAACCTGACAACCTGCAGTGAAGAAGAACTTTTGGTTCTAAAACAGATTGGCACATAAAGGTGATTTATGTAATTTGGCCTACCTCAAATGATTTCTTATTTTTATTGTTCGGAAAAGGAGGCATAAGTAAAATATGTAAGAAGATAATAAATCAATACAGCTCACAATATTTTTTTCGGTTGTAGAGCTTGAACTGGGGGCTCCTCAAAATTTTGATGGAAGGGTCTTCATGGATAGTAGTATACAGATTATGAAATTGATATAAAATAGCATGAATTCATTTCATTGCTTTTATCTATTTATCATGGACTCAGTTATTGAAGTGTCCACTAACTAAGCATTTATTGACTGTCCAAGAGGTGTTAGGCCCTCTAATTCATTTGTTAGAAGGGGAGACAGGAAAGCAAACAATGACAGGGCAAGTGGTAAGTCCCATAGCAGTAGGATCACGCCTGTCTGGAAGGCCTCAGAGGGGAGGGATCATTAGCTAGGAATTTAGGGTGGCCAGGAAGATCCTGGTAGGATGCTGTAGATTGGGGCAGTGGAGTAACTGGCTAGCTTTGGAGATTTAGATGCTTTCAGAATATATAGAGAACAGAGTTCATGCCAGTCAGGTTCCAGTGACCTTTATGCAACATGAAGGATCCTGACTTTTTGTGGCAAGAGGAAGTTTATTCTCTTTTTTCATGCCTTTAATCTTAGCTACTCAGGAGGCTGAGATCTGAGGATCGTGGTTCAAAGCTAACCCAGGCAGGGAGTCCATGAGACTCTTATCTTCAATAAACCACCCAAAAAAGCATGAGCCATTGGTGCCTATCAGCCTTTCTTTTTCTTTTGGTTCTGACACTGGGGCTTGAACTCAGAACTTCATGCTCTTGCTTGATTCAAGACTAGCACCCTACTATTTGAGCCACAGCTCTCTGCTTCTTCATTATTCTTTGTTTCAATTACTCTTCTCCCACTCAGTCAACTTTGTCTCCATGCTTTCTCCTCTTTTAGTCTTCTTTTTCCTTGATACAAAATAATTTGGATTACTGTATTTTCATAAGCTGCTGAAAAAAATCTAAATATCACTTTATCTCCTTTTGTTAAGGCTGAACTTGTTACTTGTGGTTATTTATTCTTTCTTGGAGATGTTGTAGTTTTCAAGTTCTTCATAAAAACTCAAACTGGCATATTGGCTGTAAGTTTGTTTTTGAACTCAGGGTCTGGGCATTCTCCCTAAGCTTTTTTCGCTCAAGGATAGCTCTCTACCACTTGAGCCACAGTTTCACTTCCTTTTTTTTCTTTTTGGTTAATTGAGATTAGATGCTCCGGGACTTTTCTACCAGAGATGACTTTGAACTGTGATCCTCAGATCTCAGCCTCTTGAACAGCTAGGATTACAGGCATGAGCCACTAGTGCCTGGCAATTAGTTGTAATTGTATTGAAAAAAATACATCTGTTAAGTGCTTACATGCTTAAAGTATACATTACCTTCCCACTTAGTTGATGACTTCATAAGATATGAAACTTTGAAGGCAGTGATTTCTAGGACCTGCTACGGTGATGATAAATCTTTTGCAAGCAACTTTTTCTGGAAGCATTTAGGAATGTTTAGTTATACTTGAAGTTCTGACATTATAGTCATATTTTTTTAAGTTATTATACTAGGCATTTTGTTTCTACATTTCATGTGTAGATACTTGTCTGCATTTCCCCCTTGTATTTCATTTAATTTTTCATTTTTGGAGCTGCAAATTTTATTAACAGGTTGTAAATTCTTTTCTTTTTCACAGTCTCCACCTCTTTGTTTCTATTAGGAAATTTCTTTTTATCCCTCCTGTTAGAAAGTGGATTTGTTAAATTCACTTGGACTGTAGGTCAAGTAATATTTTTCTGAAGATAAAACTTATAGACTTCAAAACTTGTGTAAGATTAATAGCTTCAAAAGTGTTAGTCAGTCTGGTGCCAGTGGCTCACGTCTGTAATCTTAGTTACTCAGGAGGCTGAGATCTGAGGATCCTGATGTAAAGCTAGCCCGGGCAGAAAAGTCCTTTATCTCCAATTAACCCCCAGAAAACTGGAAGTGGTACTGTGGCTCAATTGATAGAGCACTCATCTTGTGCTGAAGAGCTCAGGGACAACACCCAGGCCCAGAGTTCAAGCCCCATGACTACCCCCCCCCCCAAAAAAAAAAAAAGGACTCTAGGACTAGCTGGAAACTCAGAAATCATTTAGTCTAATGTCCTCATTTTGTGAGAAAACTAGACTCAAAAGATTAAATGGTTTTCCAAACTGGCATATGCAGTAGTAATAAAGTTAGAAATCAAACCAATGCATCCTAAAACTAAAATTCTACCTATGATATTACAACTGGCTCTCTATCAACTCAAAGTCTGAGCTTTTCTCTAATATTCTATTCTATTGTGCTATGAATAGGCAAGACACTGCAGTAAATTGCATGGTGGCTGTCATAGGAAATTCCATTGACTTTATTTTCTAGTTCTTCTAAGTCTTTTATTTCAGGAGTGATTTTGAGTTTCTAGGACCTTCATTTCTGAGGGTGTGGCTCAAGTGGTAGGACATTTATCTAAACACAAGGCCTTGAGTTTAAACCTAATACTGCCCCCCAAAAATGAACAAAACAAACAAAAAACCAACCAATTTTCAGTAATTATCCCTTTGTCATAGAAGCCTGATTGTGTTCTGCAAACAAAACAAACTTTATTCACTTTTTCTGTTTACATTAATTAGACCTAAAAAACCACCCTTTCCCCCCCCATCAAACTTATTATTTCTTTTCAAACATCTTATCCTCAGGTTCTTTGCCATTGGTGGTATGTCTTTATATATAAGAAAGCAAGATTGGCTACTGCTGTGGTTTCCCTCTGCTCTTATGGGACGATTTCTTCTTGTGTATTTTTTTTTTTTGAATGGGCATTTTTTTCTAATTCACTTTATTATTGTTTTAGAGGTGATATGCAGTGGGGTTACCTTTACATATGTCAGGTAATAAATACATTTCCTTTTGCATACTCCATCATTCTTTCCCATTCCCTCCCTCCCATCTCCACCCACAAGTTGCATAGTTGGCCTTCATCAATGCGAATGGGCATTTTAAGATTTCTGCTTGGTGTGCTTGTAGCAGCCAGAGTGTGTTGGTGTTTACTTTATGGCAACACAGGGGGGAACCAGCTCACAAGCTGCAGATCTGCAAAAACCAGAATAAGAAGGTCTTTTCTCAGGGACACGAGGAAACATGCTACACGCATTTGTTACTCCCATCTGTTTCAGTTCTTTAGAGAAAAATCTGTTGGCTTTTGACATGGAAGTAAATGCTCTCTGTCTATCTACACCCTACTTTGGATAGGCAGGTGGTGACTTGCAATTTGACAGGCACAATTTTGCCTTGTGTACATTTTTAGACTGTGCATTTGTTCCACTTCCACGGGAAATGGCGTACTCCACATACGTTATGAGAAGAGCTTCATTTGCAAACGGATTGAGTGGGGCAAGTTTTTGTAGTCAGCCTCCTTGAATTTAGCAATGACATCTGGTGAACGGACCAAGCCATCACTCTCTCAGTGACCTTGTTGGAGGAATTCATCACTCTCCTTGCCTCAGTCTCTAGTAAGCATTCTATCTTGGCTCACTTCTGGTGGTAAAAACAAGGCATAAAACAAGCCTATTTGGTCCAAGAAGATGACCAAGAGACAGCAAAGGAAGAGATATTTCATCCTCCCCCCACATATTATATAGGTTCCATAAAAAGCAAAATATGCCTCATAATAGACAGTCATTGCTTAAGGTATACCAGATATTTTAAGGTCAGCTTTAGAGACATCCATTTATTACAAATGAGAAAAAAATGAATCAAGGAGCCTGTCTTGGCCTATTTTGGCTACTAGAATGAAGTGCCATAAAATGGGTAACTTATAAACAAAAAGAGTTCATTTCTTACAATTCTGGAGGTTGAGAAGTCCAAGGTTCTGACAGATTCTGTTTGGAGTGGACCCAGATGTACTTCTTTGGGCCTCTCTCATAAAGGCATTAATTCCACTCCTATGACTTCAACCTCATGACTTAATTACATTCCAAAGCTCTACCTCCTAACCTTACCACATTGGGCATTGGCTTTCCATAGATGAATGTTGAGCAGTCACAAGCATTCAGACCAGATAGCATGGTATTTTCTGCTAGCACTGGTCTTCCAGTTGCGGTGAACTCAAATTCGCTATTTATAAGCCATAAAAGTCCTCTGCAGTGATAAGATTTCAGGGTGAGACTCCTTGAATATAGCCCCACTGTTGAGGGTTGACATGCTGCTATTTCATCTGGTAAAATCTGTGTGGAAGTAAGAGTGGCATCTATCCAGACACCCAAATAGAGAGACAGTAACTGTAGTTGTTACCAAACAGAAACTTCCGTGATCTTTGGCTCAGTGCTAATCCTTGTGAAGGACTCGTGGATTTTTGAGTCTAGGGCTTTCTGAGATTGACACATACCTGATGTTTTGGATACCCTGAGCCCTGTTCACCCTTTTGACTCCTGATGGTCACTCCTCAGATCAGTGAGAAGTGAGAAGTTGCATGTAGCTGACCCTCATGACCCTAGAATTAATGTGCTGTTGCCCAGCTGAGATATGGATTCTTTTGGTAACTCACCTTCCTGGTGTTCTTCTATTCTGAAATACTCTGAAATGAAGTGTGTGAAAAAAAAAAAACATCTAAACTGAGACTTTTACCACTGGTCTTTTTCTTGCTTATTCATGGAGCTTACTTGGCAAGGCACTATGCATCGAACCACTACCAACTCCCCTGCCCCTCAGTACTGTACATTTGTGGTGTCTTTTACATTTTTCATTTTTTTTGGAATTGTCACTTCTTCAAATGGATATAGAAAGACAGATGTGGCCACTCAGCATGTTTGAACAGCACCTGTGATGTAGATAGTGGCTTGGTTTTTGTTGGTTAAGGACTCCATCTCTGAGCTTAAGGGTAGATGATGACAGAAAAAATTTAAAGCCTCATTCTAAATCTTTCAGGTCATGAAGGTTTTTCTGTGAATAAACGTTAGTAAGTTACTTTTATCCCCTAGAAAACTATCCATGATTGGAAATTGAATAAAATAGTTTAATTAAGATTCTTAAAGTTTTTTTTTGAATATGAGTACTTCAACCTTTGATTTCTTATATTGGACTTTTAATTTTTAAATGTCTTTCTTCTATTTTCTTGATTAAAGTCAGTAATGAGTTATTTGCTTTCTGGTGTTTTAAACCAGTTTTTAACTTATTGCTGGATACTATTTTTTGTCTTTTCTCCAAATCATCTATTTCTTCTCTCCTTATTAATTCATTTATTCTGCTTTTATTTGGATTTCATTATATTTGTCAAATTTGGATCTCTAATTTGCTCTAATTGGTTCCTTCTGTTTGTATTCAGAGAAGTATTTGAGGCTATCATTTTCCTTTGAGTTCTATGTTAGCCATTTCCGTTGAGTCTTGTGTGTGGTTATGTTTTCATTTTTATTATTTTTCCAGGTAATCTTGAGTTTCTCCTTAGAATTCCTCTTGCATATTTTCTTTTTTTTTTAAAGTAGTTGTACAGCAGGTTTACCATGCAACACATATTTTCTTCTGCTATATTTGGAAATATTTTATTAGGACATTGGAAAAGGCTACATGGTTTTAAACAGTGACAGTCTAAGTAACTGAAAAGTTAAGTTCGGAAGGAGGAAGGTCAGTAAGAAACAAGTGAATTCTCTGAATCAGTAGTGATCTGTGGATCTAGAGTCGGAAGAGGCTGGAAGAATCTGTTGAGAGAATTGAAAGTAGATCTAGAAGACAAATTGAGGCAAAACGAAGAGGAACGGCATTGTAATGGAATCAACCGCTGAGATTCACTGACAAAGACTTGTTATTCAGAGCTCTTCCTTGTTTTTAAGTGTCTAAACCTCATGGTGCTCCCCTCCCCTGTGTACCTCTTGTGTTGGGTTCTAACTCCCTTTAAATTAGTTCCCAGAGGGAAGAGGCTGGGACTATGCAGTCATTTTCCCTGGTGTTTTCCTGGCTAGAATTGTCCTGTGGCTGATCATGGTGGACGAGGTCAGTATTAAACTGACATTTGACAATTAAAATGCTATTACATGCATCTTCAAAGCAAAGAAAGCCAGTGGAAGTCTTCTGTTGCCAACACAAATTAGACTGGCTTTCAAATGTGCTCTGAATCAATGAATGATGTCAACTAGGGAATATCACTGCTATGTTCAGCATTTGGAAAAGGGACTCTTTAAAAAAGTTTGTCGTGTCCTCCTACTTTGAAATTGTCTTGTATTCTTTGTTGGGTTTTCCTGGGTCTCAGCAAAATGCTTGTGTAACTGTGTGACCTTTCCACAAATCACTGTAGAGCCTCACGGAACATTTCACAGGAATTGGTCTTCTCTCTGAATGGAAAGATTTGTTTCTCCTTCAGAGCCATGCCTGTATCTGCTGCAGAAGTTAGAAGAGTTAAAAGTTAAAAGAGAAGACCCTCTGAGGTTGAAGTGGACAGAGCTAGAAGCTCAGTTCTGGTTGTTTTCACTCTCAGGGCATTGTCTTTTCAAGTACATAATATTCTTTCTGATTTGTTTACATCATGCACTCTCTGATATAAAAGGCAAGAAGTTTCCCTATTTTTAGTGTGTCTTTGTGCAATGAAGACCAGAGACTTTCTGTTGTTGTTGTTGTTGAAGATCTGTTATTCACTGGCTTGCAATAATTTTTAGAATGCCGATACTCTTTTTACAACGCAGGAAGCTAAGGCTCAGAGAGATTAAACGCTTGCCCGAATCCTTGAACTAGAAAGTGGGGGAAACTTTGTTTCGAAGGCCTATTCATCTGGTTTTGAAGCAGACAGTCTTTGCATTTCCTAGGCTGTCCCTGGCTCAGGCCTTCCAAGAGTACACGGGTTTCAATCATGTATTTTTTCAGTTCTAGATCTTTGCTCCATTTTTCCGCCGTCCCCTGCTATATGCATCTTAGTGGAGATGCATATAGAACATCTGGAGTTGTGTTCTGAAGTTATGAAAATGCATCCATCACTGGTCTGATTTAAAAAAAATGGCTTTATAGATCTGCTCTCTCTCTGTCTCTGTCTCTCTCTCTCTGTATATGTGTGTGAAAAAAGCTTCCGGACTGAGGTCTCTTGAAAACAAGAACAAACAACACCCAATAAACAGCTGCAGCAAGTAATCACAACAATCACACTACTGGGAAGCCCCTTGTGCTTATAATTGATTCTTAGGCAGGCCTATCAGAGATCCCTTCTCAGCAGCAGTTGCTGTATCATACAGTTTTGACACTTTATTCTTGTTGGGTTTTGGTGGCTTAATTTCTCCAAGTCACTTACATGGGTCTACATTTACACAGACAGATTGGGTTGATGCTTAGCTGTCTTGCTTGCATGAGCTCATAAGCTCATACTCTTGCATTATTTACTATCCCAGTAAAAGGGTTTGTGTGCAACATTAGCCTTCCTCTGAATTTTTCCTCTCTATGTTTTGATCTCCACAGAAACAGAAGAGACACCATCTCATTAAGGGCAGAGAGAAGGAAGACTCTTTGAATTGCTGGGTAGGGTGGCATTTGTTGCTTAGCCCTTTTCCTATTCTCCACAAATAAACATGAATTGATGGACTGTATATTTCAAACTCATGGGAACTCCTCTTACACATTCTGAAAGTCAATCAAATGTATCAACTAGCATGCTCATGGTCCTAGGTTTAATTCATAATGCTGGAAAAAGAGAAAAGGAAATTAGTAAGTTAACAAGTAAGCAAATAGAGGGACTATGGAATGTCTGTAAACATTGGCAAGAGTTTACCTTTTCTATGGCTATTGCTGCTCATTTATTGCATTGAAATCTCTGGTCAGGGCTAGTATCATCCATGATATTGACATCATACATGGTATTGTCTATTTGTGAAATCTGTTCTAGAAATCTGATACAAAGAGACACAGGGTCATTTTCCCTGCATTGGCTATGGTGATAGAGATGAGTGGGAACAGGAGAAAGTTAACCGTTTATTTCTTTATTTCATTTGCATGAGTTTATAAGGTCAAGAGGAGTCAACCAAACAGCAAGAGGGGACCCAATGTTTCCTCACCTTTCTCCAAAGTGCTGTTACCCGAGTTGTGCCAATAGCATCATCTATTATTTATTCCCTGGCTTGCATGTGCCTAGCTGGCATCACCTCGGTCAGACAATCTCCATGCCAAAGCTCCTACTGGGATGACATTCAATTAACATAATAGCCATGCCACTTTCAACTTGCCTAAAATGTTCAAAGTACATTTCCCAACAACACTGTCATACTCAATCAAGCAATCCATTTCCCCACTGGCTCCTGGCTGAAGGAAAGGTCATGTGTCTGCCTTGCAAAACAAAAAGAGAATTTTTACAAGACCGAGGCCAATGGTAAAGTGTTTCAGATGCCTTTGGCGACTTGTTGCCAAACTTGACCAATCTCATGGTAGGGGCGAGGCCCATAGAACCAATTCTGACAACAACAACAGCAAGAACAACAACAACAACAAGAACAACAAACAAAAAAAAACCCAATCAAAAAAACCCCCTATAGGCATAAAGGCAAACACACTGATTTCCATTTATTTTTATTTACTTATTTATTGATTGATTGATTGATTTGCTTAAAGGCGCTCCTTCAGCTTTGGTTTGGGAATCCATGATTTTTTTTTACCCTCATTCAGGAAGCAGCAGTGAGTTGTTCAGATGTGACAGGGCAATAATCAAGAACGCTACGTGAAGGGATATTGGAAAGTAATTAGATTTTCCTCAGTTCATCGTCTAATTAGAGGGCAGGTTAAAGCCCAAAGTAATGAAATTAAAATCCGACTACTGTTAAGACGTTGATGGTTTTTCACGGAGGGCCACTGGCCTGCTAGGCACTATAGAGGGATAAGAACACATGCATGCCCAGAAGGCTGAGAGACATGTAAGGCTTTAGGTAGAATTTGACAAGATGTGATGTGGAACAGAGAGTCTGAGAACACACTGACAAAATGTCAGAACAGAAATGTGATCCTTTGTCAAAAAAAGAAGAATGCTAGTACACGGAGTTTTCCATTTATTCATTTATCCAGGCATTCAAATTGTGCAGCTAGTCCTAATTCATGTTTACTTTTAAACCTTTCTTCCCATTCATGGGGAATTTGTACTTTTAGGAACGGAAGTTTTTTATTGTGCCATTAGCTAGTAATGGAATATGTGAATATTAGAGTTCAATGGCAGGGTCATCAATTCAAGAAAGCATCTGTACTGAGTCCATTAGATCCTTAACAGGAGAGGGGGAAAAAAGAAAGACACACTCATGTGCACACATATAAACCATAGGGTAGAAAAGAGCAAATTATTGACCTTGTTCCTAGCTGGTTGCCCAGAAATTATTAAATTAAAAGGACAAAGCAGATGGATGTGGTGGTGTGCACCTGTAATTCCAATGACTTGTGAGGTAGAAGAAGGAAGATCATGGTTCTGAGGTTAAACCTGAGTTAAACCCCAGTATCAGGAAAAATAAAAAGAGTAAAACTTCCTCAGGCTGCTCCTTACTTTTCTCTGTTGTCTAGCTGGTGCTGGAGACTTGAACAGGACTTTTATCTCTCTGGGGAGAGGTGAGTTTATATACTTGGTTTGTTACCAAACATATAAGGACTAGCCACACTGCTCCAAAGAGCCCAGTAACAACTAAACTTGTATGTTTCAAATATAGGCCCAGAGTCCTGTGGTTTCTTTTTTCCTACAAGGAGATCTCTGAAGAGATGGGAAAGAAGCCACTTGTTTTACACCTGCTCCTGAACTATCTGCTCCATGTTTATATGCTTCTCTCTGTCCCTCCTAAGTTTCCACCCCTTCTTCAGCTGCCCCTTCTTAGAATTGTTGCTTGTGATCTCTAGGATACATCCATGGGATGCAGCTTCCTCCATATACCCATCAGAGGAGAAAGACTCTGGGTCGCCCAACTTTGCTTGCCTGTTCCTCTTTTGTTCCTATGATACCCTCTCACAGTTACTGGCTGAAAGGCGGTTTAGATAGAGGGGTTCATATTTAACCTTTGTACTAAGGATAACCTTTTCCCCCATTTAGCTGAGAAGATAAACTACAGACAAGGATTCTCCTGTAAACATGATGGCTATAGATAGTGCATTCTGCCTCTAGGGTAGCTCATTCAGCCATAATAGGCTCTTTTAAAGTCTATCATGTGACTCTATGGATCTTCTATCAACAGATGGTGGATCTCACTCTTCAACCTCAAAGTTTAAGTTAGCCTAGACCAGCATTCCTTTACCTGTCACTTGTAGTTTCATATCCAGAGAGCTTTGATGTGTGTACAAGGATCTAGCGGGGAGGGCAACAGCATAAAATCTGGTCACTTATTGAGGTTGGTTGTCCCACAAGTGTGAAATCTTAAGCATACTCCCATATTTTTCTGAAAATTAAACACACACACACACACACACACACACACACTTTCCAGGATACTATTAATTCCCAGAGACAGATACAGATGAAGAAACTCTTTCCAGCTTGCTCAGTTGTTTGCCTGGTGTTTTTCTTTACTTCTTTAGGCCCTATTCTTTAGAAATAGATAACAGAGCTACCCCCAGCCACAAACTTCTTTGTGGATGCTCTCTTGGACAGTAAAAAAAATACATGAACCTTCTAAAGGCTCTTGAAAACTTTCAGATCAGGCAATACACCATCATGATCTCTGCCCAGGGGGTTTGTATATGTGAATATTTTCTTGGTTACCTGAGTACTTGTTGACATAATTTTATTAAGCGTAGGACAAAAGGACTATCACATTTTAACCTCTGTCAACCCTCTTTCCACTTAATGTATGTTTAATAATATCAGTGGCACAGCAGATATTTGACTTGAGGTTTCAAATCCTCCTACTGTAACTTGCCTGTCCCTTCCAGAGCTCATTTACAACTCTTCACAAAGGTCATCCTGGCTCATACTTTTCACCACAGAACTCTGGTATTTATTGATTAAGCTAATTCTTTAGGATCTGTCTTTCCTTCCTAGAATGTAAACTCTCTGAGGACAGGGCAATATCTGACTCATCTATTGTTAATGTTCAGAACCAGGTATGTAGCACCTATCCAGTAAATAGGTTCAAAACAGCATAGAGGCACAATGTACTCCAGAGCCAGGAAACCTGGGCAGAAACTCTGGCTTCCTTACTATCTAAGGATGGTTCTTTCTAGAAACTCAATGTGTAGTGACTCTTCTGATTCATAGATTCTGTTTGTGAAGCACTTTCCTTTACCTGTTTTCCTATATATAAAGAGTACCAAAGCTGGGCACTAGTGGCTCACACCTGTAATCCTAGCTATTCAGGAGGCTGAGATCTGAGGATCACAGTTCAAAGCCAGTCCAGACAAGAAAGTCTGTGAGACTCTTATCTCCAATAAACCACTTAGAAAACTGGAAGTGATGCTGTGGCTCAAGTGGTAGAGCACCACTCTTGAGCTGAAGAACTGAGGGACAGAGCTTAGGCCCAGAGTTCAAGACCTACAACTGACGAAAAAAAAAAGTACCAATATCACAGGGCTATGGTAAACATGAAATGAATTATACAAATAAGTTATCTGTATTAAATACTATATAATTTCGCTGGTATTTCTGAAATTGTTTATTACAAATAATTTATCTGTGATAAACTTGAAATCATTTAATAAATTTGAAATTTCAGATGACCAATTTTTTATTATTTTGAATTTACTTATTTACGTTGATCATAAGTATGTTTATTGAATGTCCTATGGGTCAGACCCTAATCTGGCACAATCAAGCATAACTCATGAAATGTAACTAGCACACCCCTCTGCAGTTCCTACTATCTCTCTTGATTATGATGAATAATTTTAGATAATAACTTTTCCCTTAGCAGACTCTATGACATTTCTAATCTCTCTTCTATAACTAGAATAACAGTTCTAATAAAATCTAACTTTCTTCTCTCTCTCTCTCTCTCTCACTGTAGTGTTTTCTGTAATGTTGTATTATGTGTTCATAGTCTGCTCTGGGGCCATAAAGCTTCTGGCAGGAAATAATCAATCCATATCTCGCTGGGATAAAGCAGAAGTTTGAGTTTGTATGATCCTTTGGTAGTGGGATGTTGCTGGTTTCTTTCTACAAAACTCTAGTGGGTTAATAGTTACCATGACTAACAAGGCTGGTATTCAAAAGGGAGACTCTTAGATGTCTTAAAGAAATGTAGAGATTCATTCACAGGATACAGTGATTTTCACATCATCCCTGAGTTGAGTAACAGAAGGGTGGCAAAAGCTCATTTTTCAAAAGAGGCATGATTTTTTTTAAAAGTGAAATTAAGGTTCGGTTAGCTTTAGAAAAATATTTAGAATAAGCCAAATGTTCTCACAAAGTGATAAGTGGTACCCTGCTTTATTGTGAACAAGCCTAGGTGAACAGGTACTAATCTATTCTGGGCAGACCTGGGTTTTGTGCAGTAAATGGGAAGTACTCAAGCTCCTCTCTGTGGTCTGTGTACAACAGGAAAAATCAGTGGAGAAAATCCTTATTGACTTGATGATACGGCTGTGTGATGAAAGCAGTAATCATGTTTAGACCAGCTATGAAACAAAATGCAATCCTCATTCCCGCTCCCCGCCTGTGATAGGATTATCTTCTGATTGACTGACAATGTGGTCAGCGGGAGGGTCATTCTGCGGCAGAGGAGGCCGATTTTTCTGACGATCCAGAAATCAGATTTTCATTCTGATGATTAGATATTTGGCATAGAACCTCCTCACTCCTAAAGCATGCTGCTGAGGTCAGTCTGTCTTATATACTTGAGAGAATGAATGAATAATGGTTTATTATAACAACAAATAAGTCAACGAAGCCCTTGCGATTACACTGCTGTTATCCTTTGCCAGGCACATTCAGCCCTCCTGTCTGGATCCGAAGTATGAGATTTATGGATGCTGACGAGCTTCTACTTAGTTTTCATATTTGAGGAAAGACTATAGACATCTATTTGGAAGGGAAATTAACTTTGAGACTATGACAACTATTGAAATACTCATAGGTGACTCATTTAAAATCCGTTTCTGATGGGATTCTTTAAGTTTCAACCGAGAAATTTGTATTGTAAAAGTAATAATACGCTTGATTTGAAAATCAAACAACAGGGAAAAGTATCAAATAAAAACCCTAGGCAATTCCATCAGAAAGAATGACATTGCCCCATTTGTTAGGAAATGGAAAGACTTGGAAAAAATTATATTAGTAAAGTAAGCCAGGCCCAAAGAAACATAGGTCCCATGGTTTCCCTTATTTGTAATATCTAGTGTATGTCTGAGTCAAGCAGAAAAGGTCAGATAAGGTGATGTTAAGAAATGAACCTTAAGATATGTATTCAAATGTTTTTTCTTTCATGTGATTGTTTCTAACACATTTATAAGATTATTTCTTTGTTGCTTTGTATGTCCCTCCCCCACAGTATAACCCCTGCTTTCACTGTATTTGATGTCAGTATAATTTGTGGAGGGGAAGGGGAAAAACAAATCGTTTAAATAGGGATACAGGTGGACCCATTGCAACAATGAGATGTAAAGTCGTTATGTTGAAAACAAACTTTACAACTTTGGTGGGGGGGGTGGGGAGAATTGGGTGGGGGGTGGGGGGGGGAGGATGAGAAGGGACAGGAAGGGGAAACAAAGGAGGAGGAAAAAAGCTTGATAAGAAATGTACTCATTATCTTGCCCATGTAATTGTAACCCCTCTGTACAGTATTTTCACAATAAAACAAACAAACAAAAAACCCTAGGCAAGCTCTAAAACTTAGCTCCACTTCCCCGAGAAGACCACTATGAGTGGTTCCTTGTCTTGATTGTCAGTCAGATGTGGTGCCTGTTGCTTTATAGGATGCTGATGGCATTTGCTTTCCCAGGAATTTTGTGTAGTGTATCCTGTTACCATTGCCATTAAAATTATGCAAAATAAAGGCCCTTCATTTAATGCCACATCATTCATGGTTGTAAACTGGGATAGGCTACTTTCAGTTGCCATGATTTTAATCCAGGATTATACCATATACCCTTGCTCTGGAGTTAGGAATTCTTGGATCAGCATCTCTTGTTCTTCCCTCACACTTGAATCCGAAGAGGAAGAGGTTCAATGGCGGAGGAGCAGAATTGAAGTTGATGGTTATTTTTCTTCGACCATCTTCCAAACTACAAGAGTCTGAAATTAACCTCTCCCCCTTTCTGTCTCTGTATGTATATTTGTGTCTTTTTAAAATGTCTCCAAGACTGGAAGAATGAGAGGTAACTTAACCACTTTTAAGGAACTTCTTGGGTCCATGATAATCTATCCTGGTATTTTCCAAAGTATGATTCAAGAACATCCTGAAGAAGAATGGTCAGATATGCTGAAAACTGTGTAGACTACTAGCCTTATCTTTAGATGTAAGGAATCTGACCCTTTGTATTTTAAATAACTGTACTTCATCAACGATGTCTCCTTGTGAACCACCTGGACATCTTGTCATAAAGCAGATGTTGAGTCAGTAGATCTGGGGTGGAGATGACTCATGTTCTGTTTGTAACCCACTCTCAGGTGGTCATTGTGCAGCAAGAGGTCAAGGATTCTCTCTCTCTCTCTTTCTCTCTCTCTCTGCCCCCCTATGCAAATGTTGACTTGGATTGGGAAAGAACACAGAGGATAGGAAGAAGATATTTCCTAAGATGAGTCCTGGGGTGGGGGAAGAGAGAAAGAGGGAGAGGGAGAGAGAGAGGGAGAGAGAGAGAGAGAGAGAGAGAGAGAGAGAGAGAGAGAACCCTTAAGTATGTCTCTTGGCAAATGATATTACAATGGAAAGAAAGTCAGAACCACTGCAAACCTCTCCACACAAATCCTCAACACAAGGAAAGCCTGGAATGGTAGATCCCAAGCACTGAAGATCAACAGCTGCCAAGTCAAACTGATCTACCCAGCGAAGTTATCATTCACATTAGATGTGAAACCAAAACCTTTCAGGACAAATAAAAATTAAAGGAATTCATGATCACGGAGCCAGCATTACAAAGAATTCTAAAGGGAAGACTACAATCTGAAGAAAACAATCAAAATCAAAGAAACACATCAGACAAAAATCACTAGAACATCAATTTAGTAAACTCAGAAAGAAGAAAAAAACTCAAAATACAGGAAATCAAGAAAATGGCAGGAAACATGACATGTCTCTCTATAATAACCTTAAGTATTAATGGACTCAATTCTCCAATCAAAAAAGAAGAATAGCAGTTTGGCTAAAGAATCAAGGTCCATCCAATGTTTGCATTCTGTTTTGGATCATTTTTGAATTGATTAAAGCTTCTACTAAGCTCACGCCTGTCATCCTAGCTACTAGTACAGTAGGCTGAGATCTGAGGATCACGGTTCAAAGCCAGCCCAGGCAGGAAAGTCCATGAGACTCTTATCTCCAATAAACCACTAGAAAATCAGAAGTGGCGCTGTGGCTCGAGCAGTAGAGTGCTCGCCTTGAGCTGAAGAGCTCAGGGGCAGTGCCCAGGCCCAGAGTTCAAGCCCCACACTGACAAAAAAAAATTCTGCTAATTATGATTATAATATGTGTCTTTTAATACATTACCTATGTGTCACATTTATTGAATAAATAGAAGATATTAATCTCTGATCTTAGATAAAAGAATTCAGATGCAGACATTTGAACTATCAAGAACATCATCAAGGTCATCAAACTAACTTACATTAGACAAAAAAAAAATAGAAGCACAGTCCCAAGCATAGGGTCTTTCTTTCTTCCACCACTGCCCCCCAAAAAATACAGATGTGAGGTTACTAAATAGCTATCTAGTTGTTCTAAGATGACCACATTGATTAAAGCGTTAACAAAACAAAAAAACAAGGATGCCCTGTTAATGAAGTTTGGTTTGCAAAACAGGCTTCTTCAAAGGATACTTGTGATGGTGGAAGTTCTGGTATCCACTTCACCTCCACTTTTTTTTTTTTTTTGGCAGTTGTGGGGCTTGAACCCAGGGCCTAAGTGCTGTCCCTGAGCTCTTCTGTTTAAGGCTAGCATTCTACCACTTTGAACCACAGCTCCACTTCTGGCTTCTGAGTGGTTAATTGGAGATTAGAGTCTCATGGGAACTTTTTTACCCACAGTAGCTTTGAACCACGATCCTCAGATCTCAGCCTCCTGAAAAGCTAGGATTACAGGCGTGAGCCACAAGCACCCAAGGTTCTGCCTCTGATTCAAAGGCAATTACCATAGTGATGGAATTGGAAGGCTATTCTGGTTAGTCACACAGAAAAGGTTGGTGAGAGGAAAGGCAATGGAAAAGAAGAAATATACCTTGACTGCCTAAGTTTCTGTGTGAAATTGAATATGTTTACTGACTTAAAAATGGCCAACAAATCTAGAGTAAATGCTAATATTTTATTAGTATTTTTAGATAAAAGTGATAGAAATGGCATCCAAATGAGGCAAAAGATGTTTATCGGCCTGAGTGATTCAAGGAAGGACTGAGCATTTAAATGTGAAGAGAGTCCTGACTAGCTGAGCCCACGTACAGCGTAGTGTGTGTGTGTGTGTGTGTGTGTGTGTGTGTGTGCGTGTGTGTGTGTGTGAGTGTATGTGTGTGTGAATATTGTTATTTCTCAGAGTATTGGCTTTGCTCTTTATTCATAAGTTAATTTCCTCCTGTGACAGAATATATATGTACACACATATGTGTATGTATACACATATATGCATGTATGTATTTATATATTTGTGCTAGTCCTGGAGCTTAAACTCAAGGCCTGGACACTGTCTTGGAGCTTAAGGTTAGCACTCTACCACTTGAGCCACACCACTTTCAGCTGTTTTGGTAGTTAACTGGATATAAAAGTGTCATGGTCTTTTCTGACTGGGCTGGCTTCAAACCTTGATCCTCCCATCTCAGCCTCCTGAGTAGCTAGGATTACAGGTATGAGCCCCCTGGCCTGGCTCAGAGTTGTATATTTTAAGTCCTCAATTCCTGAAGACGGACTCTCTTTTTTGTTTCCCATGTAGAGGGAGGGAGGCTCTGCTTGGGCTAGTAAGATCAGAGAGGCAGGGTTATATAGAACAATGGTGTGTGTTCCTACAGGAATCAGAGCGAAGTCAAGTACAGAAAAAACCCCAGAAAGAGGAAGGCTGGCTAGGTAGGAGAAATAGATGTCCCTAACCCTAACCCCTGAGCCCTGTTTGTCTTTCTGCGCAGCCTGTAACTTGTAATCTCAGGGGGTTGCTGTGGATTTGGAATTCCATCTGTATTCAGGAGGACTATAGTTCTCTTCTGGGTTGTGGTTCCACTAAAGGCTTTAGCCTAATGCTGTTAGGAGGGACAGCTGTATCACAGCACTAGTTGCTTATTTATTCACTGTAGTGACAGTTACATTTCATGGAGCAGCTGCTGGAGCCAAAAATGTTCAGCAAGGGCAAAAATGTGATAAAAGCTCAATGCAATTTGCTTGCACATTATTAAGTTTTAATTTCTGGTTCAGGAATAAATTTTGTTTTCTGTAGCTATTTTCAACTGATTCATACAGTTAAAAAAGAAATGAATAATTCCCAACCCACCAATTAAACTGGTTAGAAAACTCTTGGATTTCAAATCCTCAGTTTAACTCTGAGTTGAAACATGTATGGGCAAAGTAGAGAGTTTATTTTGGGTGAAAGAAGAGTCTCACTTGTGTTAGGGAGTGAATTTAAAGGGAAGTTTGGAGATATTTAAATGCTAAAGTTTCTGTATCACTATTTATTTTTCTGTGAAAGAAGGATAACATGAACACCCTAATTAGTAATTGAGAAAACGAGTTAATTAAATGTCCAACACTTAAAATCCATTGCAAACATTGGATATTAGCTCATGTTATTATATTGTTGATATTTTGCCGGGGTCAAACGAATGATTCACCAATTTCTTGGCTTACAGGTGGCAGATACCATCTCCAAATACGGTTTGGAGACAAAGGCTTAGACAAGGAGGACTCAATATTAAGCACGGGGGGACCCAAGGGGACAGGAGGCAGAAATGAAGATGAACTGTTTTCCTAGGCCCTTGTTCCCTTTTTGCCTCAAATGATCTGTGCTTCTGTATTTCTTTTTTGCAGATGAGGTTCTCCCCCGGCCCCATTCCTGCTCTCGAAACTCATATGAAGGCTTACTATGGCTGGGCTTCTGAACCAGCTCTAATCCTACATGTATTTGGGTACACAAAATGGTACATTGTGTCTCCATTGGATTATTATTTTTTTTAGTTCTTTTTTTTTAATTGTGAAAATACTGTACAGAGGGGTTACAATTACATGAACAAGATAATGAGTACATTTCTTATCAAGCATTGTAGCTTCCTCCTTTGTTTCCCCTTCCCATCCCATCCTACCCCCCCAATCCTCCCCCCCAACCAAAGTTGTAAAGTTCATTTTCAACATAGCGACTTGTACATCTCATTGTTGCAATGGGTCCACCTGTATCCCTGTTTAAACCATTTGTTTTTTCCCTTCCCCTCCACAAATTATAACAACATCAAATACAGTGAGAGCAAGGTGGGGGAGGGACATACAAAGCAACAAAGAAATAGTCTTATATATGTGTTAGAAACAATCGCATGAAAGAAAAAAAACATTTGAATACATATCTTAGGGTTCATTTCCCTAACATTAATTTATCTGACCTTTTCTTCTTGACTCAGACATATACTAGTTATTGCAAATAAGGGAAACCATGGGACCTATGTTTCTTTGGGCTTGGCTTACTTCACTTCATATAATTGTTTCAAGTCTTTCCATTTCCTAACAAATGGGGCAATGTCATTCTTTCTGATGGAGGCATAGAATTCCATGGTGTATATATACTCCATTGGATTCTTGATAGAGAACAGCTGGCTTGCCCTTGGCCTCGGAGCAGATGTCCTGGGACATCCACTGAGCTGTGACTCGGGGCCAGAGAGCTGCCATATGACTCTTGCCCCTGCTTCTTCCACAAAGGCAAAGAGCAAACCTCCTTTCATCAAAGAACTGCTAGAAAAAGTATGGTGGGCAAGAAAGGGCTCTGGAAACATGCCTGTTGCAAATACCAAGGTTCCTCTGGACATACCTGGGTCTTTTTGCGATGGGACCAATCAGGTTTCTAGAGTTGAGCATCAAGCCAGTCTCTTGGAGTTTCTAGGTAGTTATACCAAAAGATGAATATTCAGTGAGCAGCTCTATAACAACTTTGAGCTTCAGTTCCATCTTTAAAAAAGTGATAATAATGTACTTTTTAAGGTAGAAGAATTAAATGAGGAAAGGTATCATATCTTTCCAATCTAAGCCACTTGGAGCATAGTAGGTATTCAATAAATACTGCCTTTGCCCTTTAATTTCTCTCTCTCACTCAGATACTGGATATAATAGAAACACATCCATTTAAAAGAAGCCATTAAAATGATTTTCCCATTTGTTGTACTTGGAAATAAATTCAATTATTTGCAAGTAATTGATTTAAGTGATGTCTATCCACACAGCTTATTAGATGTTTTTTCCCCTCCTGTTTCTGATGGCAAAAGGAAAAATCAGAGCCACTTAATACTTTCTATTGATTTCTTGAGATAAATGCTGGTGCAACTTTGCAAACACCGTTTGTGTATTGAATTTGTAATAACGGATGATTTTAGGACTCTCTCCTGGCAGACAACTAGTCTACCAAAGAGGGCTTTTGGGTGCAGATATCTGGAGGGAAAAACCTTTCTGGATATGTTTGTTGATACCATTTGGTATTTAGAAAAGGGCACCTACTTATTTTTCCTTTATAGTCCCAACCTGCATACTGGCTTTTGGATATAGTCTTCTCACTGCCCTCCTCTGGATCTCTCCTGTCACCTCTGATATTTCTTCTCTCTTCCTTTGTCCTCTGGGTCTTCTGCCATGACCTTCGTTTGTTGAATCTTTAACCTCTGCCTAGTCCATGAAGAAGTTACACTTTGTCTTGTCTTAGAAAGGTTTTCTTAAAACTTCTTATCTAAGTTAAGCTTGTAATTCTCTTTTCCATTTCCAACTTTGCAAAGAAGTGGTCTGGATGAATTTTCACTTCCTCTTCAAGTCTTACTCTTGAACCAGCTGACCCTGGTTTTTCTAGATTGGCCATTTTGTCCATTCTGCTCTTCAAAGCCATTGATGGCAATCTGTGGCTAAATCACAGAACTCTTTAGAGTCTGATGCCTTCAATCATTTTCTTATGGAAATGAGTTGCTTTATTGGCATCTGTGATGAAAACTCTGCAGCAAGTTTTCCTATCTCTATGGGGACCTGCTTTCTTCTCTTCTTATGTTCTTTGCATTCTAAGATTCTATGCATGTTAGTATGTGCTTTCATTTCTTTGCAGAACTCAATCAATTGTGTTAGCTTGCCTCTTCTGCATTTATTGATATGCTTTTATTATGATTTATTTGGGTAATTGTATTTATTAAAATTATTTTTAAAGTAGTTAAATATATGTCTCCACTATGCTATAAGTTGGAGGATGACAAAGCTCATGTCTACCACGTTTGACCCTGTAACTTGGTAACATCACCATTCTCTAGGTCTCTGTGTCTGGATATTACAAGAATGTCTTTCTTTTCTTTCTTCCAGTCTTTTCATCTAACAAGACTCAAAAGCCAGTTCTCCAACATGTCTCACTATGCAGTCTGTTTCGACTCCCATGGCTTAGCTTGAGGTCCTTCTCATAGCCCAGAAGGATGAGAGGCAGGGTTGGCACATGGCTCTCCCTGCTCCCAGTCTATCCAATGAACTGAACAAACACTGTGCTTCCTAAAGGGGGACTTGCACTCATAACACCTTACCCAGGAGCTTCTGATACCTCTGTATAGTCAATGTTCCCCTTCCTACCCTTCCTGTCTCTGTCTCTGTCTCTCTGTCTCTGTTTTTCTCTCTCTTTCTCTGCTCCCTTCCTGATCTGTGAGAATGCAGGGCACTGGTGTCCACTACTCTGGTAGAAAGGAGCAGGAGAGTTACTTTATCCTTCTCTTAAGTGTTGTCCTAGTCACTGTGTAGCCCCAGGGAAATCTATTAAAGGAAGGCAAAACAATTTAAAAAGCACGGCTTGTAGGACAAACTAAGGAAAAACAACAAGTAAGCATGTAGCATACTTCAGTTTGGGATGAAGCTGCCTGGACACTGGGAGTGGCTGAAACCATGTGTGAAGTTGTCTGTGCAACTCTGAGAAAGTCATTTAACCTCTCTGTGATTCCAGTTTCTAACCTGCCAAAAGTCCTACTCTGTTCAAATGTCCTCTCTGAAAGTCATATTTAAATTCAATTCCCATTTTAACACTAGTAAGAGGTGATCAGTCAGGAACACTTTACCTTCCTATGTTGGTTCTATGATTATAGAAAAGGCAGAGTTAGGGGGGCACTGGTGGCTCTTGCCTGTAATCCTTGCTACTCAGGAGACTGAGATCTGAGGATCATAATTCAAAGCCAGCCTGGGCAGGAAAGTCTGGGAGACTTATCTCCAATTAACCACCAGAAAATTGGAAGTGGAGCTGTGGCTCAAGTGGTAGAGAGTTCGCCTCGAGCTGAAGAGCTCAGGGACAGCGCCCAGGCCCAGAGTTCAAGCCCCACTACTGACAGCCTGCCCTGCCCTGAAAAAAAAAGAAAGAAAAGGCAGAGTTTGTTTCTTCTTTTTGTCCCAAGAGATGACACAGCAAGAAGTCACTCAGCAGATACCAGAACATCAATCTTGGATATCCTAGCGTCTAGAACCATAAAATTTGGTTCTTTATAAATGATCTAGTTTTAGATATTTTGCTATAGAAACATCAAACAGATCAAGTCAGAGTTGTATTATATGAAGGAACAGGAAATGCTTGGAAAAGTGCCTGGCACACAGTAGTTTCTATAAATCTGGTAGCTAGCATTGCTCTTCATTCTGTAGCTATTTGTCCAATACAAATGGGCAAGGTACTACATTGCTCCTGGGCAGGGTATAACTAGGGAAGCAAGAAGGGTAAGGAAAAAACTTAGAAAAGGGAAATCCAGAATGACTCAGTTTGCTGACCTGGACATGCTGTGAAACAGGTACTAAACGAAAATATAGTAGGAGAAGCTAGAGTAGAAACTAAAAGCCTAGTGCTGGTGGCTCATGCCTGTCATCCTTGCTACTGAAGAGTCTGAAACCTGAGGATCTGGGTTCAAAGCCAGCCTGGGCAGAAAAGTCCATGAGACTCTTAACTACAACTAACCATCAAAAAGCTAAAAGTAGAGCTGTGGCTTAAGTGGTAAATTGCATTCTCGAGCACAAAAGCTCAGGGATAGTACCCAGGTTCGGACTTCAAACCCCAGGACCAACACACACAAAAAAGAAACATATGTTTATGCTTTATACTAAATTCCTCCTGGTTTATTACTAAACTGTGTCAGGTTTAGTAACTGTGTGCAATCCAGTCTGGTATTAGTGGCTTACTCCTGTAATCCTATCTACTCAGGAGGTTGAGATCTGAGGATCTCGGTGCAGGAAAACCCATAAAAAACTGGAAGTGGAGGTGAAGCTTCAGAGGTAGAGCTCCAACCTTGAGTGAAAAATGTAAAGAACAGAGGTCAGGTCCTGAGTTCAAGCCCCACTACACTCTCTCTCTCTCTCTCTCTCTCTCTCTCTCTCTCTCTCACACACACACACACACACACACACTATAGTGTGTGCTATTTTTAAGAGCCAAGAAAACAGATTAGAAAAGGTTTCAGAAAAGAGCAAGATAAAGGTTTATGGGCTCATGTTTCTATTCTAGACAATTCCTTGGGGAAATAGTTGGTTAAATCAGAAATGCTACAGAAGATGCCAGCGTCGTGGTTTGCACGCCTCCTTCCTGTCAGCGAAGGGATCATGTGAACACTCACCCTCCTTGCTTCTCTATAGACCTCCCAGAATAAAGTTTTAGGTTTGTTTTGCTCTCTGCAGCCAAGTAGGCACACAGGAGTCAAAGAATAACTGCTCTAACAGTATCAGATTTGGGAAGCTGATCTTATTAAGAACCACCATCGCTACTTACTTAGCACTTATGCGTGAGACTTATGTATTAAGTATTTTACATATCTTACTTAATTAGGTGGGATTTTTCTGTACCTGTAGACTATTAGAGCAAGAAGGACCCTCAGCGCTCACGTGGTCCTACCTTGCATTTTATGAAGTAGACACTTGAAACTGTGTGAAAGATTAACATAGCTTATCTATCTTAATCATAGTGAGTCATCTATGATGTGTGGTAGATCTGTGACATGAATGTATCTATGATGTATAATCATATCAAGTTGTATATTATTGTTATGATAACTATCTCTTCATAGTGAGTTATCGCCACCCAGAAGCCAGGAAAAGGACCAAGGATGATGCATCTGGGCATTGTGAAGCTGTGTGGGCTCCTCAATCGTTTTTAGCCATTGACCAAAGCTGTATCTGTGTCTTAATTAACTCTGTGAAAAAGATAATTTCCCCAAATATAGATTACATCTTTTGTGTGAAATGAACTCAGACTACTTAGGTGTATGAAAATCATGAGCATTAACACTGGGCTGAATTACCCATTGCCTGCCCTGCTCCTATTTTATTGTCATGTATAATTTCTTTTTAATGCCTCAAAAATTTAGATCAAATAATTGTGCATTGTGTGTGTGTGTGTGTGTGTGTGTGTGTGTGTGTGTAGGTGTGATTGTGTTAAAGAAAGGTATTTGTCTGACATTTCCATTTCCATCAAAAAGCAGCAAATTTCCTCTGTGAGCCCACACCTTTTCTTCCCAAAGATGAACAATGGCACAATATGGGGAGCTATTCCTCCTCTAACAATGGGCGGGCTCATCTTCTGAACAATCCCTCCTCCATCCGTCCATTCTCTCCAAAGGCCTCCCGTGCCCTGTGCTCTGCTGGCTGACAATCCAGATGCTCTGGGCTCCTGCTCAGTCTCTGCCTAACATCTGATTTGAAGCATTGCACTGAAACCATCTGCTGTACTTGGGGGATAAAGGGTGGGGTGAGGAATGCTTTGTACAAATGTGTCCAAATAGGGCAATCAGGAGAGGAATAATAAGATGGGAATGTCTGTCTGGTGCCTGGCACTCCAATTGGCTACTTGGTGGCTGTCCGGGCATTTGTGCACTCTGCCTTTATGCCAAGTGGATGTCGGCTTGTGTATCTTACCATTTCTTAGCAGTAGGATATTCATGACATGCTCTGATGGAACCGACTGTTTTAATGGCAAAGTGAGAATTGTGAAGTTCAAAAAAACAACCTGCAATGGATTGCAAAGTTACTCTTCTTGAAAGATGCCTTTGAGCTCCGCCGGCCTCCTTTGTAGCTAACATATATTTGGAACAGCCATGATTCTTGTTTCTTTCTTAGTGTGGATCCATTTCCAACTGCGCTGGACGTGTGCCCTTCCTTGCAGCTCTGTGCAGGGGTTTCGGTGGGCTGTCTGTGGGTTTTATTGAACATCTGTAAACTCCCAGCTTGGGTATGCTTCCAGCTACTGCTTTAATCTCTTCCTGGGATCTGTGCTCTAGGTTCTGAGCGCAGGGGCTAGGACGGCATCTGTCTCACTGTTGCAGGGGGAGGAATGAACAGTAACAAGCGTTTCCATGAGTGGGCTGGGGAGCAGGATGCAGTTCTCAGGAGTCTGCAGTCACTTGCTTTAGTGTGCTCTGTTTTTTTTGTTTCCTTCCCTTCAAGAAATCTTGAGGTGTATTCTTCAGGTTATCATTGATGGAGTATCCAGGACTTCATCGGGCAAGAATATTACCCCTAATTTTCCCCAATATTTGTTCTTTCGGAGGAGGGCTGGGAGAGCGAGGATGCCCCTGTGGATTCACATAGACAGGTGGTGGAGAAAATAAGTAGGGAAACAGCTGCTCAGTCTTGGGTCGAGAGTGGGTGGGCACACCAGGAAACAGTAACTAACCAACATCTGTTGTGTGGCCACCAAACCGACGGATCCTTGGTGCTTACCTCCTCTTGGTGGCTGGGTCTGGGTGCGGCCAACACCTGTTGAATGGCTGACTGGCCTGTGCAAGGATGCAGGACTCAGCTTTAACATCCTGGAAGAGCCTGCTGTGGCTACAACCAAGAGAAAAGTGGCTCAGGTCTTCATTCTGTGTGCCCCTGCGTGCCAGGACTGTGAAAGTGCTGATTTCAACCAGATTTCTTTTTCCAGTCTCTCCCTCCCTCCCTCCCTCCCTCCCTTTATCTCTCTCTCTCCCTTTCTCTCTCTCTCTTTTCTCTCTCTCTTTCTCCCTCTCTCCCTCCCTTCCTCCCTTTCTCTCTCTCTATCTCTCCCCCTCCTCCCTCTCTCATGGTTCAGTCTCTCAGGAATGAGTCTATGATGAGATTTTCATCCCCTCCCCCTTCTCATACGATCTGGGATGTTCTAATATCCTTTTCTAATCTTAGAAGATACTCAATTTAGAATTTCATAAATTCCCACACTTCAAGGCAAGGGAAAAGGATTCCTTTCACTAAGAAAAGTAAAACAACAACAGCAAGTTGACTGCTTTGTACAGTTGAACCTCTTTCTCACTGGGAATGCAGAATGGGTAATGCAGCGGTAGGGAATCCTAAAGGTTTTCTTGGTGTCATTAGAATACCTAAAAAGTACCTTTGGGAAGTGGATGTGTGGCTTAAGTGGTAGAGCAGCAGCCTTGAGTACAAAGGTTGAACAAGAATGCAAGGCCCTGAGTTCTAGTCCTGTTACTGGCACTATACACCTATGCACACGCACGCGCACATGTGCACACACACACACACAATTATTTATGGATTTAAATAGATTTTCTCCTCTGGTTGGAGTATGTGGAGAAAATATTTTAGAGGATGATGTTCTTATCTAGGGTAATAATAGCACCTTCAGAGACCTTCAGTAATAATAATAATGAAAACTGCTATTATGGATTGTTTTCTATGAGCCAAGCCTTTAAGAATCCTGCCTTCATTTTCATAACATTACTTTTCAAGCTGCTATTGTTACCCTTGTTATAAAGAATCAAGGCTCAGAGTTAAGAAATTAACAAAGCATATCTGAGCTTAATGAGTGACGGAGTTCAGATCCCAACTTACTTCCCTGATTCTTAATCTCATTGTCCTTATTAATATCATTTAAACTTTTCTCTAGACATAATTGTATTTTCTAAGAGGACTATGAGTGCTGAGAAAATTGCTGTTAAGGGACATTGGTAATTAGAGCAATCAAGGTGGCAATCACAGTACTTTTCTCAGAGGCTTACAAGCTGTGGCTCATGCTTGTCATCCTAGCTACTTAGGGAACGGAGATCAGGAGGATTATAGTTCTAGGCCAGTACAGGTAGAAAAGTCTCCAAGACTCCATCTCCAAAATAACCAGAAAAAGTATGCTTGAAAGTGTGGCTTAAGTGGTAGAGGGCCAGTTTAGAAAGTGTAAGGCTCTGAGTTCAAACTCTAGTACCAGATCCGCTCACATCCCCCAACACAGAACACATACAACAATAACAACAAAAAACACCACCAAGAAAGAATTAGCCTAGCAAAGTATCTTAATCCTGTACTCCTAATTACTTAGGAAGCTGAGCTTGGGATCACGGTTGGAGGTCAGCCCCAGCAATAAGAAGTTTGTGAAACTCCCTCTCAACAAATGGCTGAGTGTGTAGGCTCAGGCCTTTCGTCCCGGTGATGGGGAGGGAAAGCACAAGTAGGAGGTTGGCATTCTAGGTCAGCTGAGGCATGAAGTAAGTAACTACCTTGAAAAGAACCAAAGAAGAAAGGAGTTGGAGGCATGGCCTAGGCATCAGAGTGCCTGCACAGCAAGCACAAGGTCTGAGTTCAAGTCCCAGTAATGCCAAAAGGTTACAGAAAAAAAAAATAGAATAGCGGAAGTATGTTTGCACAGTTCCCACCACAACCTGCATGTATTTTCCTTAGCTTCTAAATCATGCGAGCCTTATGCTGCTCTTGGGAGTTGTTCTTAAGCGAAAAATAAGCCCAGGACATTGCGGGGTCATCCCTTGCCATCTCGTAAGGCCTAGACCCTCAATGCGTGTCTTCCATTTGCCATCTAGGCCTGGGTGCTATGGCGCATGTCCATCGTTTCAGATCAACTTTTGCTTGGCTCTGGTTTCCTAGTCACAGCACCAAAGGATACAGTTTTTCCACTTCCAGTGTCGCTTTTTATCTCTTTGATTTGTTATGTGCTAGAACCACAATGCCAAATACGTTGGCTGCCTGTCATCAGCAATTTAGCTGATCCAGTAGGAAAAGCACCCCCCGCCCCCAAGAACCAAAATGAATTGGGAGAACAGCTCAGCTGGGTGGCTGGCACGGAGAGCCATTTTGGGCTCAGACGCAGCTTAAACTGGGAAGTCAGCTGGCGCATTTTCTGTATTGCCAATAGCGCTCTCGTTTAGATCTTGAGGTCTAAATTTTATGTGGACATATGCAGCGATGGAGTACCCATTTCCAGAACTCTTCTCAGGAATAATATATTTTATAGTCTAAGAAAAATGCAAATCAAAGCTGAGCACTGGTGGCTCACACCTGTAATCCTAGATACTCAGGACGCTGAGATCTGAGGATCATGGTTCAAAGCACCCAGGCAGGAACCTCTGGGAGACTCTTATTTCCAATTAGCTACCAGAAAACGGGAAGTGGCGCTGTGGTTCATAGTGCTAGTCTTGAGCTGAAGAGCTCAAGGATAGTGCCCAGGCCCTGAGTTCAAGCCCCACAACCCCACCCCCACCCCCCCGCCCCACCAAGCCCTGCAAAAAAACCCCAGAAAAATACAAATAAGCTACTTTGGAGGGAAGTGTGAAACGACATGAAGGTAAATCCTTCAGTAACAATAGTTGGCAAAAGCTAAATTGCTAAGAAAGGACAGAAAAGAGAATTTGGTGGTCCCAAAAGTGCTTTATCTCCATGTTAGTTCTCATCATCTCCTATAGATAAAGTTGAGTAGATATTTCAATTGGACAAGATAGAAATGTTGCCTACATAAGACCACTAAATTGTTAGCCTACTAGGTTGTAAAAGGTCTCAGTGTGACCCTGACTCCATTAACCCTCGACCTAGATGCTAGAACTAATCTCCATGGCTAGTATCCAGACACCTCCCCCTTATTACTCCTGTAAACCCAGGCATCATCATCATCATCATCATGACATCATCATCACCATTATCATCATCATCATCATCATATTTGCTGATGAGGATATCTGAGATATTAAGTAGAATTCCCATGCCATTCATCAAAGAGGCAGAGTTGGCTTCTAAAACCATGTCATGGTCTAGCCTTCCATTCCTCCCCACAGTCTTTAAAAGGGAGAGTAACATTACATCAAAATTCTAACAATGGCTATTGAATACTTTCCTGTCAAATGGGGTTCCTCTATATCTCTTCCTGGTGTACCAGGAAGGCTGATTTCTTCGAAGTAACCCCCCAAGTAAATATGTATTATGTATGTGTGTATATATATATGTATATATGCATATATATATGTATGTACTGTCTTCTTATTCTAGAATGCATTCTCAATGACTAGCAATTAACAATTGTGCCTTTAGTGAGCACATTTAAAAGTGCGTTATTATTCATTCTTATTAAACAAAAAACAAACACCTGCCTCCAGCCAATGGAGACTTGGGTCCCTTAACATTTCTGTTAGAATGTGTCAAGATTTCTCTGCTTGGGACTTAAGAGCTCTTCAAAAGTTTAGGGAAGTTATATATATCTATATCTATCTATATCTCTATATCTATATCTCTATCTCTATATCTATCTATATCTATCTATCTATCTATCTATCTATCTATAGTATCAAATGAGAATTTCTAGTCTGTTCAGAAAAATTAGGGTTAGGGCTATAGCTGTACAGCAGAACTTGCTTAGCATTGGCAAGTCTTTGGGTTCCATCCCTAGCACTTTCCATCCCTCAACAAATACAGAAAAAAGCAAAATCAAACCACCTGTAGTCATCATCGAATCCATGTCACCAGGGACTTTGTAAAATCCTGCATCAGTGGTATCTGGCGGTGGGAATGACTGAGCCATATTCTATTTTTCTTTTTCCATTAGCCTGAGTTAGTGTTTCTGAACGGAAGTGTCCTCTTGTCCAGTACATTTTTTCTCCCTAAATCTTAAAACTTATTTTCTGTGGAGTTGCTAAAAGGTTAGGATTACAGACACATATTTTCTTCCTCAACTACCTATCATTTAACCATTATCGAGCTATATCTCTTATTATTTTCTTTCTCGAGCTTACTGCAGAAATCTGTGCAGTTTGAGACTGTGATTTTCCTGGAGTTTGTCTTTGGGATTCCCACTGTGAGTGGATGCACACTTTTTTTTTTAGAGCTTCAGAGCTTGAGGAAGGAAAAAAAGATTGTCTTCAGGACTCTGTTCTTCAGTTACTCTCCTTTCTGCCCTTCTGGGCTGCAGTTCATCGCCCCATCACCGACTCTTCCACTCCTGGTCCCAAGACAGAGTTCTGGGACCTTATCTAGGTGTTGCTCCTGGTCATGAGTGGAGTGCTGCCCATTAGATGGTTTGGAAGACATCCATGTGGATTTTGGAGAGGCTGGCTGGATAGTAAGAGCCACTGAACAAGAGAATGATGTATTTTCACTTCTGGCAGAACTGGAGGAGACAGATGTCACTCACTCCTTGTTCAAAGTGTTAAAAATGAACACAGTAATGAAGAATCATTAAGAGAAAGAAAAGTAAAAGAAGGGAAAATAAATTGAAGACTAGGCTGAATTAGAGGATCTAGACTTTCTGCTCTGGCTCTAATCAGGCTCTTTATTTCCTTCTTCCCTCCCTCCCTCCCTTCCTTCCTTCGTTCCTTCCTTCCTTCTTTGTTGTTCATAGGTCTTGAACTCAGGGCCTGGGCACTGTCTCTGAGCTCTTTTGCTCAAGGCTAGCATTCTAGCACTTTGAGCCACAGCTCCACTTCCAGTTTTCTGTTGATTAATTGGAGATAAGAATCTCCCAGACTTTCCTACCGGGGCTGGGTTTGAACTGTGATCCTCAGACCTCAGCCCCCTGAATATCTTAGATTACAGGTGTGAACTACCAGTGTCTGGCCTGGTTTTTGGACTACTGAAGTTCTGAAAAAGATTTTCATTGACAAAATGAGACTGCAGCAATCACCAGCAAACAGTGGGCATTCATTTTGCCTCGCCTCTTCATTCCAGAGCAAGGTAACAGCTACTGTGGGAAGATTATGAATAACCAGATATTGTCTTTTCCTTATATTTAAATTAGTGGAATAGATATTGGGAAATAATGCTGGCCATTGAGGTCTGATGGCATCTGTGTTTGTACTCAAGATATTATTTCTGTTCTGTGACAGTGACACTTAGTCTACTAGCAAGGGACGAGTGACATTCTTTGGGAATAATAGTGTCTACTCTCTTAGAAACGTTTCATGTTCTGCAGACTTGGTACCATATGGTTTCCATAAAACTTCTGCCAAAATTCCCCTAGTTCTCTCAAGAGCTTATACCTCCTCTGTTCTTTCTAGTCTCCTGCTGTGAGTGTCAGACGTAGGAGAAGCAGACAAGCTGCAAAGGGAAGGCGAAGGAAGATTCAAGCTCTACTACTATGTGGTGGCAATGTAGATGGGTTCCAACCCCCCTCGATTTGCTCAAGATGATGATTGTGAGATCCACAGGACTGTCTGGAAGACATCCCACGGAAGTCATTTTATTGTGCCCAGAAGCTGGAGGAGGAGCAGAAGGCAAGTTAAATGATATCTCTTGGGAATGCTGGGTGGGCTGATGAGCTGGACACAGGGAGTGGGGATTGGAGGGGAGGTCTTAGGTGCTTTGTACTCCATAGAGAAAAGGACTTGCAACCTAGAGGCTGGTCTGAATGTGTGAAGAAAACATAACAGCATGTAGAATGGGACAATATATAGACATGCTCACTCCTGATTATGGGTTATGGCTGGTAGGCATAGGAAAACAGGTTCTATGCCCGAGTGGGTACTGAACTGGCTTGTTTTCTCCCTCCTGACCCTTGTGAGCTGTATTAGAGCAACTGTCCCCAACTCCAACCCTAAAAGCAAGTGCAAAATATTATCTGTTTCTTTATTATTGTTAAGTAGTTGTACAAAGAGGTTTCAATTTGCAAAATATTCTTGAATGCTAATGATAGTCTTACTAAACAGGCTGGTGGAGTCTGCTACTTGCTACTCTTTGCTAATTTTTGAGAATATATTGGGAAATAGATTTCTTGAGATTAACAAACATTTATTAGCTCTGGAAGGGTGTTCATTAGGTTGGGTGTAAACCTTGGGCATCTGTTTGGTTTTGGACTTTTTCTCCATATTATTATTATTGTTATTGTTATCTTTAAGTAGCTGTATAAAGGAGTTGCCATTTAACAAATCAGTATATGAATATATCTTGCTCAATATTACCACTTTAACCTTCTCATCCACCCCTCTCCTACTTGCCCTCCTTCACTCTTCTTAATTATGTAGAATATACATTGAATTCTTGGCCTTTAATAACTACTAACCTTAAAAAACCTATTTTCATAGTCTTTGATGGTCCAACATAGGTTAGCAAACAACAACAATAACAACAAACAAAAACCAACAATGTCAACAAAAATCAAACAGCTGGCTTCTGTGACTTATTCCAGAAATGATAGTAAGGAAATGTAACCATCAGTCCATTTTTTACTGAACTGGGCAAATCCAGTGGGGTGTCGATTTTGGACCTGATTTGAGATAGCTGGTGCTCAGCCCATCAGGAGATGATGAGTGACCACATATGTAAGAGAGGGGTGGGGTGAGACAGAAACTGTTGGGGATAATATCTAGACTGGATCTCACTCTCACCAGGGGTCTATTTGTGCAGGTTCTGTGGGCAGAAGTCTATCACTGCTCTGTGCTGGGGTGGGTGAGGTAGTTGTCTGCCTTTCCTGCTGAGGGTCTTTCATCAGCCTGAAGTGTATCTCTGATGTTTTAGGTGGCCCCTGGGGCTTCTGCTGAACTTGACCAGTAAGGACATACCTCATCTCCCCAATTAGAATTGTTTCTACATGTATGAAGATGAGCTGATTAAATATTCCCTCGAAGGAAGTAAATAAAAACCCCAAAACATGAACCCTCCCCCCTTATACTGGTTCCATCCGATGGATACAGTGATGGCTGATAAAAGGATAGCTCTAGCCACACAAGAATTTTCAAGAAAGATGTCTGAGATGGATCCCCAAACTCTCCAGTTTCCTTTTTAATTTTATTTAAAAAATTATTTTTTCATGGGTCAGAGAGTACCTGTTAGCTTGGGACAATATTGGTTTACAAATCCAGGGACACATTCAAAGAGGCAGAAAACAGGGCAACAGGATGTAGTAAAAATTAGGCCCTAGACAGGACAGACACTTGTCCTATCTCTGGGCAGGATCACTGTGAAATGTCAAATACGCAGAAGCCCGGAAATTTGCTGCTCTTGATTTACACACAGGATAAAGCAAGCACACACCAGCAGTTTTCTGCTAGCATCAAGCTTTCTGTGCACACAGCATCCACTTATCCTTCCTGCACCCCATCCTAGCTCCCATGGGGCCTCTAGGGACTACCTCCCCCCAACACCCTCTTCCTTGTCTTATTCTAGACCATGCAATCCCTCGAACCACCTTGACTGTCTTGTCAAATGAGTTATTGCTTTTCAAACAGATAGCCCAAATGACATCCTTTATAATTAAAGGCTTCTGGCTTTCAGTTTTAAAAGTGTTATTTGCCAGGGAAAGCCTACCCTAAATAAATAAATAAATAAATAAATAAAGCAGACTTACCATTAAATATTGATTTAAACTGGGAAACTGGCTCCTAATTTTGTTATACCAGTTTTGATCTCTACGGCCTCTGGGCATCTGTTTCAATTTGGTCAAATTGAAATGGGGAGGGGCAGTGCCAGGCTAACAGTAAGGTGATCCAATATAGCAGGATGAGTTGTATTTGATGAAAAAAAAAAGAACAAGACACAGCCCTCTGCAGGTCTGGAGGGCTGGGGAACTGGGCTTAGATAAAATAAGCACTGATGAGCATCTTTACTCATCCATGGGCTGGTCTGAGCTGGTGGTTATTATGATTAGTTTTGAAATGTACAGAGAATGTTGTGTCTGTCTCTTTTCTTTTTTGTATCTCCTGCTGTGTAAACTTTTCTGCTAGCTGGGCTGGCTGGACATTTTCCCCCATGATCCTTCCCTCCACACACACACACACACACACACACACACACACACACACACACACACACACACACACATATATGAACCAAATTCCTCCAATGTCTGCTCCAAGGCCTTTTTATTCTTTTCCTATCAAGGGAATAGACAGGGTTCTCAGAAGTCTCTTCTGGTCTTGAATATTTACACGTTTGAGTTATTATTCATCTCTGTGTGAAACAAGAGAAGGCAAACAGGAATGGGGAGGGTTAAAAGCTCTTTAACACAGGGCCCTTGATGGAACTGAACTCCATGGCTGTGAAGTGCCGGAGATCTATTAGTTTTGACAACCCCAGTTATTCCAGTGTCTCTTGTGGTCTGTAAAGTTAACAAGGGCTTAGAAGAGATGATAAGGCAGGCTACTGGTTTGTATTTCCAGACTCATAAATATTTCACAACATCATTTTCTTACAATCAGATACATTAGTTTGCCAAGTGGAGAAGTTGCTGGGCGTTGCTTGCTCAGTGCTGATGTTGAGCAAAAGCTCTGTTTTCTGATCAGCAGACAAGAGAGTCTGCAAAGTGTGCCATCTTTGCTGCTTCCCACACCTGCCTTTCCAATGCATGGTGGCTTTCGACCTCTAGAAGCCACTGATGGTTTCCCTAAGAAATATACTTTTTGGTTCTATGGGGGGGGGAAGCACCCATCTTAGCCCCACGCCTCTGTTCTTTCTCCTGTTCTCATCTTGCCGATGCCCTGTGTTTCTTTGTACTTTACCCTGTGGTTGGTTGAATCAAGCACCAAAGGGTGAATTTAATTTGGAACAAAACTCTGTCTCGATCGAACTGCCTTGACTCATGCTCACACACAGCAACCAGCAATTCCCCGAGGCTGTGACTCACCCATCGCCCATCACAGGCTCTAAACATTAAGTCCATCCTCAGCATCTCTCACAGCTAACCTAACTACCACACGAAGCAGGGGAGGGACCCAAGAGTGGGCCAAGGAGTAGCGGCTTTCCCCCTGGTGTAATCAAAGTGAGTGCATGGATATCGCTTGACTAGCAGCTGCGGTATTAATTTTCCTTTTTGGTTGCTTGACTCACAGCAAGAATCATGTCAAGGCAGCAGTGAAGCAATTAAATTGATTTTAATCTTTGTCAGGGAAGATAACATGCCTCTTTCTCTTCTCATTTAAATAATTAAAGTTTCAGTAGGTATTATTTCTGGCTTTAAAGAAATTGGTATCTTAATGTAATAGAATCCTTGTAATTATATACTTAATGGTTCTTAATAAGTTAATCATGGTTTTTCATTTACTGTGTATTTTTTTTTTACTTACTAAAGTTTTATTTGTTATCGTGACTACGCTTTCATGCATATGGGGGAAAACACAAAGAATGATGGATATAAAACAGTCCTGTCATTTATTACGATTACACCTTTCAACAGCTAGCTCCTTTTCCTCTCCAGGTGTCCTGGACTTAAGTTTGCAGTAAAAAGTTTTATATTTCAGTGTATTTCTTTTAAAAAGAAATCTATTTATTTTAATAAACATTGTGTTTATTTTCATGTTGTTGAGTCCTTGGTTTTGATAAAAATGACATGTATAACTGTATTGTATGGAAATATCATTAAAGTCCTAGAGAAATCTTTTCTGCATTTATTTACTTTTTACAACATTTACAAATGGGACAAAGAAATGGAAGGGCCTGGAAAAATTATATTAAATGACGTAAGTCAGGCTGAGAGGTATAGGACATAAATGTTTTCTCAGGTGTAGAGGTTAGATCTAACTTATAAGTATATATGTAAACATTTACAGGCCCGTATCCATGCTTACACAAATGTAAGAACTGAAGTATGGAATATGCAGGAGATAATTCTAATGGTGTAGTTCCTTTGAACAACTAACTTACAGTTTAACAAAATGAATATCAGGAAACTGGAGCTTGAGGTATGTATGTTGTGGGGTGTCAAGGGGAGGAGGGTAGAGAAATGAGAGGAAGGGTGGAAGAATGCAGTCACACTATTCAAGGCGCATGTGTAAAACTGAAGTGAGGAAAACTGAGGGGATGGGTGGGATTAAGAGCCACAGGGGAAAATGATGGAAGGGGTGACATGGACCAAGATGCATTGTACTCACAAACTGATGTGTCAAATTGTAATCCCTTGGTACAGTTACTTAAAGACAATAAAACCATAATGAACAATTAAAGAGTGCAAAACATTTTCTCTTTTGATATTCAAATTGTGTGTAGTTATTTTACTCCTTACATTGACTCCAACATGGTGAGACGTATTGTGTGCATTTCAAAGACTGGGGAATGGGGCACATGGAGAGGCTTCCTCATTAGATGTTGAATTTCAGCTGTGATGGGTGTATAGGTTTTAGAATACTAGACACTGAATCCTTTAATGATCATGAATCAAATAATGGGTTACTTGATTAACTGATGAATTACAAAGGGTGCAAAGAAATGGAAGGACCTCAAAAAATTATGTTGAGTGAAGTAAGTGGATTAATCAATTATTTGATGAATTGAATATCAGTTATTTAATTTGTTATAGTGTGTGACTGATAAAAACAGAAGCCCTGCTATCTTAGACGGTAGTTTTCCATCTGGACTCTTCAGGGTGCTGAATGCTGACTGAGAGGAGAGTTTTCATCTTACACCAGTACCACGGTCCTAGACCAGAAATATTGAGCTTAGACAGAGGCAAAACTAGCATCCTGGAGTAGGCCTCTTTACCCAAGACTTGCTGGGGGTGTGGGGGCTTCACTCTTCTGTATAAATGAACTGATAATTGAATTGTTGAATTAGTGAGTTGAGAAGAAGGCTGGTATTTTCTCCTGTCCTGAATATTGCAGAATGTCACTGCACCTGGGTAAACAGATGACAGAACAATATTCTTCCTTTTGGCATGAACTGTAAGGACCAAACTGTTCCATGCTGCCTGCCTGCTTAGTGTTTCTTATGCTTGCCCACCTTGCACAACTCTACATGGTTTGAAAATCCGCATAACACTATCAACATATGAAATGAACCTGAAAGTAGAGACAGAACATATTATGTCTTGGTGATAGAAAGAATTATCACCAATACTTTAGGGTGTGAGAACCTGGAAATGAATTATGTCTATTCTTTTCAGGTTTTTTTTTGTTGTTGGTGGTGGTTATTATAGAAGAACATATGTGTGGATTTTTTTTAGTAGAGTGATCTTTAGTCACTTTAGTTTTTTTTTCTCTCTCTCTCTCTCTCTCTCTGTGTGTGTGTGCCAGTAGCAAAGCTTAAATTTAGCATCACATTCTTGTTTCACTTTCTTGCTCAGAGCTGGTTTTCTATCACTTGAGCCATGCCTCCAGTCCAGCATTTTGCTGGTTAATTGGAGATTTAGTCTTATAGATGTTTCTACCTGGGCTGATTTTGTATCACAGTCCTCCAAGTATCAGCCTCCTGAGTAGCTAGGATCACAGGCATGAAGCAGTGCCAGGCTCTCATTTTATGTTAGGACTGTGGATCCCTACATAATTGGCCACACTGAAGCAGCATTCTTCAGAAAGATAGGATATTGACAAGGACATCAACTCACGGGATCGAGTCAGTGGTGGTGGGGTGGGTGAGCTGTCTAAGGCAGGAGGCAGGCACACCACAGGTTTTTTTTCATAGCTGTTCAGCTCCTGCCTTCCAGGGGATGTCATGGAGATACATGGCCTACCATGCCTTCTCTCTGCCCTGTTGGAGCTGTAAGTATTTTTATGCCTTCCCTATTTAATCCTGACACAAATGCCATAAATTAGGTAAGCTCTTACCAACTGAAAGTTACCAGGGATGAGATTGGGGAAGTCTACAAGATGTAAGGGTGCACAATTAGTTCTAGGTTAGCCAGGATGCTGATCCAGCCTTTGACATTTGGCTGGTTCATGAGAAGGGGGTAGTTTTTCCTTCCTCCTCAGGCCAGGCCAGCACATTTTACTTTGTTGTTGTTTTTAACATTGTTGTCATCATCATCATCATCATCATTATCATCATCATCACATGGCCAAAGGTGGAGGACTGGGAGAAATGCAGGCAGTCACTTCTCTTCCCTTCTCTCTACTAACAGTGAAAACGTGGAAACTTCCTGCAAGGTGAGCTAGCAGGTGTGAAATGCCACAAAAGGTGGCATGCGCATAATAAAGTCAAATAAAGGAGTTCCGTGTATTTGCAGAGCAAATTTGTCCTAGCCTGTCCTAATGGTGGCTTTAAAGCAGTATATTTAAACACAAACAGTTGAAGAAATTTACTCATCTTGCAAATGAGTTTTCTGCTAACAGCCACCCACTTCCTCTAGAACACCGACCACAGTGTACATTTGTCACATGGTTCCAACCCAAGTGGAGATCTGTCTTGTCTATCGTTTGCCCCTAGTGCCTAGCAATGCTGGGCTGAAGGATTCATTCATCAGCTTCACGAATATTCATTAAGAAGATGCAATATTACAGGCATTTCTCCAGGTATTTAGGATACAGTCCTGAAGAAGAGAGACACGATTTTTCTCAAATGCATCTTGTATTCCGGAATGTTCTACTAAACAATAAACAAACAGCTAAGATGAGTCTTCTGAAGCAAATTGAACGTGGCATGGGATAAAAGACGAGACAGAAGATTTGGAGGGTGGAGAAGGAGGACTCTAAGGAAGGGACAGTGGAAATGATATTTGCATGGCAAGATTCAAGTGCGTAGGAGAAAGGCTTGTTGTGCTTTGCCCTGTAGGAGGGCTCCCAGCTGAAGGGGTGAGGCCAGAGGTATGAGGGTGAGTGGAAAGTTTCTGAGGCATGCCAAATGCTGAGGCTGGAGGCGGGGCTGTGAAAAATACCATGCTGTAGGGGTTCTCCAAAACTTCATCCAAGCGAAAAATCTTTGTGCCTCAAAGGACACAATCAGAAAGTGAAGTGGCAATCAACCCATAGAATGGGAGAAAACATTGGCAAATCATATATCTGATAAGGATCTTGTGTAGGTGTTACGTGAAGAACTCATGATATTCAATAGCAAAGGGATAAATAACCCGATTTAAGAATGGGCCAAGGATCTGAATAGACATTGCTTCAAAGAAGAGTTGTAGATGGCTAATAAACAAATGGAAAGATTTTTCTCTGTCATTGGTGATCAGAGGGATGCCAATTAAAAAAACCCACAAGATACCCTTTTATATTCACTGGGAAGTTATGTTTCTAAACAACAACAACAACAACAACAGATAATAACCAGAGTTGGTAACAATGTGAAGAAATTGGTATCCTTGCATACTTTTGGTGATGTAGATGAAAATGCTCAATGGTGCAGCTTCTTTGGTTGTTTTTAATGAAGATTCATTAAATATAGAATGACCATGTCCCCATTGATTATAACTTTACTTATATACTTAGAAATGAGAGTACATGTTCACACTAAAACTTGTACTCAAATGTGTACAGCGGCATTATTCATAATAGCCAAAAGATTAACCCAGATGTTCATCAGTTGATAAACAAGTTGTGGTATGTCTATACAGTGGAATTGGCCATAAAAAGGAGGGGAGTACTAGCATCATGGATGAACCTTGAACACCCTCTTATGTCACCAATCCTCTTATGGCAGACCAATTATGTCCTCTTATGTCAGACCAGTTCCAGAATAGGAAAATCCACACGGAGAGGTTGATGGGTGAGAGTTGATGGGTGATGCATTGTGGGAAAATAGTTGATAGTCAAAACACACAATGTTTCTCCTCCAGGGAATTAAAAATGTTTCAATATTGGTTATGGAGACTTTTGGATATATCTATGAATATGCTAAATCCAACTGAAGGTACATGATTTGGGTACAATGTATGGTATGTAAATTATACTTCAATAAAATTGCTGACTGAAAGACACTAGGAATGTTCCAAGGCATAGAAGTACATTTCACAATGCTTGAGAGTTTCAGGTTCTGCAGATAAAATATACTGTGTCCAGATTAGAATATCTTTGTGTCCTGAGGAGAAGCATCAATGAAACTATTCTGAGAATACAAAGCTTTCTTTCCAAAAATACTGGAAAGGAACAATACCTTTGAACACCACAGGAAACCCATAAGTATCTCATTTGCACCACTGCATGATAAAAGCAGCGTGCTTTTTCTACTCATTAGTGACAGTCAAAAAAATACCTTCTAGCTCTTTGCTTGCTAATCAGGATTATTTACATTTGCTCTTTGCATTTTTTGAGTAGATGCTTCATAGTTGTCTTCATAGTTCTGGTCCATCGGAACTGTATTTGGGAAGCAGACAAGTGAGCTATTCATAGATACAGTGGGGAAAGATGTGAGATATGTGTAGGAATTCATTTAATGAGTGCATTAGGACAAGGCAGATTTCCAAGTGAGTCTAAGATTCAGACTCTATTTCAGGTTTTAGTATGGCATGGAGCTAAGCATTGTAATCTACCAGTAGTAGCATGCTCTTGGTCTTGCAGGTGTAGGGGTAACTTGTAGGGGTAATTACAAAAACATTTTACAAAAACATTTTTCCCCCTAGAGAGTCTCACTATGTGGTCCAGGCTGGCCTCAAACTTGCAAACTTCCCATCTCAGGTGGGATCGTAGTCATCAACCATTTTCCTCAGCTCAGGCAAATACTAAGACTTTTGTTGTTATTATTACTATTATCAATTTGGTTTTGGTCATGAAGCTTGAATTCAGGGCCTGGGAGCTGTCCCTGAGCTCTTTTGCTCAAGGCAAAAGATAAGAGTCTTGCGGACTTTCCTGCCTGGGGTGGCTTTGAACCATAACCCTCAGATCTCAGCCTCCTGAGCAACTTGGATTATAGGTGTGAGCCACAGGTGCCTGGCTTATTTTTTGCTGTTATTTTTAAAGTGCTGTACAGAGGGGTTAGTGCTTTGTAAGTTAGGTAATGAGTACATTTCTTTTTAGGTAATGTCACCCCTTCCTTCTCCCTGTTTCCTCATCCTGTCTCTGCCCACAAATTGTACAGTATATAGAAAAAATCTCATTCCTCTTTGTACTCATTTTTGTGTGTGTGCATGTGTAGGGGTATATGTGTATCCATATGTGAGATGCTGGGATTGAATTCAGAGTCTCACCCATAGCTAGTTATGAGTCATACCTCCAGTCCTTTTTGTAAGTGATCATTTCCAAAGTAGGGTCTTAGTTTCTACCCAGACTAGCCTGGGCTGCCTTCCTCCTACTTTTTTTCCCCAGTCACTGGGGATAATGCACCTGCACCTGTGCTCAGTACTGTTTCTTCAGCTTCTTTTTTCTCAGATAGCCTGGAACCACCCTCTACAATCCCATCTCCCAGGTATCCACGATTACAGACTTGAGTCAGCTTTCTTCTCTTCACTGTATGTTAGTGCTTTTGTATCTGTATGGAGAAATTTTTTTCAATTAAGTTTTTTATTGTGAAAATACTGTACAAAGGGGTTACAGTTACATGTATGGAGAATTTTTTAAATTGGATTTTAATGAATGGATCACTTGTGCTTCAGAACAAGGTCAAGAGAAAAATTTCAGGGATGGAGACCAATAAAACCGAACACATGGTACATGACATTTGACACCTGTAGGTCTGACTAACCCAGAAAGTTAGCTTATAAGTGTAATGCTGTATGAACCAGAGAGTCTCAGCTGCCATTAGGAAGCCCTGGACTGGGACGGTATTATTGTACAGTGGTACAGAAAGGAAATGGAGGGTAAGACTTTTGTTTATTATTTTAGCCTGGTCTAAGGAAGCTTTCAAGTTTACTTGAATTAGCTCCGTTGGCATGGCTCAATAGTTCAGTTGCCTTTGCCACAGGGTGCCAGAGCTTTCCAACTTCTCCCACTTTCATTAGATGGCAAGGGGTCCAGGAGTTAGAATTCATATATCACTCAGGAGGATCAAATCTGTTTGCTCCCTTTTCTCTTCCTCCATAGGGCTCCACGACGAGGTACCACTGCCTGTGTGTGAGGTCTTTTCTAAGGACGCATAGAGTGTGTATGTATGTAGGAACATGTAACTGCGATTTCCCTTACTCTCTCCCTAACCCTTCCTCTTTCCCGCCACCTAACAGAGCAGGATCCACTTCCTCCAGACTTCTCTCTGTCCAGTCGGGTCAGATGGATGAGTATTAAATGTCCAAATATACTAAATGTGTCTTGGAATGCATGAGATAGGCTTTGAAGTCCCAAGCATGGGGTATTGATGCTATATATCCACCATACAGATGGCTCTTAGCATGTTACAGCTCAATTTTCTGCTTAAAAGGGTGCCGCTTACAAACCAGCAAGTACTGCAAGTGACTAATTAGCCAAATTAATGAGGGCTTGTTTACTTGAAGTCCCCAGTGCCCTTGGAATTTGGGATGTTTCCTTATTACAATCTGCAAGTGGTTTCCTCCAATTAGTTTTAACATACAGCTCTTTCCTCTTCTTAGTCATATGTCATATCCTAATACTTTTGGAGGGTTTTGCAAGAATTTATTCATTAATTCACACAGGGAGCTACTGGAAGGCTAAAACAGAAAAATGACAGTATTTTAGTCTGTCTTGGTCAACACTCATTTTGGCACACTTTACAAATTGTAATCTGTAGATATGGAGGAAAATTGCTAAAAAGCAAGTATCAAAACCCATTCTGAGAAAAAAGACAGAGGAATTAATAGAGGAATTACTCTTTGGTACAGAATGAGTGATAAGGTAAGAAAAGTGAATCCTCTTATTTCTGGTCCCTGGTGGGAACATATCTTGTTGAAGACATGTCCAGATCTAAACCAGCATAAGGAAGAAAATGACTAAAAGACAAATACAAAGAAAGGAATATTGTAAAAAGCAAGTGAAAAGTGTTTCATTACATACAAGGAATCCTTAGGTTAAATTCACAGCTAATTATTTAATCAGAAGATTTAGAGGCCAGACATCAGTGGATGATACCTTTAAAGTTCTAATAGGAAAAAAATGTGTCAACCAAGAATTCTGTCTGATGAAACCACACTTGGAAAAATAAGTGAGAACTTAAGACAGTCTCAGACAAGAGTTCATTACCAGTGGATCTACTTGATAGGAAATGTTAAAAGGAATCCTTTAGGTTTGAATAAAAGGAAATTCATCAAGGAAATAAAGAACTCTGTGTTAGCTGTGATACATCTACATTGGTTGAGGCACAATATTAACATTGAAGTGACAAGGAAAGATATGAACAGAGTCTTTGTAGGCTCTTGAAGCCTAGTTGGTATCAATTACAGCTCTATAATTTTAAATTTAGCATATTAATTATAATCCTTTTCTGGTACCCAGTGGCTTGTACCTGTTAATCCTAGGTACTTAGAAAGCTGAGAACTGGAGGACTGTGGTTCAAAGCCAACTTGAGCTGAAAAAGACTTCAAAATATCCAGCTAGACTGCAAGGGTGGATCAAATGATAGAAGTGCTAGCTGAACAGGCAGGAAATGTGAGGCCTTGAAGTTAAACCTCAATGCCACAAAAATATAATCTTTGTAATAAGTGCTAAGAAAAATGCTTAAGATATACCAAAAGGGAAATAGGACTAGAAAAAAAAATGGATGTGAATTGGAGGATTTAAGGCGCACGAAGATATAATACACATAGAAAACAAATAACAAAATGATAGAAGCACTTATTTTTCCTCATTAAAGACTTTGATGTAAACAAGTTAAACTTACCAATTAAAAGAGCGATTTCAGGACAGATTAAACAAGTCATTCTCTACTGGGTGTCTGTGGCTCACACCTGTAATCCTAGCTACTCAGGAGACCTAGCTAGAAGGATAGCGGTTCAAAGCCAGCTGAGGCAGAAGAGTTCCTGTGAGACTCTTAACTCCAATTAACTACTAAATAAACCAGAAGGGGAGCCGTGGCTCAAAGTGGTAGAGTGCTAGCCTGAGCAAAACTGCTCGGGGACAGCACCCAGTCCCAGTCCACCACAAAACCAACAAAAGTCATCTTCCTATATGCCGAGTAGCTAGAAGGCTAAAATGAGGTATACAGCTAGGAGCAATGCCTGCATGGAATGAGCATGTCCAGGCTGTACAGAAGGAGAGACTGGCATTGCGTCAGTAATTAAGATCGAATTCATACCAAATTATGGGTTCCACCATTTTTGCTTCAGACTTCACGACGTTCACAATTCTACCTCTGTATTTTGACAAAAGCCAATTTCATACTTCAGGTTAAATGTCTGTCATCTTTGTCTCTTCTATGCTGCTCTAACAGGAATAGCCAAAGCTGGGTAGTTTATAAAGAACAGAAATTTGTTCTCCCACAGTTCTGGAGAGTGGGAAGGCTGAATGCAAGGTGCTGGCCCCTGCCGAGGGATTGCTGTGTCTTTACCTGGCAGAAGTAAGAAGAACCACAAAGGGGACAAATTGTATCCTCAAGCCCTTTTAAAAATAGAGACAGTAATCCATTTATGCCTGTTTGGCCCTCAAGACCTGAAAAGCCCCTCTCTCTGCATTGGTCCTCCTTCTGACACATCATACTGGGGATTCCGATCCAATATGAACTTTGGAACACCCAAGGTTTGAGTAAGGAGATCAGTATCGACGTATCCTGTGCTATTTATCAAGACAGTAGAGGACTGACTCTGAAGGTGTTTGAGAGATGGATGCTGCTGCCGTAGCCATCATAGGCCCAGAGGGCCAGGGCCTCAAAGGCAGAATGAGAGGCATTTGAGATGAAGGTAAGCACGGTTGTTTAGCATGGCCTAATGTTCTCCTCCACGTACGTGTTCAGCACAGCCATGCCACATTCAGCACCCCCACTTCTAGGTAAAGCAATGGCTGCTCCTCCTCATGGCACAGGGGGTACACCTCAGCAGCGCATCTGCATGTTCCACTGGTGCTTCTGGTACACAGGCTGGATGAGAACTCATGATCCTCCTGCCTCAGCCTCCTGAGTGCTGGGATTACAGGTATATACCACCATGTCCAGTTCAGATTATTATTTTTAAATTAATTTAACATTTTGGATTTGTGGCCTCTCATTTCATAAACTCTGATTCATTAGGCTTGGTTGTGCAATGCCAGAATATGATTTTAAATAATCATTGGTGGGGTATTTTGATGGAGATAATCCAAGAAAAAAATGTGCCTGCTATGACTTTGGTTGGGTTTCTTCTAGAATATCAAGTTGAAATTCGCATTTCTCAGCAGGGCAGAAGGGCACCCTGATCTCAAGTTCTTTCGCCAGAATGGCATCAGGAATGGCTAGAGTAACAGGAGGACTAATTAGGGGTGTTTACCATGTTTAAAGACTCTAAATGCGCCTAATCCTTAAAGCTGGCTCAGCAACAACTGTTGGGAAATGTGGCAATGCTATACAAATATTTGAACAGCATAAACATCAAAGATGGAGAGGAATTATTTAGCTTGTTAAAAGACAGGATAGTTCAGAGGAGCTAAAAATGACCTCTTACTAGGTTTAGTCCACTGACAGTATAGTGATTAAGTTTCAGAGTGGACTCTTTAACAGATGTTATAAATCAATAGACACAAACGTGCAAACCATTACATCAACAAGGGAGTCTATTCACTCTTGTTTAATGGCCAGTGAAGGATTGTTCCACGTGTGTGCTGTTCTCCAATTTCCTTAGGTAGCACCTACCTAGATTTCTTTTTCCTCTAATTTTTCTCTTACTTGGCCTCGGCCATTTTATTGGCCATATGCTTTGTCTTTGCGTTATGGCTGGCCAGCCCTGATTTTTCAAGCTGGCATTGGCTGTTTTTCCTTTTGCCTTTCATTCAGCAAAAGAGTTTTTTAAGTTCCTTTTTTAAGTGTCTGTTGAGGAATGGCATGATACCTGACATTGTATTATGACAAACAGTCTCTGTCGTTAAAGAATTCATGTTCCAGAATACTATAGGTAGTTACCTTCTCCTAGTGATCCCAACTAGATAGGCTGTTGCATTTGTCCTACCAAGGAGAATATGGTGGAATTTGGTTGTGATTTAATACTACAAGAGAGGCATTAGGGACAAATATCATTGTGATGGAAGTATGAGCTTACCAGACTCCTGATCTTGCTTGATTCATCCCTTTTGCTGCTTTTTATTATGAACTTGGCTAAATTTGCACCATTCACTCTAGTAGATGATCCCTTTATTCTCTGTACATCTGTGAGCAGCCATCAAATAAACAGGCTGAGCCATTTCCTCCCTGTGCTGTGTTGCTACTTTCAGAGTTGGCAGCTGTTGGATGAATGGAGATGACTCCCAGGTAAAGTAAAAAGAAGAAAATACTCATCCAGTTTCTAAAGTTAGCACCATGTCTCAGCCAAAAATATTTAAAAAGAACCATTCTTCTCCCTCTACCATTTAAACTAATTTAGATTTGAACTGATCAGCACCACACAAACAACATCAGTGTCGGACTACTGGACTTATATACCTAGCTCCTGTTCCTTGAGTTCTCTTTGGGTCCTTCTGGTGGAGAGGTTTCTGTGCTACTTACTACCTGAGATCCAGTTAGACCCTAGAGCTTGAGACTGGGGACTGAGTCTTCTATTCTAGGCCAGCACTCAGGCCCTGAGCGTTTCCATGCCTCATTCCCCTTCATTTCTACTAGAACTGCACGGGTGCCCTACTCTTTCCACAGCAGGCAAGAACATAGCATTCGCCATTTAGTGCTTTGTCATCTGTGATCTTCGCATGCTTTTCTTTCCTATAGAGAGACCTGGTAACTCAGGCAACCGTTACTGGATTGCAGGGTTTTTTCATGCATTATTAAAAATTGTTATTATAAAAGTAATGTACAGAGGGGTGACAGTTATATGTCAGTTAAAGAGTGTATTTCTTTTCGAGCAATGTCACCCCTTCTGGATTCCAGGATTTAAAAAGAAGTTCTTCAACACACATTTCCTGGGTTGAATTTCGAGTTGTGATCATCTTGATTGAATGGAAACACTCAGTCACCTTCTGTGAAGAGCATACATGCAGATGTTTTGGGGTGTGATGAATGACTCATGGTCAGCTCTCCTACTATATCTTTTCTAAATACTGTGCATCAACTGCCAGCTACTTATAGTACTAAATGGAGCCAGGGGAATCCATGTCTTACCATGGCTGCAAGCCGTTGGTATATACCCACTGAATACCTGACTTGCAATGAATGGTACATGAGAAATACATACCAGATTTCAAACTCATAATAGGAAAAAAAAGAATGATAAACATATTAGTGATACCTTTCAGATTCATTTCATGCTGAGGTGGGAATATTGCAGCAAACACTGGTTTAAGATGCAGCAGTGAAACTTAAGCTTGCTCTCTGTGGCTATCAGAAGATGTGAAATTATATCCAGGCTCACAGGCATTTCCAGTGGGAAGTGCTGGGCTTGAACACAAAAGTATATCTAAAAACACATACTTCTAATTAAGTACACATTATATTTCTACAGGTCTTTTATTTGTACTTTTGGAGATGTGTATATTTGCCATTTGCACTGACTTAGAATCGAACTGTAACTTTCTGCTTCAAAATATCTGCCTTGTTGCACCTAGGCCTAATCATTTTTCTGCTCCAGCCATGTTGCTCTAGGAGCAATATGGTACAATAAAGAGCAATGGGAGCTAATAACTTGGATATGGAAAATAGTTATATCTTTGTTATGGGAACCACAAGACACCTATACAGTTTCTCTGCACCCACAAATCCTTTTTCTAATGATGTTTTTTGCATTCATTTGGCATGCTTTTATTATTATTAATACAATGGTGAAAGCTTCAATATATATATATATATATATATATATATATATGTATGTATCTCTGGGTAAAAGCATATATTTTGATAATCAAGCCTATAAGTCTGTAACTGCTCAGAGAGAGCCAATTAACTCCCCTTCTTTAGAACTTCAGTAGATCATATGATGCAAAAGAAGGTGGACTACATTCTTCTCATGGTGCTTTTGGTTGAGTGACAGAGCCACAAGAGCCTTGGAAACTAGTGGAGGGGTACACGTGTTTCTGTGAGACAAAAATGCTCCCGTTAGCTCTAATAAAATGTTTTTCTTTCAGAAAGTGTCTTCTTCATGGGTTCTGTCAGAGGTACTTAGCACACATATGCAGACATGAGTTCAACATCACACATTAGTGAGTCCTTTACACTACAGATAACCCAAACCCAATCACTGATAATGGAAGACTTTTTCTTAAATAGATAATCTGGAAATTTACATTTTAAATGATTCTAATCACATTTCACACCTATCCTGTGATATTACTTTTTTTTGCCAATAGCACTAAACTACTGTTGTTGTTGCTGTTGCTTTTGTTCGTGTGTGTGTGTGTGTGTGTGTGTGTGTGTGTGTGTGAGAGAGAGAGAGAGAGAGAGAATGAGAGAGAATGAGAGAGAGAGAGAGAGATACCACAGTCTTTGGGTACTGGTGGCTTAGGCCTGTAATCCCATCTACTCAGGAAGCTGAGATTTTAGGATTAGGATTCAAAGCCAGCCCAGGCAGGAAACTCCATGAGACTGTTAGCTCCAATTAACCAGCAAAAAAAAAAAGCTGGAAGTGGGTCTGTAGCTCAAATGGTGGAGTTTTAGCTTTGAGAAAAATAAATAAATTTTAAAAAAGCTCAGGGGCAGTGCCCAGGCCCTGAGTTCAAACCTCAGGACATCCCTCCCCCATCCCCTCCCCCCCCACTCACTCACACACACACACACACACACACACACACACACACACACACACACAAAATGCAGCACAGTCAGCAAGCAAAGTGGAATTGATACTAGTGGTCATTTTATTTTTATTTTTTTATTTTTTATTGTGAACATACTGTACAGAGGGGTTACAATTATATGGGCAAGATAGGTCATTTTATTTTTATTTAATTTTTAATATTTTTATCTTTTGGAAAAATGTTTTAGTAGTTTATTGCTATCTAGGTATACTGAACTAGTATAACTAGATAAAGATACACCCTATAAAGGTTAGTAAGTCACATTTCATGAATACATGAATTCTAGTTTATTTGTGATGTGGTGTGATGTGTGTGTGTGTGTGTGTGTGTGTGTGTTATGTTTTTGTATAGTACCTGGACATTTGTCAGGATGTTGGCTTGGCTAAATTAAAAGTGTTCTCATGATTCTGCTGTTAAAAGATAGTGTGATTGCTTCTGGATTCTTCTGTGCTTATAATGAGAAGCTTCTGGATTGCTTAGACATACGTTAAACATCTGACAAACATATGCAACAACATTCATATTTGTACGCTTCGCACTCAATATTGTTTCTTGCCTCCCTATCTCCTCCACAAAATATTGCAGATTTCAATTTCTGTTTGAGTCATTCCTCATTGCCCTGAACGTAGCTGGAGAAGAATGATGACCTAAGAGTGATTTCACCAAGCAAACACCTGCTAGTCTGACATGTGGGTTCTAATCCTGTCAAATGTGGTTCCTGGTGTTACCAGGTGAATGAAATGAAGAGTAGGAGCCTGATCAGTAGAATCCTGGGGTTCCTGACTGAAGGGTCCATCCCTGGCTCCATCTCAGCTCTAGAGCTTTGTGAGAAGTATCCTTCTTCATGACTTAATTATCACGGATGTGGATCCAGAGTCAATAGGAGATTGGGTACTTTACCGGCAGTCACGGAGTCTCCTGGTTAATTTGTACCCATTTCATTGGCCTCTGACTGAGCTAGGAAATTCCAAGGGTCAAGGATGTACTTCCTTCTTTCTCCCCATATCTGAAGAGAAGGCTGTCACTTCAAGGGGCACTGCTTTTACCTTTGGTTCACTCTATGCCTGAGAATAAGGTTAGAATTATGCACAGAGAAAGAGTTTTTTTGGGGGGTTGATGATGGTGCAGGATTTTAATGTGATGAACAAAACATCATTAGGAATGAATTTGGCAAAAATTACACCCTCCTCAAATATCACTGAATCTAGATTTAACTATGTGTTTTCAGTGCATGTCTATAGAAGATGATTGAATATATATTATTTATTTTGTATGTATTATTTATATGTATTTTATTATTTTTATTTTATTTCGTTATTTTTATTTTATTGTTTATTATTAGTAGTATTAGTTATTACGTATTTTCAAATCTTAGTTTATTTACTTAGCCAAGGGATCTTACCTTCATTACAACAGGCAGACAACATTTTACTACTAAATTTAGAGAAGAGGGAAATTCTATTTATAATCAACTATTATTTAAAAAAAACTTTGAGATTCTGAATGGTGAAGCAGAGGAGTTTGAGGAAATTGATGTGCTTATCACAGGTGGATTAATAGTCTTCAAAATTTGTTAGGTAAACCTTTTTCAGAGGTTTCCCTACCTGCATTTGATCTGAAGCCGTTTCACTTCCCTGGGGTCTTATCTTCCTGAGCAAAAGATAGAAATGATTGTTAATGACAGATAGATCAAATTCATCATTGCCTATCTCACAGTGCACACAATGAGGACTTGCTAAATGTTAAAAAGAAACAACATGCAATGTCCACATGTGCTTATACAATGTTGTGGCAAAAGGAAGCCCAAGCCATTAAGCCCTCATCATGGCTTCTCCATTTCCCCAAGTGGAAGTGTATAAACAGCTGGGAACATACTTGGCTAAAATGTTCTGCAGTCAAGCAAAGTGCACAAGCCTTTACCCTCGCCAAAATGTTTTCCACCCTCCTGTGTCATTCAGCTTATTTGAATAACCAGTCTAGGGAAAGGAGACAAAAATCAGTGGGATTTTGGTTCTGTAACAGACAGAATGTTGTAGCCATACTGTTAACAACTGCTCCCACCTCCCCATGATGCTGAGTAGCTTTATTTGAAGGCAAGTTCACCAATTCTCAGTGATTAAGAAACTCTTCTCCTCTCCATTGGAAATTTGGAAAAATTCCCAAAGAAAATGAGAAGGTCATCTGATGTAGGGGAACATTTTAGGTCTATGTTCTTACTGTATGTCAAGGATCCAGAAAAGGGGTGTTTGGCTTAACATCATCTATCAAGTAGATTTAAGCTTTCATCAAGCAACGTAAAAAAGAATTCAGAATCTTTGAGAGGGAGCGAAATAATTTCACCATGTCCCCCTTTTATGATGTTCACAGGTGTGACTGTGGTCTTGATGTGTCTTTTAGCTGGAGTAGTGCAATCAGTGCACAGTTGGGTTGTGTAAGAGTTTAAATGGATGTGAACTCTAAGCCCCTGTCTAGAGACAGACCTTAAAGACCTCTGAATCCATCCAAAGCTCATGCGGATTTATTGGTGAGTGTGCCTGGAATATATATTATATTATATAATCATGTTATATTAATAAAATATTACATTATACTCTATTATATTAAAATACATGGTATTAAATATTAAATTACATCTATATTATGTGTAAAATATATAATACATATAATCAAGGTACACAGCTTCCATCAGAACTTTAAAGGAGTTCAAAGTTTCCTGAAGAATTCATCGCAGAAATTACATTGTAATAGTTATTTGAAAATGTTTAGGGTCCCCAGGATTCCTTATTTGGTGCCACTCCTGGGGTTGGAACACAGGGCCTGGGTTCTGTTTTTGAGCTCAAGGCTAGCCCTCTACCACTTGGGCCATAGCTTCTACCTCTGGCTTTGGGTGGTTAACTGGCGATAAGAGCTCATGGAATTTCATGTCCTGGTTAGCTTCCAACCTGCATCCTCTGATCTCAGCCTTCTTAGTAGCTAAGATTACAGGCGTGAGCCACCAGCTCTAGCCCCTAAGATTCCTTTATGGATGATTATGTCAAATTGCAAGAGAATGTTTGTGACAAGTCTTGACAAAAGTTAACATCAGAGCTGGGTGCTGGTGGCTCACGCCTGTAATCCTAATTAGTCAGGGTGCTGAAATCTAAGGAGTTTAAAGTCAGCCTAGACAGGAAAGTCCATGCGATTCTTATCTCCAATTAACTACCAAAGAATAAAAAAAGCTTTAAGTGGAGTTGTGGCTCAAGTGGTAGAGCACTAGCCTTGAGTTCAAGCTCTGGTATGAGGATCAAAAAAAAATAAAGAAAGAAATAAAAGAAAAAAGTAACATCAGGGCCTTTATGCAGTATCTTAGACAGTGGTTAGGAAGCTGGCTGTCTACAGAGTCTCAAGGGAACAGATGCAATAGAATTTAACAAAAGAAATGCAACCAGGATGGTGGCAGGTCTAGAATATGTACAGGATATATCTATTAGAGTTGAGAACATTTTGAGACCATGATACTGCCTCACCATTCAGCGTTCCATGGAAGAAGACAGGCTGGGGTTGTTTGTGTCCAAGAATCTGAGAAGGGCAGAATCAGGGTGAGTGGGTCTTGTAGATATGGAATGGGTTCTAAGAAATGCTCTCCTTCTGTTAGAACCATCTAGGTACAGGGCTAAGATGCCCCTCCAGAATGAGTCTGCCATCTTTGGAAATATGTGAGCTAAGACTGGGCAATATGATAGAAAGAATTCTTGCACACACAGATGACGTCTAGACCCATGGGCTCACTGCCAAGCCATCATCTCTGCTTGAATATCCTGAAGGTACCTCAGAACCAAAGTATCCACAGCAGACTCCAGAAATCTCTTTGTAAAGCTGGCCTTCTCTCCTCTGTCTCACGGAACGACTTCCCCATCCATGCTTTCCGCATACAGACATCTCTCTGTCTCCTTCAATGCCTATGTGTGATCCATCACTGAGTCTTGCAGCTTCTTCATTCAAATATTCCTGATCTTTTTCCTCCTCTCTATCTCCTACATGAGGCTGCAAACGTCTCCTTCTGGCTGAAAGCAAATGAGACAGAATCTCACCAGGCTGACAGGCACATCTGATTCTTTGCATCAGTATGGAACAGGGAATCATCGCTGTGTTGCCAACAGGGCTGGAGTAACCTCCCTGAGGCAAGGCCCTGGCCTCAGGCTTTGTGGCTGGTGGGCAGTTACCAGAGGGCAGCAGATGAGAGAAAAGGTAGAGTGAGGGCTAAGTGGATGAATGAGGATGGTGGTTTGTCTGTAGCTGATAGCTCACATCCTGCTCACAGGACAAATTAGGTCAGGCCTAATGACCCTGATTGATCTCCTCAGGAATCGGACCCCATCCTTACCACAAGGTCCGTGCCAGTTGTGTTATTGTGCCGTAGCTCTCTTTCCTCTCTTTCAGTGTGGCCACAATATTTCCTCGAACCACATTCCCTAGGTTACCAGGGAGAGAGAAACAAAGCACTTTTCATCTATCTTGTTGCTCTGGGTAAAGAGGTTAAGGGCCTTGAATCAAGAGAAGGGTCATGCTGGCTTCGGTCACCTCTTCTCTTCATAAGATCTTTTACAACCTGCCTTCTCTTTTCTCCTCTCTCTCCTCATCACTCTTCATGTTCTTCCTTCCATTCCATCTTTCATTCAGTGATCATTTCAAATAAGAGACTTAGAAAAGAACACTGACACATAAAGCTGGAATTTCATGCCTGCTTCTTTCCTACCACAAACACATTAGACTACTTAGTCCTTTTAAAATCTAACGTGCAGCCAGTCATTCAGTCCTCAGATATAATCATATAAACCCCTTTCTTAATACAGAACTCTTCCTCAACGCAATTTGAATTCACTTGCACAAAGCATAGTGGAATGAGCTCAGAAACTAGACAAAAATTAACGTAATGGGGGTAGACAATGCCTTTGGTATGGATTATGGCTTATACATTTCAGTTCTTCTGACGGACTTCATTTTAACTAGCTGAGAAAAATATCATCTGCCAAAGATGGTTACCAGTGCAGAGTCAACCGAGACCAAGCCAGTGTTCAGTAATTACAGCCTTGCAGATTCCAGAAGCTTCCATTTCCCCCCAGACTGAGCAGTCTCTTGCCCCCATTTGTAACATTGTTCATTATATTCAACGTGCTTCTATCACTCTGGGGCTTTCAAAGGTATTCTGGGGGCTATCTGGCTGTAGGATATGGATAATGAAATAGTTAGATGTGACTTGTATTATAATCACCTCACCTAACCTCCATTTAGCTTGAAAAGTAGACTTAATAAAAGCAGGAGTGAAAGGCACTTTATGTTTTTAATAAGGAGTCTCATATGGCATTACCTGCTGTTTTTCATTGTGTGTCTCATCTCATGATTTTCCTTTGAGATCCATGACAGGAGAAAGGCAAGCACATCTCTTAATCTTAAAGCACTTTAAGAATCTATTGCCGTAATCTACCAAAACCGATCAATAATTTCAAGCTAACAGGACTGATTTCCAAAGGATGTATGTATAGTCTAAGGCAACTGAAGGCCATATCTTATGTCCAAGAAACTAGCTGATTCCACTGTATAATAATTTAATGTTCTGTTTGCAAAAGGTAATTATAAAACCCTCATTCCATCTCCTGCTCTGATGGGCTCAGGATGAATTTAAAATGGATTAAGGGGAAATGGATAAGACGTTCTGTATTGCTGAACTCTGTCAGGTGTCATGATATGCAAACAGTGAGCTGAACGCTAAAACTACTAAACACGCACTGAAGAGATGACAGGGCTCAGACACAGGGACGTCTGGACCTGCCAAAGAAAAGGGCTCCTAAAAATAGTGCTCACAATTTACAGGAGAGAAAAACCCGACTGGGGTGTAAAAATCTTTGAAGGCAGAACGACTTGGTGCTGGATGCGATAAACATATTCATGATGTCTTGGGTGGAGAGCTCTCTATTTTCTGTGCATGAATCTGAAATAAGGAAAGGCCAGTGGTATCTATGGACTGCTAATATGGAATAAATATCAGACTGGGAATCAGAAGGAGAGGCTACACCACGAATTAGCTCCCGTGACTTTTTGGAAGGCCTTAGCTATAAACTGGGCAAATGGGTTCGTCAAACTGAGGATAGATATGAGACCTAAAATATAACCATATATGAGACCCATACAGGATTATGTATATGTGTGTATATAGTAAGTATGGGGCATGAATATGGGAGCTGTCACAGGAAAGCCTGATTGAACAAATGAAGATGCTATTAGCAACAACAAAAAGAATACTAGGAGATTGAAACATGTCTTATCTAGGGTGTAAGTGCTAGTCGGAAGAGGGTAGATGAACAAAGAGGGGTAGGGAGGGAAAATATAGTGTACAGGTGTGAACATGAAACAAGACTCTTTATGAGATGGGTTTGGAAAGGGGGAGGAAGGCAAATAATGGAGAACACTGCAAATAATGGAGAACTCACTGCACGTTAAAATGAAAACCTTGATGATAATAAGAACAGAAGAAGTAAAGAATAACGAATACAATAAACAAATAAACATAGATACAGACATGAGGCCCCTGAGAATGGCCTCTATCTTTTAAAAGTTGAGAACAATGTGAATATTCAAAATTTTGCCCAATCTTAGTCTGATGATGATGTAAAACTATTGATATATGGAGACTACATTTTCGTGATCCCTAAAGATATCTGATACCACTTAAAAATTTCTTTGAGGTATTTTAAAGCAAAAAAAAGCATCATGTTCTCATTACTGTAAGTCGAATCACACAGTGATGTATAGTTCGTGTGTGTGTGTGTGTGTGTGTGTGTGTGTGTGTGTGTGTGCCTACCAATTGCTAGGCAAGCATTTTACCACTTCATCTATGCTCCTTGTTCTCAGACAGAAGCAAAAGTGTTTATCATCAAAAATGTATCTTCCATCTTCCTGAGACAATCAGGAACAATGTCCAGTGATGTATTTATTATGCCATTGTTTTTATTATGCCTTTAATACATGCTTACATGCAGATTTTTCTTTAAATCTCATATTTTTTCATTTGGTGATATATCATGAAGATGAATCGTGTTGCCTACTGTTGGAGGCAAGCCATGGTTCACTGGCCCAAATCTAACCATGCTAAATATACTACCTCTGGCTGTTTCACCCTGCAAACGCAGAGTTGAGCAGTTGCCACACAGATTTTTGATCACATTCAAAATAACTTCCTATTTGACCTTTAAGAGAGAAAAAAAAGCTTGTCAATCCTTTTCAAGATGAGTTGCTCTATCTCCTTGATTTAAAAAGTTTCATAAGATTCCATAAAATGGTCATGCATCATTAGTTCAACTTGCTTAGCTCAGCCAATTACAAAGCCAAGGGCTTTTATTTATCTTAAAGTTTACAAGTCAGGATTCATTGAAGATACTTGCACATGGATGTTGGTGGTTTCCCTATTCACCTTCGCCAACTTATGGATACAGCCCAGATGCCCTACAGTTGATGAATAGATCAAGAAAGTTGGATACCCACAAACACAAGCACACTCACACACACCACAACACATGAATGTTTTTTCTATAATACGGGATAAGTCTGGTGTAATTAGTGTTGCTGGAGGAGGGGAAGTCAAGGTGGGATAGAAGAATTAGAGAGAGAGGAATGGTGGGCGAATGTAGTCATCATAGACAGTGTCTGTATGTGAAAATGGAACCAGCTAACTTGAGGGGATGAGTGGTGTTGGGGTGGGGGAGAATGATGGAAGGGATGACACTGTTCACCATGCATGGAGCTCAGACATTGATATATTGAATTGAGATTTCTTTGCATAACATCTTAAAGATCACAATAAGAATGTAAGCCATAAAATAAATCTGAAGAAAATAATTAGGGCCTGTCCTGTCCGATCCAGGGACAAAGACGATTTGCTCAATTATCTGTCTCTCTTTGGCTCTTGCTTCAACTTTTTTTTTCTCTGTAAACTTCATTCCCAGGCATCTTTTCTCTTTGACCAAATGGCCATCATTAGTTCCACAAGTTTCATTCTATAGCATTAAGAGAGTCTTTGAATTTTTCTCCCAGTAGGTTCAGCAGAGGTGGAAGTCATTGTTCACCCTTTGGTGACCCAGTCATGGTGGCCGCAGGGTGACTATTCTTCTGACAATGCTGAGGTTAACTGCTTCCCTCTGGGTCCTCATTAATCTTGTCCACAACTCAGAGGTAAGTACTAAGATTTTTCCTTCTAGATTAAGAACTGGAAGAACCGACAGGTTACCTACCTTGTCCAGTGACACCAAGCCTGAGACCAGACTTAGCAATGTGTTTGGGTTGATGTGAAGAATTGGTGATGTAATCACCAAATTTGGTGTGCAGTTGGCATAAAAAGAAATGACTATTATGAATGAATATTATATTTGTATGTGCCATGAGCACAGATTTCCCTAAGTGCTCTGCTAGGCTGGATATTTCTACCTCTAAGATTTCTGTCAATATGGCTACCACCTTTCCCCCAAAGTTTACTGTCTTCCATCATAGTTCATCTCATCAACAATCCCTGAGGGTGTGCTTATCTGAATTATTTCTGGCACTGGTTGCTATGATTAAAAATTTTAAAATGCATATGATATATTAAAAATGGTTATGTTGACTAGTGGCTCACACCTGTAATCCTAGCTACTCAGGAGGCTGAGATCTGAGGATCGTGGTTCAAAGCCAGCCCAGGCAGGAAAGTCCATGAGACTCTTATCACCAATAAACCACTAGAAAACTGGAAGTGGTGCTATGGCTCAAAGTGATAGAGTGCTAGCCTTGAGTGAAACAACTCATGGACAGTGTCCAGCCCCTGAGTTCAATCCCTTAACTGTCAAAAATAAAGAAGGTTATGTCATGGTCTAAATTGCCTCTTCATGAGTACAAGTGAGACTGAGTACTTTTCCACAGAGCATTGCTTGTAGTGTGTGTGCATTCTGACATGAGAAACCATTTGCTAATGTTCCTCTTGTGTTACTTTTCTAACATTTGTAAGTGTTCTGAGCATTCTAGACTCCCTGGTCTTTTGTTTAATCTGTTTTGGAAAACTTAAAATAAAATCAGTTGTTTGTCTTTTGACCTTATTTATGGGGATCATTTGCACATCAAAAATAGCATGTGTTCAACTCTGTGAAGGAGTCTATTCCAAATGTATCAACAAATCCTAGGTGGCACCGACATGAGTTATGAAAGTATTATCCAAAGTTAAGTTCTTCTCTATAACTAAACTTCAAATGTGAATCTTCACCAGTTAGGCAATTTAAAGTTTGTAAACAGCACATCACCCATGTTTCTTTCTGCAATATGTTGTTCAAGAACAACACAGAGTAACCTGCAGTCCACAAGGTGTCATCTGTCAGTGAGTGGTGTGGCAGCTGTATGGCCATACATCAAAAAACAAGCTCCAGCAACCGACTTCTCAGTGTGTATCCAAATGAAATGAAATCAGGACCTTGGAGAGATACCCGTGCACCCGTGTTAATTACAGCATTATTCTAATAACAAAATAAATTTTATATTATTATATTATAGTAAAAAATACACACACACATGCATGTACATACACACACAACTAATTAATCTTCACACCACCCAGAGGTAAGTGCCGAGATGTTTCCTTCTCACAAATGAGGCAGTAGAAGAACTTTAGGCTACCTACCTAGTCTAAGGACACCAAGCTCATCCATAGATGAGCCAGGATGGAGTCCCAGCTGCCTGGGACTACTCTGATCGCTATCTTTTATTGCCACACAAGTTACTCACTGTGCTGGTCTGGAGAGGAAACCTGAGGAGTGTTTCAGCATTCCCTCTAACATAACATTCCTTTGTCTCAGCATCTCATAGAAGTGACCTTACAGCTTGTGAGGATTTAAATATCACCACTGGTTGCTACACACTGCTGCTCCCGACGTGCTAAATGTTGGCAGCCTGAACCCTCGTTTTCGGTTCCACCTGTTTTCCCTTCTTCTGTTCACAGTGGGAATGAAAAGCAGCTGAGATTCTATTTTTGTCTATTAATTGGTCCCATTACTCGGAAGCCTTTTTAAAATAGAGCTCCTTCCTTTTCCAAGTTTAGCAATCTGTTCGTTTCTTTCTCAGTCCAACCCTTTAATCATCCTCACTCCTCACTTCCCAGCTCTCTCCATCTCGAAGCTCCTGTGGAGCCCAGGATGGGTGGAATGAATATTCAAATCAGGGTCTGGCTGTGGGAAATGGGAAAGGACTTCTGGTCCTCCTGTACTATGGGATTCTTCCCCTGGCCCTGGCACTCTTGTACTACAGGAGCCTCTGCAGTATCCACGTCTCTGTTCACATTCTTCCCCTGACCCTCTCCTGTGTTGATGACATTTTATCCACCAATAGCCCCTCAGCAAAGAAACTGTGCAGCGTTCACTGCTCCATTTAAGTCCTGCGCGTTCCAAATGCAAACAGCGCCGAGATGATATTTTGGATCTTGTTAAAGGAGTTAGCCCCGGAACACATTTTCTAATAATAATTGGAGCAGCAACGATTCTAAGATCACAATTGGCATGCTAGTGGAAAGTTGGACTCTCCTCTCAGAATTGTGATATTTTACAATCTGAGAGAGTTAGCTTGAAAAAAAGCAAAAGAGGCCAAATCTAGATGACTGATTTGTTTTGCTTATTTAGTTTGAGAACAGGTAACAGTTCTGAAATTCTCAAACATTTTGTGATTATGAGATATTGCTCTTAAGTCATTCAATTCAGTTTAGGTGTGGTTTTTTTTGAAAAAGGATGTTTCATGATTTTATAAAACTGATAAAACATGAGTCTTATTTGTGTTAAACAAAATAAAGAGCTTCACATCTTGTCACAAAAAGATTCACTGTAAATAAATGATTACTTGTGTTAATAAAGGAGCCCTTTTTTTGTGATGCTGGATATTGAACTCAGGGCTTCATGCTTCAACCTTTTAAAAAAATCAGTTTTGGAAATTTGGTTTTGCTTTTTCTTCTTGGGCTGGCCTGGACTGTTAACCTCCTATTTGTATTCTTCACTGTAGCTAGATGACAGATATATATGATTCAAGCCTTTTCTGTTGGTTGGAATCCCATGAACATTTTTGTCAAGAATGACTTGGCACCACAATACTTTCCGTCTCCATTTCCCACCCAGCTAGGAAGGCAGGCATATACCACTTTGCAGTGGTTTGAGATGAGGGTATTGGCATTTTTTTTTTGCCTTTGCTGGCCTTGAACAGCAATCTTCGCATCCTTTACTTTTCAAGTAGCTTGGAATATAGGCACGAGTCACCACTGCCCAGCTGAAGAAAGTTTTGAGTAACAGAGAAGATGAAAAGTCGTTGTTAGAAACTCAGGGCATGGTTTGTGAATTCCATGCCACATCTTGGGTCAACCATGGATGGCAGATTTGCTTAGCAGAGAAATAAGAAGCTGCCTAGATTTAGAAGTGGGCCTCAAGCCACACAACTTAATATGATTCTCTTTATTTGTTGTCACTACTTTTCATTAATCATCCTATATTCCTTATGAGTAATTGGAATTATGGGTTTCCCTTCTCCTCAGATCCTTGTCTCCCCCCGCCCCTGCCCTACCATTGAAAGATCTGGAATTTATAATAATTAGGCACTTAAAGATTAATGAACGATGCAAGATCTACGGATTCTTTAAAATTATAAAAGATAATCTCCTGATAACTGTATTGGCTACTTGGCAACTCTCTTGTAGATGACAGAAGAGAATGTTTGAAGAGGAAACTACCTTAGCATTAAGGGACAACTATAATGCTTTATGCCATCATGCTTCAGAAGCATTTGCCTGGATGGTGGGAAGGTTCAGCAGCCTTAATCAATTATGTTAGCTCCATTGAAAATAATGCGTTGAAACAAAATTATAATAATATAGAGGGCCAATTAAGTAAAAAAAATGAGAATTCTGCCCTTCTTACTCTTTTAGCTTTGTCACCCCTCCCTTCCCACAAAAAAGCACATTGATAATATCCACTGCAGGAGAAGATAAGGGAAAAAAGATGGTACTTAAGTGTGAGAAATAGAAAGTAATGAAATAAGAATTAGGCAAAAAAAAGGTAAAAAAAATCTGCACAGATAATGATCCCAAAATCCCATTACCAAGAATATATATCAAACCAAAAATGTTAGAGATGTTTATCCCAGTATTCTTTGTAGCAGGAAAAGAACCTAGGAAGGACAGAAATGCCTACAACTAGAGAGGCATCATACCATCTGTTTTGTAATGACTGTATTGCTTCCATCCTTAGTTTTCTGTGTTGTTATCACCTATTCACCTCTGATGTCTCCCTCAATCAGCTCTATCTCCTCTTAGACATCAGTCACACATCAGATACTCTATACATTCCAGGTTCTTGGGGACGTTTTTTATCCCTGGGGCTTATTGACCTCTTCAAATCTCAGCTGTCTGCTGTCTGTCATTTTTGGAACCGCCACTTTCCATTATCCCAAGTGACTGCCCTTCATCTCCCCTGAATTGCATTGTTTCCTGCATACACGTTGCATCTTTTTCTTTTCTGATTTATGACATCATTTTACTAAAGCACTTTTTTGGGGGGGTCCAGTCGTGGGCCTGAACTCTGGGTCTGGGTGCTGTCCCTCAGCTCTTCAGCTCAAGGCTAGCGCTCTACCACTTGAGCCACAGAGCCACTTCCAGATTTTTCTTTTTGCTTATGTGGTGCTGAGGAATAGAACCCAGGACCTCCAGCATGTAAGGCAAGCGCTCTACCACTGAGCCACCTTCCCAGCCCTGAAGCACTTTCTTGTATAACTTCGTAAGGAAGTTTGTGTGTGTGTGTGTGTGTGTGTGTGTGTGTTTTCTGTTTGGTTTGGTGTTGGAGCTTGAACCTAGGGCATGCATAACGATACTGTGGAGCTGTATCTGCACCTCAGAAAGCATGTTCAGGCTTGTCACAGATGGTGGTGGCCTCCTCAGATTCCTTTGATAGTCAAAAGTCTGTGTATGTTGACTGATGTGACTACAAGCAATTCAAACTCTGCTTGATGTATTTCTTGGTTCATACTTACGAGCAGCTGTCAGTAATGATGGTTGGATTTTTTTTTCAGTCCTGGGACTTGAACTCTGGGCCTGGGCACTGAACTTTTTTGGCTCAAGGCTAGTACTCTACCACCTGAACCACAGCACCACTTCCATCTTTTTTTCTGAGTAGTTTGTTGGAGATGAGAGTCTCATGGGCTGGCTTTGAACTGCGATCCTCATATCTCAGCCTCCTGAGTAGCTAGGATTGTAGGCATGAGCTACCTGTGCCAAGCTTGGTTGAACTTTTCCACCTTTTTCTTTTTCTTTTTTTTGTCCAAAATGGGACTTGAACTCAATAGCTAATGCTTTCACTCATTGGCTGGTGCTCTACCACCTGAGCCATACCTCCAACTCCTTTTGTTACAGCACATGTTGATAGGTGACCCATATATCTCCTGCAGTTTCCCAGAAGGGCTGAATGACAGATGTCTGTTGGGGTTGTCTATAGCATAAAACATCCTTTTGGGTTCCTTTTTTTCTTGTCTCAGTGGTTGGTTTCCTTACCAGCACTCTTGGGGGCAACTCCCAAATAAACTATTTGGACTGAAAGCTTTGTCTCAGAGGGTTCTTTTCTCAAAGAACACTCTTGCATTAATTCACCTTGCTGATGGTTGGTGCTCTACCACTTGAGTCATGTCTCCAGTCTAATATTTTACTGGTTAATTGGAGATAGAATCTCTTTGTTTTTCAGTCTGGACTGTCCTTGAACTATGATTCTCTGATGTCAGTCTTCTGAGTAGCTAGCACTAGGATTATAAGCAAGAGCCACAGGCACCTAACGTAATGACAAAAGAAGTTTGAACTCAGATTCTTTTTCCTTTAGCATGATAAAAATAGCATTTTTTCCTATTATAAGATATCTCACTCATTTAATATAGCTACTTATTTTATATATCTCACAAAAGATATAAATGCTAGCACTTTTTTGACACATATTATACGTAGGCTGGCTTTGAAAATGCTATCTTTCTGCCTCAGCCTCCCTAGTGTGAGGATTACTGGCAGGCACATTAATTCGGTATAGGTGGTAGCTTTCATGTAAAGTTTTCCCCTATAGTTTCCTCACTCCATTTTTTTTGTTGGTCATGGGGCTTGAACTCTGGGCCTGGGCGCTGTCCCTCAGCTCTTTAGCTCAAGGCTAGTGCTCTACCACTTGAGCCACTGCACCACTTCCAGTTTTCTGAGTAGTTTATTGGAAATAAGAGACTCACAGACTTTCTTGCCTGGGCTGGCTTTGAGGTGCGATTCTCAGATCTCAGCCTTCTGAGTAGCTAGGATTACAGGCATGAGCCACTGGCACCCAGCTTTTTCCCTCTAAATTTTTGTGCTCTGCCTTTTATGCAAATTTTCCTTAGTTATCTGGTGATCCTTGATTCTCTTCTTAAATTTAAGAGCTCTATGGGCCCGAATGGTATTGTCAGCTGTGTGTTTTGCTATGAGATCCCATGGTCAGGATACAGTAGGATATTTATACTGAACACTTTGAAAACTGTAAGATTTTTTTTCATAGGGTACATGAATCACAGTTTATGGTATGCTAACTAAATACTGAGTAAGCATTCAAAGTATGGCCGTCTTTTTACATGCATTGTTTTATTTTTTCCTTTGAAGACAATTCAACATCTGAGTTTGTTAGGATGACAGGAACCATTCTCTGCTGTCAGTACTGTAATAAAGTTACTGCATCTTCACAGAAGGAAACTTTTTGTGAATCTCAAGTCAGTAGGCATGAGTCTTTTCTACAGACCTTTTCCCAAATCCAACTGTTTTTTTTTCTGCCCCTGGGGCTTGAACTCTGAGTCTGGAAGCTGTCCCTGAGCCTTTTTTGCTCAAGGCCAACACTCTACCACTTGAGCCACAGCTCAAGTTAATAATAGTTAATAATCAATAGCAGGTAAATAGATGGAATTGATAAACACTCAGAAAAGGATTATTGTAACCATCTTGTAGCTTTGATTGCGTCTTCTAAAAAAAAGATATGTTTGAATTCTAATCCTCTCTACCTTATTTGGAGATAAGTTGTTTACAGAATCAATCAGGTTAAAATAAGCCATTTGAGTTGGCACTAATCCAATATGGCAATTGTCCTCTATTACAGGGAGATTCAAATGCAAGGACAGACACGTGTAGAGGGAAGATGGTGGGAAGAAACCCAAGAAGATGGCCATGTATAAGCTAAAGGGAAAGGCCTGGAATCCTTCTTTCCACATAATGCTCTAAAAGTACCAACCCAGCCAGCATCTTGACCTTTAGACTTTTAGTTTCTCAAACCAAGAGACAGTTTCTGTCATTTACCCTCGCTAATTTGTGATAGGAAACTATACAGCCTTAGCAAAGTTAACGCCAGCATTTGCTCTGCTCCATTCGGAGAATCCACCTCCCTGCAATGTCATACCTTCCAAGCCACCTTCTCACCGAAGAAACAATCCTAAATTCAGATCCAATGTCAAGTGGACTTTTGCTAAACAGATATCCATTTCCTAAACTCCCAATAGCAAATACTAAAGGACTTTAAAAATAGGATATTCTTTATTGCTCTCATTATTTCTGAATGTGGAAAAAAATAATCTGATTAGAAATATTGTTTTCAGATATGTTAGTGAGCCAATTAAAATGTAAGCTTCTGGGGTTTTGCCTGGATTGTGGTGATGAAGCTAATTATGAACCCAGTGCTTCTGTTTCTGAGTGTCCTATTCTCTTCACTCTGCTGGCAGATCTGGGTTTTGTTGTTGTTGTTGTTGTTAATATAACGGAATGGTCATTGCCAGTGTGAGATGAAATCATTTATGAATGCTTGACAGTTCATAATGTGACTCACATTTTTTTTTCTCCTTGGGTGATATGGCCAGGATGGTAATTATAGCACATTTGAAATGATTGCTTAAAGGGGAATGACTCATTCCACTATTCAGGATATAGATGAGACCTGGCTGTGGATCCAGACAAACATCTTTCCGTTTATGGCTTTTCCTGAGTTATGAGCAAACCAGATGGAAGCTTAGATTCTTTAGAAATTTTACAGTGCATTTTTCATTTTAATGAGATGTCTTGGTAAATTCAAAACTAATATTTTACCTTGACACTTGGTAGGCACTGACATGTCACTGTGTCATACCCAAGCTCGCCAAGACGAAAAGCAAGCGACCAGAGCCAGGCACAGAGTCTGCAAGTAGCCATGGGAAAAGTTTTGCATGAATGGGCGGAGCCTCTTTGCTGGTGCATTTGCCATTTTTCACTGACCTTGTTTGGAACTGAACACTGCTGCAGGCACCCTTAAATTGATGTCTCGTGACAGATTCTCAGTTGAGTAGTCAAACAGCCAAATTTACTAAGTTCTTTTTCTATTCTTTCTGGTCCATTTGCCCAACTAATAATAGTTACTGTTGTTTCTCAACTCTTCTGGTGACAAGAAGTCATTTTTTTATCCAGTATATATATATATATATATATATATATATATACACACATACATACATACATACAGCCAAAAGAATTTGACTTTTGGGGAAAAAAGATTGCATGAAACTAAAAATTTAAGTTTGACATGCCTTTATTATTTCTTATGGTCAAAAGAGCACACTGTGTTTGTGACAGGTGTTGAAATCTACCATTTTGGGGGGCAAGGAAGGAGAAAAGTTGATCTCATGTGTTTGTGACAGGTGTTGAAATCTACCATTTTGGGGGGCGAGGAAGGAGAAACGTTGATCTCAGTTTCACAAACACCTTACTGAAATCTTTTTCCTTTGCGTGGATCCTGACTGTAGAAGCTAGGGCTATTTCTATCTCAAACAATTTGACAAGAAATGTACTTATTACCTTGCTTATGCAACTGTCACCCCTCTGTGCATCACCTTGACAATAAAAAAAAATCATTCCTATCTTTATCAATGTCCTAGCTATAAGTGTCCTCTTAAGGATTCTTTTTTCTCTGCTTGTCTTCCTTTCTTTTTTTCAGGTCCAAGATTGGGCCTTGAACTTGGTAACTGCTACTTTTGCTCATTGACTAACCCTCTACCAACCGAGCCATGCCTCCAACCCCTCAGTCTGTCTTTGTGTCCCATGTGGGCAATTATCACTAGTTCCCTTTGCTCTAATATATGCAGCCATATCTTTTGCTCCTGTTCTTCCTCCTGAACTTGAGACACATAGTTCCTACAAATTCTATAGAGTACCTGCTAGGCCCCTTGGAGTGTCACACTCAACAGTCCCAAACCAAATTTAGCATGTTCCTCCTGATGCTCCTCCTTATCTGAATGAGCATCCATCCATGTCTAGACTTCTTCCAGCCTCCCATGCCACAGCATCCCACCCATCTCCAGCCTCTCTTCTTATCAGCCTATGACAGGAAGCTTCCTCAAAATCAATCCTCTCCTTGCCATTCTGTTCCTGTTTCTTGAGTCCTACCGCCATTAGTTTACATCCTTATAATACCTCACTGGGACAATGACAATCATCTCCTTTCATCATTTTCTACCTTCTCTTCCAATGCTTTCTTCACACGGATGCCCTAGAATAATCTTTTTTTTCCCATGAAATAAAATCACTTCGATGGTCCTTTCGCAATCTGGCAGGCTCTGCTTTTCAATCTGCCATGTTAGCACTGGCATAGAAAGGCATTTGCAATCTCAACCTAACCTGAATTTCAGTCACATCTCCCTGAAGGTTAGTAAAATAAACAAAAAAGCTGGCTCTCTACATAGAGTTTTTTTCCCCCCTCCAGTGCTAATGAATTGCTTCTGAGCCACACACTCAGTCCATTTGCTTTTTGTTTATAGTTCAGATAGGATCCTGTGCTTTTTCAGGGACCAGTTTCAGACCACAGTCCTCCTTACTACTGCCTTGCAGGGAAGGGGCACTCCAGGTGTGATCCACCATACCAGACTCTGATTCTTTTGTATCTAGCGATTTCCCAAATCTTCCATCTCCTCTCTAACTCCCCTCTAACTACTATGTGGCTGCTCGCATCAGTACTGTCAATGCTTCCCAAATACACTCAAAACTCTCAGCCTCTACCCTTGCTAACCTGGTGAATTCCCATGGCTTTTCTCCTGGATTCCCTGCCTCTGGCCCTGAGTCCTCTTCATTCTCTTGTCTGTCACATGGGTTTCTTCCAGAATGCACCTCTTCAAAACATGTCAAACTCCCTTTGCAGATTTCCAGAGGCAGCTGCAGACTTTTGAAGGTGGTTCTTGCCCCCACCTGCATGTCTCCATCCTCTGCCTCTCTCTGGCCCTCCTCTTTCATGCTTCAGCATCCTGCATGTCTTCCAATGCCCAGATCATCCTTCTTCTCTTCCTCTACCATTTCCAAGTCTTCAGGCAGGCTGGCGCCTCCTGGCACCATTCTATTCACTTAGCTAACTTCCATCACCTTTAAATCTCAAAGGCAACTCACTCCCTTTCCACTCTCGTGTATGTTGGGTGTTCTTGCTGTGTGCTGGCATGGCAACCTGCCCTCGCCTGTCAGTCACCCATCACTATTCACTGTAATCACGTCTTCAATGAACTGTCTCACGTTCTCCCAGCTCAAGAGCTAGAAGCGAGGGAAACTGCTTTTCCTCTGATTATTTGCCAAGTCCGGCACAATGCCGGGCAATAGAGCATGTTTGATAAACAAACACTTATTAGCTTTGAAGTCAGACAAAAACCACACAGGATCCTTTAAGAAAGAAAGAAAGAACAAACCCACCCACCTTACAAAACACGTGGAACCAATGAATAATGAATCAATACTTTTCTTTCTGACTGAAGTGTCTTTTCTTTCCTCACCTGCATAATCAATAACCCTTCTCCAAGAGTCTGCTCAAATGTCATGTTTTGTTTTAAAGCCTGGCCAAATCCTTTCATCTTCTTCTCATTTTTACTCTTGCCTACATGCAGATTCTAAGTCCTTTCTGGCATTGTATGGCTGGTAATGCATACTTCTAGAGTACTGAGATGATTGGTTCAAATACACCCTGCACAATGATAAGATCTCACATAAGTCACTCCAAATCATTCATCTTCCATTTCTTAGCAGCTGGCTAGCTGAATTCCTAGCTCCTGGTAGGTGTTGAATGCATGAACAAGAATGGGGAATGAATGAATGAATAGCGGAGGTATAAATTGGTTTTTGCACCTCCTCCCCCCTTGCCTTTTCTTCCCTCTTGATTATTTCAGTTCTTGGATCTTTGTGCCACCAAACAAGTCAAATGTGGCTTTGCTCAGGTGACATATATTTATTTTGTCCTCTGCATCCTTCCTTGAACATTCCATACTGCCCCTCCCCGCTCCCGTGCAGCTCCAGTTAAAATGGCGCCACACTATTAACCCCATTATGGAATTCATGCCCTTAGCAACTGGTTTTTGTTGTTGTTGTTTGTTTTTACTCTTTTGCCATCTGCTTTTCATAATAAAAATTTTCATCTGCATTTTGCTTTATTGTGCCTTTCTCTTCTTTTGTTCTTTAGCTTTTTAACATTCCTCTTTTTACTATTAGTTTTGAGTAGTAGTAGTCTTGTTGTTTTTAAAGATGTTTTAATTCCCTTATGAGACTTTAACTTTGTTCAAGGTTGAACAAAGGTTGTTCAAGGTTGTTGCATCATCTTGACTGATGTTACTCTCAAAGCAAAAATGGTCTTTTTTTTTTTTAATACTAGGGTTTGAACTTTGGCCTTGAGTTTGCTAGGGTTCTATTACTCCCAGCTCATCTCTCTCTTTTCCTTCCTCCTTTCTTTCCTTCTCGTCCCCTCCCCCCTCTCCTCCTCTCCCCTTCTCATCCATTTCCCATCCTTTCCCTCCCCTCTTCTTTCTCCCTTCCTCCTCTTTCCTCCCTCTCCTCTACCTCCTCTCTTCCCTTCACTCACCTTCCTTCTCTTCCCCTCTCCTCTCCTTCCCTCATCTCTGGCCCATACCCTCCACTTTTTTCCTCTTTCTTTTTTCCCCTCCTGTAAATCACTTAGACCACCTGTGCATTGGGTCAGCTCGGGCTCTTCTCTACTTTCCTTCCTTTGGGAATCCAAGCTGAAAGCCAGCCACTGGAGGTTTTGTTGAGTTCTGATCTTCACAGTAGAATCTTCACAGTCGAGGGAGGGACCACTGCACACCTCACTGGCCAGTTCTTCAAACTTTCCCTGGAAGTGACTCTGCTCATGTGCTGAGAAAGTCATTTTGTCATACCTACCTCCCAGGGCTGGAGAAATGTGACACTATTGCACACCTGGGAAGAGGGGATGCCTTTGATGATCACTTCAGACTTTCATTCTTTTTGAAGGTTCATATAGGTTCTAGTACAGGGCTTTGAACATAGGTAGAATCAGTAAAGGCTGACTAACTCTGCTTGACCTAAGGTATACTCATTCACTACACAGCTCTGCCTAGACTTGATTCTGAGTAGTGGTTCTCTTGGAGATGAAACCCAAGCTCTGAAATAAAGCAAGAAAATGAACTGCATCCAATATACAAAGGCAAAAAAAAAATCACTTGAAATGCTTTAGCACTTTCTGAACTTGGCAGTGATAAAGACTTCACTAATAGTGTAGATGAACTTGATATTGTGGCCCTATTTAAAAAGCACTAAATCCTCCCAGCTGGAGATAATTGATGAAATGGCTATATCTCAAAGTCTTTCTGGCTGCCACTAACAATGTTAAATTAGATAACTAGCAGCAGCATTTTGAGGAGATGGAAGCCATCTGATACCAGAGAATAGAAAATAGAAACAGATAAAAGCCATTGTGTGAACTTTCTGAAGTTCAGTTCTCCCTTAAGAAGTTGAGTTGCAAAGCTAATGACCATGGAAATGCCTAGTAGAAGGAAAATTGTGACATATAACATGGGAAGATAAACAGTGTGAATGAAAGTCCCTGAGTTAGCTACCATAATTTGCCCCTGCTGGGTCCCTGAGTATCCAGTTAAACTGCAATGGTAAAAACTGGACAGAAAGGGCAATATACTAAACTGGAGGATTAAGCCCCTTAATTTCATTACTTACAAAATGAGTAGTATATATCTCAGAAAAAGCATCTAACCCACAGGGTTGCTCTGATGATTAAAGGAAGTAATGAGTGTTCAGCACTCACGCAATGTTCAGAGTTATATAATTTTTATCTGACTGAGTTATTATGGCTTTTATTTAAGGGTAGTGTCACTTGTCCTCTTTCTGAGACTGAAGAAATAAAAATTGTACCTTAGGAAAAAAAAGACAATTCTACGTTATCCTTCAAAAATCAATGTTTTTGTTGCTAATGATGACATCGCTGACAATACAGTTATTTGTAAATAATTAATAGGCATGAGGTCAGTTTTCTAAGTTGTGACCTGTAAAATCATGAAGTGCATTTGACACTCTTAAGAACAATTTTTTCAGTAAAATTTTATTTTTGTATGTATGGTATATATATTTGTTAATGTGCATGTATATAGAATTAAACCAGATGTATTACATAGTCATAAAGCTGGAAAGTCATAATTTTATTTATTGATTGATTGTTGATATTGGGACTTGAACTCAAGGCCTCACCTTCTCATTTGGCTTTTCATTTTGGCTTTTTCACTCAAGGTTGGTACTCTACTCTTTGAACTATGACTTCTTCTGGTGGCTTTTTTGATGGCTAACTAGAGATAAGAGATAATTTTCTAGAAGTGTTTCTTATCACCCACGTTTGATGCACATGGACGTTTACTACTAAAAAAATGGTGACACATGGTCTTGATGTGGTCAAAAATCAGTGCTGAGTTAGAGGAACTTCCTCCTATCCTCTTCAGCTTCTCAAATCTGGTGAGGGTCTCTTTATGACGGTATAAAGCATAACTGGTTTTAAATACCATTACGATTCCTTCTGGAATCCTAATGAGATCTGCCTGATGTAATGTAGCAGTCGAGCTAGTGTGCTGATCTAGCCATCATTGGATGGCTTGCCTAATCACTGTGAGAGTCCCAAGCTCTGATTTTTAAAGCATGGGCGAAATATAAAAACAAAAGCAAATGCAGATTTTTTTTTTAAAGGGATTATGCCACAGTGGCTCCCTGAAATACACTTTTGCTTTTCTGGTTGTCCAAGGCTGGGTGCAAAAGTTGAATTTTCCATGGGCCTTTTCCTGGAACTGTGAAAGAGGAAGAGAGGACCACACTTCTCCCTGCATCTCTTAGACCTTTCCAGGGCATGGCTCCGTGGAAAGCATCTCGTAGGCTCGTGGCTGTGGTATCAGAGCAGACTCAAGGCTGTTCACTCAGCGAGCATATCACAGTCCTTTGCCAGCAAACTCTGCTGGGCCCACCGCGCTTTCCTCCACTGCACTTTTCCCAAGGATGTGGCTCTCCCTGTAGGCCATCATTTGTTATCTACTTTGCCTTCACACCCTTTTCCTCTATTCTTGTGTTTTTCCTGGGGTTCTCAGACCATTCTCAAGCAAACTCCCTTGTGTTGGATCTCAGGGAATCAGAATCTACAGCTGGTCTACTGCCTTGCACCATGTTATGGGTAGCCTCAGAGCTCTTGAGGCGTTTTTCCTTGCTCACTGGCAGGATCCCCAAACCTCCCTTGTCATCCTTCTCTGCTATCGGAATATCCATGTCCATTGATGATCCATGACCTGACGATCGGGCTGAGCCTGTTTCATATGGATGGTGGTATGAAGTGGTGCCAATTCACTAGAAACTATCATTTGAAGGAGTTTTGATTTGTCAAGCTCAGGATAGGAGGAACAAAATGCTCTCTTCACCCTGGGACATGGCAGTGACCTGAACACCCCAGACACATATGATCACAAAGCCAAACAGCAGGTGCAGCTATAATGCCCTGCATGGCTAAGCTATGACGGCCAGGTTAGGTGTCTCCAGTGAACTTGAATATCTTCAACTTATGAAGAGCTTATCCAGTCATAACCTCAGAGTAGATAAAGGGACATCGGAATACTCTTTCTGGTCAACTGGCTTCTCAGTTCCCAGACTCCCATCCTTCTTCAATCATTTTGTACTCGGAGTCATCTCAACCATTCACGCACTCTGTCACAGACCTTGTCCTGACGGATCGCTGCCACCCCTAACCATCACAGTGTTCAACGGTCCGCGCTCTGGCCCTCCCTCTTTGCATTCCCTTCACAACAGACATGTGGAAATAATTACTGCTTTGACAAAGGGTGTTTGTTTCAGAGATCTATCAAGCTTGATATTCTGAACACTCGCCCCGTCCTACATATTCTTTTATGTCCTTTGGTTATGTTTAATAGCTACTATTGTAATAGCTCACAATTAAACTATACCAGACAATAAATACCTTTTCCGTCTCTACCCTTTATACCATGCTAGTGTGGATTTCTGATTCACAAATTGTGCTTACAAATTTGAGCAATTTTGTATCCGTCTTTTGGATGTGTGGCTTTTTTTTCTTTATCGGTTACTCTTTTTAAAATTTTCCTTAGACAGTGAGTTGGAGATGAGGAACAGCCACCTTCCACCCCCATAATAGTTACTATGTTTGTGAACTTGTTTGTTTGGCTGATTTATGAGTCTAGGTCCATTATTTTTAATGGTTTGTTGCACTGTACACATGTAAACATCACCTGATAAATGCTTCTTCCTTCGTAGCAAATTAGGAAATTACCAATTCATTGTATCAGGAAACATTACCTGCATGTTTATGTCCTTGCAAGAAAAAAATGAGAAGAGGTGTGTGTTTTGCAGTCTTTCCCATTGCGTTTGTATTCAATAATAAAATGAATATTGAGATTCACTAACTCAGCTATTATTTGGAATAACCAATTATGGGTCCATTGTATTGTAGTTATTTTAATAAAAAATATAATCAGTTCAAAATGCTTGGCTTGATCTTTTCATTGAGGAAGGAGCCGATTTTTCACTCTGGTGGCCTCATTAATTTGTCTTGCTACTAGAATATAATTAAGTAAATTAATTCCTTCAAGATTTTCTCAAACACCTACTGGTGCAAGGGAAGGTGCTAAGAAAGCAGAGATGTTCCAGACACGTTCCCCATCCTTTAGCTGCTTACAAATCCAATAATGAGAGAGGGCTGAGTCCGTCGATAACCACACAGCAAGCATTTTGAATTTTCGTGAGCACTTTTAATTAGTGTTTTTTGTGGCACACTGGCTGGTTATTCACAAACCAAATTCCTCCCATGCACTTGGGAAATCAGTTAGATCGTATTTTGTATTTTGTAGATTTCCTTGAGATTACGCTTTGACCTATGACTAAACCTTTGCCATTGCAATGTGGATACAAATTATGGATTCCATTTTAGGTTGGTTCCATAATACCTCCACAGAATCTTCTGTCTTCCTTTAGGCCATCTGTTGGCTGAATGTCTGTGCCCAGGCTTCTCTTCTCTCACAGTGCTAGGGATTGAACTCACAGCCTTGCATGTTCTAGGCAAGCATTCCACCACTAAGCTACATCCCCAGTAACCTCAGGCTATGTGAAAACCATATATTCAAGATGGCAGTGTCTCTGTTAGCTTAGATACCTGGACGCCTAGGTGAAACAGAAATAGCTGACCAACCCCTGTAGAGCAATGGGGCATTTGTTTGGTATACTCTGCAATAAAAAATAAAATCTGCTAATGAACTTAAAGAGTTTGATCTTGCTTATCAGACTTGAGTATACTTCAGTATATTTGAGGCTCACAAATTACTTGAGAAATGAAAGATAAGCATGAACTTGAGTGCATAAGTGGAGACGATCATGAAAATTAGGAATTGTGAATCACTTGTTAGTGTTCACTAGAAACCTATGAGGAAGTCAGGTGACAGTTGTTCACACCTATAATGGCAGCTAATTGGGAGGCTGAGATGAGGAGGATTGCAGTTCCAGGAGAGTCTGGACAGAAAACGCCACAAGATTCCATCTCAATGGAAAGAACTGAGCCTGTCTGCCTGGACTTTCTATTGTAGCAGAAAGTGTAAAATAGGTGGATTTTTTTTTCCAGGGACAGAATTGGGCAAAAAGTAAGACTCTAGTCTCAAAATAACCAGAGCAGAAAAGGGCTGGAAGAAGGACTCAGTGGTAGAGCACCTGCCTAGCAAGTATAAGGCCCAAGTTCCAAACTTACCATTGCCAGAGCCAACATTATACAAACAATAGACAAACAAAACAAAGCTCTGAGGGAAAGGAAATGTTTCAGGAGTGATTGAGAACCTTTGAAGTAGGACAAATGATTTCTAAGATAATGGTCATAGTTCCCAATGCACTTAAATACCCATAGTTGGGGCTTCTGGCTGAGTTGGATCTATTTTGGGCTATCTTCATTCATTGTAAGGAGCATAAAATCAGTTAATGTCAGTTTTTTTAAAATGAAAAGTGTTTGATTAAATAAACATGTTTGCCAGGCTCTAGTCTACTCTATTTCCCATTCCAATATTGAGAATTATTTTTTCACAATTAAAAAATTTGAAACAGTTATTTTCTCAACAGAATTTATAATTAAATCTTTTAATGCTGCATATAAGTTGATTTGAATAGCTGAATGTCCTTAAATAGCATTTATAAGTTTCTTGTTACATATATATTATTCGCTGAAGAGCTAAGCCGTTGATTGTACTCCAAGGGAAGAAAAAGTAATCGTATGTCATTAAATGTGTGACATTTAATGATGAATGCTCTAAGCATCAAGGTAAAATGGCATGTCTTAAAGTCAGTCAGTAACTCAAAATCATGCTACATTATAATTTTATCCATAGTTGAGTGATTTTTGGGTAAAGCATTTGGCTTCTTTTTATTGATTTTTCCAAACCTCTCCTTTTTGCTACTGACAGAGAGATGTATGTTTTTGTTTGACATATTTTCACAGGAATACATATGCAAGTGACTTTTTCAAAAGAAAATGTATGGGAGGTAAGTTTTTAAATTTCTCACATCAGAGAATGTATTGATGTTTATTCTTACAATTGATTAGTTATTAACTGGTTGTAGAAATGTAGATTCAGCATAATTTCCCCTAAGAACTTCAAAGGGAAAGAGGAGGGACCTAGGGCCCAGTGACTTATAGTACTTTCTTTGTTCCTTTCCTGATTTAAGACAAGAGCTCCCTTTTTTTCTACTTACCTATTTATTGACTTCAAATTGTTGTCTTCCTGTAACTAGTCCAGGAGATAAAGTTTCTTTCTTCTCTGCTGACATCTTCAGTGCTCCTGGTTTTGGATATTTTTCTTTTCTTTTTCCATTGATATAACTTTATAGGCTGTGTTCCTATACTACTTTTCTATTACTGTATAAAAAAGTAGGAAAATCTTAGTATTTTAAAATATCCCCCCCCCAAATAGCTACCCTTTTATTATCAACAGTTTTTAAAAATAAGAACCCAAGTTCTTGACTGAAAGATCGGATTGAAGTGTGGAACCACCCACATGCCTTCCTCATAACACACAAAAATGTATTCTTAAAACTCACACAATAACATCTCTGTTAAGGGATCATCTGATTAGGTCAGACCCACACAAGATGATTTATCTTCTTACAAAGTCGAACTCAGCTGAGAATTCCTTTACCATTGGCATGTAGTGTAGCCTAAGCAATGAGAGCCAATTTCTGCCTCACTCACAGATTCTTTCAGCAATCCTGGGAGGGGACTGCACAGGGAGTGTACACGAGGTGGAAGAAGTGGTGTGTGTGTGGGCGTGCCTAGGAATGTGTCCATCACATATACATGGAGTCTGCACTCTGGTAGAGGAAGATGGTTCATGAGAGTCATCAAGATGAACAGGGTGGTGGGAGGATGAAAACCCTTTCAATTATCCTCTTTTTCTTTAAAAAGAAGAAGGCAAATTTAAAAAGAAGTTTTAAAAAGGAGGAGGAGGAGGAGGAGGAGACGCCGCCCAGCGCTGGCAACATGGTGGCTCCTGCCTGTAATCCTAGCTACTCAGGAGGCTGAGATCTATGGTTGTGGTTCAAAGCTAGCCCTAGCAGGAACGTCCATAAAAAGCTTATCTCCAATTAATCCCAAGAAAACTGGAGGTGGCGCTGTGGCTCAAGTGGTACAGTGCTAGCCTTGAGCTGAAGAGCTGAGGGACACTGTCCAGGCCCAGAGTTCAAGCCCCACAACTGACAAAAAAGAAAAAAAAGTAATTATGTGATTTCAGCACATTTAATTATTTGGATGGGACAATGACTAGTATAAAACTGAAAAACGCAGTCAAGAAAATAACCTTTGTTCCCTCAGTAAGTTAATACAATATTATTGTAGAATAATAGATCATGTCCTTATCTTTAGTTTTACATTTAAAAAACACACACACAAAGAACTGGCCACTGAACTGGTCAGTACATATAATCAGCTGTTCTGATCCTAGTGGCATTAAGACCTAATATACCTTCTCACAACATGGAATATAACAAGAGAGTTATTTTTAAAAACATTTATTTTTCTCAAAAAACAGCTTTCTCTTTCTTATGTATGCAGCACCGCTGCACAGGGGGTGATTCTCATGAAATAATAAGAACTTTGTCTATTTGTTGGCAGTGCTGGGAATGGAACCCAGGGCTTCATGCTGAATGCACTCTACCACTGAGCACACACCAAGTTCTCATGAAATAAGAATTTGTTTTAAAATCTGATAAAAAATTCGAATTCCCAGAACAGGGTTAGCAATTAGCCAGAAAAATGTCAGATGTGAAGGAATGAGGGATGTGGAATGAGTTGTGGAATACAGGAGTTGATGTGGCTTGACTCTCTAGGGTGTGATTGATCTCATTCACAACCTCCACATGGAAACACTGATTCATGAGGCTCATCTGGTGAGTGTTCAAACTGGCACCAATGCTGCCCCCAAAGCATAAGTAGTTAGAAGGAATTTTGAGGAGGACACACAGGAAGCCTGCAATTCTATATAGGCAACATCACCTGGAAACATTCCAAGAATACTAAGTAAACATATCCACATTATTGAATCCAGGGTTTAAAAATATGTTCAGTAATGCACTCTGTCAAATGTTAGGGTTACTCTGCATTTGGCTGTCCAGTCCCTCCCTCTTCCCCCATCCCAGTGTTCTTACATCAGCTTTTAAATGAAAAGCTCTTGTATTGGAAGGCATGGAATGGCTAACGCGTTGACCTTCAGTTTCTGAGTTTCAATGCACACCCTGCTAGTTTCATTTGGATAGCACACAGATATATTCAGGCCTGTGAAGAAGAGCCAAGGTAGTGACAACACAGAACACCTGAGACTCGGGGGGGGAAAATACAAAAAGCGACAACACCAGAACAGATAGAAAAGGGCCACACAAGAGAGGGCTTCACATTTATTTCAACTGAGGTTTTATTGAATTTTCATTGAACAATTCAACATATTCAGATTTCTACTTAAACTCAAAAGCATACCTGTAAACTTTATAGACCTGTTACTAAACCTCGATTCATCTCCCTTGGAGGTCCCTTTCCCTGGTTCTCCATGAGTCTTGCAGTGAATAACAGGTCAATGCTTAATGACGCTAAAAGAGTATCATTCCAAATTGCCAACAGCCAGCTGTCTCTAAGGGAACTAAGACACTTGTTTGTGACAATACATGTGTTGATGGAGTGAGCCCCCTTCCCTCTTGTGACAGGCTTCCTACTACTTTTTAGTTAAACAAACAAAAAAAGACATTCCTTAATACCAACTATTTCTATACAAGAACACCTCTCTGCTTGGTTGTGGATCATCCACGTGGTGTGACCCCAGGAAGGACATGTTCTTGTTTTCCCGGGGGACTGAGGGGCTTTGTGCTTAGACATGGCTTCTGGGAAGGGGGAAGGAAAAGCTTGGTTATGGATATGAGGATTATTGAGGCATGATCTTATGTTTTCTAATTGCTATATAGTATAAATGGTCGGACGAGCTCAAATGTCACTTAGGATGTTAGCTCAGTTTCAGAAAACAGAGTGTGGTCACTCTGAGAAGATGTCATTTAAATTTTCAATAACTGTATTTGTGCAATATATGCCTCTTGTGAAGAAAAACAATCTGTAGAGTTTTTTTTATAAAGTAAACCAAGTAAAGTTTGAATTTGAAACCTATGTTGCTGGCTCAGGCTTTGTTGACAACCAAAATTAGTTTTTTGAGGAGAAAATAGCTAAAAGACTCAATTTAGGGTTATTAAAAATTGAATTATATATGAAGTGATTCACCTTGGAATCAAAATTTATTCCCAGGTCATCTAAACAAGTATCTAAAATTGCCAAAGAAATACAGTGATGCAAGTTCATGGAGTGTGTCATATGGAAAACTGGCCAATAAATGAAATGAAATTTTAGGAGATTCATGTAATAAGAGTATCAATGTATGTGGGAAAACGTGTCAGAGTTTCTTTTCTACTGGACCCAGCCAATGCCTTAGCTTTGAATTCTGATGCCAGGCAATACAATTTCTTCCAAAAAACTGTGTAACAAATGGACAGACAAGAAAATAGGTTACTGTATTTATTAAGTCTCAAATATTCTCCAGAAATCTGAATGATTCTAGCGGTAAAGTTATTTTTGTAGTTTCTTAGAGGCTGTCAAATTCTTTCTGAATTGTGTATTTATTCATGTATGAATTTTATTATTATGACTATCAAGTATCAAATATATTTTGGGAACTGTTACAGACATTTGTGGTACAGCATCATTACAATCAAGGGTTCATAGTAGCAAGAAAATTATGTAAGTTATATTTTGTGTTTTTAAAATTATAAACTAAGATATTCATGGAAACAGAGACTAGGATAGTGGTTATCATAACATGGGAAGGACTTAGGGGAGAGGAAAATGGATATGGAGTGGTTGATGGGTACAAGGGTGTATTGTGGATTGGAGAAATAATTTCTAATACCTATTGGACAGTAAGATAATCAAGATTCAAAGAAATTAATGATAAATTTCAAAATACAGAGTAGAGGAGCTTGAAAAATTCTCAACATGAAGAAATGAAAAATATCTTTAGTGAAGAATATACTATAGCTGGGCGCCAGTGGCTCACGTCTGTAATCCTAGCTACTCAGGAGGCTGGAATCTGAGGATCACGGTTCAAAGCCAGCCCGGGCAGGAAAGTCTGTGAGACTCTTATCTCCAATTAACCACCAGAAAACCAGAAGCGGCATTGTGGCTTAAGTGGTAGAGTACTCACCTTGAGATGTAGAGCTGAGGGACAGCACCCAGGCCAGAGTTCAAGCCCCATGACTGACAATATATATACTAATTATCCTGTTGTACTAATTTTATATTGTGTGAAGTGTCACATTGTAGTTCATAAGTTACAACACATACTACATGCTGAATAAAAATAAAAATATTAAAAAATCACATAAAATAAAGTTTGCAATCTTTATGGCTATAATAAAAATCAACAAATGCATATAGTTATAGAATCATCATTTTAATCATGAGCTAGTATCTTTGTGTAGTTAATCTTCATCTCACAATAATAATCACTGTTCAACTTCTTGTTTTTCCCACAATTCCTTGTTAGAATCATAAGGAAGAATATTTGTATCTAGATTTTGGCACTTAGTATGAATTTTTTTTGAGGTTCATTAATTTTATGACAAGCACCAGTAGATTTTTTTTCCTTTTCCGTTCATTAAAGATCATATTACTTAAATGAATCCACTGAACTTTTTTTCCCCTTACAGCTGGTGCTACCACATGATCACTCGTCCAGGCTCTAATGAAGTTGAATGATATATTCATCAGTTGGTAGACAGTGGGATTTTTTCCCAGTATTTTTGCTATCATGAATAAAGCTTCTTTGCATAAATACATACGGTCTTTATATGAACATATGTTTTTTTCTTTATCTTGAGTATTATCTAGAAATAATAGTTTATGGGAATTAAGACTTGTTCAATTGTTTAAATTTATAACAAAAGTACCGAACTGTTTTCTAAAATGGTAATATTACTTTATATTTTCACTTGATATTATATTTTCACTTATAATTGATATTATCATATTCAGTGCTTATATCCTAGTAACTCATTATTTTCATTTTCATGTTCCTTCTAACAATTCTGATCATTTTTATGTGCTCATTTGTTATGAAACATTCTATTTGTGGAAATTTCCTTTTAAATCTTTTGAATATAAATTCAAAATACTCAAGAAAATATTAGCAGAACAAATCCAATAGCACTCTAAAATGATTACCATAATCAAATGGGATGCATCCCAGGGATGTAAGGATGGTTTAATATATAAAAAATAAATGTAATATCATCAGAATGAAGTATGAAATCACATGATTATCTGCAACTTGCCATATTACACACACTTACACACACACACACACACAAACACACACACGTATCAGATAACATCCTAGTGAATGGGTTAAAAGATGAAAGCTGTCTCAGTTTCATTATTTTTTAGTTTTTGTTTTTTTTTTCAGTACTGAGGCTTAAACTTAGGGCCTCCAGCTTGCTCAGCTAGCACTCTTCCATTTGAACTGTGCTTCTAGCTCAGCTCTTTGCTGGCAGAATTTTCTGCCAGGGCTGACTTCAAATCTTATTCCTCCAAATTTTGGCTTCCTGGGTAGCTACTTTAAACACTTTTATTCAATAATAAAGTCCTAGTGATAGTAACCTGGGAAGTTAACTCTAAATTGGAAAATAAGTCAAATCTTCATTGTATGCAGATGACATAATCTTTTTGTGTGTGTGTTTGTCAGTTGTGGGGCCTGAACTCTGGGCCTGGGCACTGTCCCTCAGCTCTTCAGCTCAAGGCTAGCCCTCTACCACTTAAGCCACAACACCACTTCTGGATTTTCTGCTTATGTGGTGCTGAGGGAATCGAACCCGGGGCCTCATGCATGCAAGGCAAGCACTCTACCACTGAGCTACCTTCCCAGCCCCCGACATAATCTTATCTATTATCTATAGAAAAGTCTAAGACTTCACCAAAGAAACTTTTAGAGTATAAAAAATTTAGTAAATCTACAAGATACCAATTCAACATACAAAAATGAGTAGTGAGCTGGGCACTGGTGGCACAGACCTGTAATCCTACCAAATCAGGAGGCTGAGATCTGAGGATTGCAGTTCAAAGCCAACCCAGGCAGGAAAGTCTGTGAGACTCTTATCTCCAATAAATCACCAGAAAATGGAAGTGGAGCTGTGGCTCAAGTGGTAGAGCTGAGGGACAGTGCCCAGTTCCAGAGTTCAAGCCCCACAACTGCCAAAAGAAAAAAATGGAAGAGGATGCGCGCGCGCGCACACACACACACACACACACACACATCCTGGATTCAAGGACTGAATGAATCAATACGGTTAAAAATGACTCTATGATCCAAAGAATCGTATAGTCTCAATGTCACCCCTCTTGAAATATCAAGGATCATCCTCATAGAATTAGAAAAAATACTTCTGCTGTCTTTTTAGAACCCACACAGACACAGACACAAACAGAGACATATTATCAATGGCCAAAGCAACCTTGAGTGAGGGAGCAAAGTAGGAAGCATTGCACGATTTGATTTGAAAACAAACCTTAACACTTCAGTAATCAAAACATTATAATGACCGAGAAAATGACACATAGATGAATGGACAGAAAAAAAAGCCCCAAAACCCTAGAAGTAAATCCACACATGTACTACCCACTGATTTTTGACAAAAGTACTGAAAGTACACAGTGGAGAAAAGACAATATTTTCAATTAATGGTGGTGGTAGTATTTCTTAGCAGAAAAATGAAGCTAGCCTCTTACCTCTTACCAGTTTTAAAAGTCAATGCAAAATGGATTAAAGGCTTAAATGTAAGGAATGACTAGAAGATGTATGAAACTACTAGAAGAAAACATAGGACATTGAAATGGATAATTTTTTTTGGATAGAAGCACAGAAAAGACAAAAAAGCAATATGGATTAATAAGATTACAAAACTGAAATGATTCTGTACAGCAAAGGGCAAAATCATTAGTGAAGAGCTTTTCTATGGAAGGAGAGAAAATATTTGTAAAATACACTTATGGTGAGCATTAATATGAAAAGAACACAAGAAACTGAAAGAACTAAGTAGCAATTAATAAAAAGACACAATAGTGGCGCTGGTGGCTCATGTGTGCAAACCTAGCTACTCAGGAAACAGAGATCTGAGGACCGTGGTTCAAAGCCAGCAAGGACAGAAAAGCCCATGAGATTCTTACCTCCAATTGACCATTCAAAAACTAGAAGTGGCTCAAGTGGTAGAGTGTTAGCCTAGAGCACCAAGAGGCTCAATGACAACATGCAGGCCCTGAGTTCAAGCCCCATAATCAACAAAGTAATAACAACAACAGCCGCAGCAATAATAGTAAAATAAAAAGGAAGCAAGAGACTATGAGATATATGAAAATATGCTCAATGTCACTAATCATCAAGGAAATGCAAATCAAAACTCTGTATTATTGAAAGATAAAAGACACATTTTTGAGGTTGTGGGCAGGTGGGAACCTCATATACTGCTGGTGAGAATGTAAATCGCTACAGCCATAAAAGAAGACAGCATGGAAGTCTCTCCAAAATAAACAAAAAGTAAACAAACATAAGCCAGGCCCAGGTGGCTCACGCCTGTAATCCTAGCTACTTAGGAGGCTGAGATCTGAGGATTGCAGTTTGAAGCCAGCCCTGAGACTTAGCTCCAGTTAACCACCAGAAAACCAGAAACAACACTGTGGCTCAAAGTGGTGGAGTGCTAGCCTTGCGCAAAAGAGCTGAGGGACAGTGCCCAGGCCCTGGGTTCAATTCCCCATGCCTGACAAACAAACAATAAAACATAAAAAATAAAATAAAAAATAAAACATTGAACTACCAGATGACTGAGAGATTCCACTATTGAATATAGATCCACATGAAATGAAATCTATCAGAGGAATATGAACTCCCGTGTTCATTGTGGCATTTAAGAACAAGCAAGAAATGCAAACACTGAATGTCCATCAATGAATGAATGGACAACATATGTGTGGCACATAAAAGTAATGAAATCCTGTTATTTGCTACAATATGAATGAAACTTGAGATCATTATGTTAAGCAAAACTAGCCAGGTACAGAAGGACAAATACGGTGATTCATTTGTGGAATATAAAATAGCTGATCACTTAGAAACTGAATTTAGAAAAGGGGGAGAAGGGCATTCCTAGATCTCGGGAGAGCAGGCAGGGGAGGGATAGGGTGAGGCAGATCAATTCAAACTAAGCTGTAGTTAGAGAGGAGAATGAATTGTGCTCCTTGGTGTTGTACACTGAGGTGACTGCAGAGGCTGAGAATTGCCATGTGTCCCACAAATGTAAATGCAATCTCTATGTATTGGTTAAAATTGTTTTAAAATCCACATTGTGTTTCTTCTATTTTCTGAATTGTTATAGTTTTTATTAATAGTATATTATAGGTAAAATCTTTTATTATTGAGATGTTTCTTGGTAAGTATTTTCTCTTAGAAATTTGACCTATTACTTTCTTAATGGTGTCTTTTAAAGAGCAAATGTTTTCATTTTCCAATTTATCAAGTTTTAACATGCTTTCTGTGTCCTATGTAAATGTTTTCCTAACTCATAAGGATTTTTCTCTGAAGTTACCTTCTAGAAAGTTTATAGTATTAGCCCTTATGTTTAGTTCTGTGACCTATTGGTAGTTGAGATTTATGCACTTTTACTTTCACATGAATATATGCAATAGTTTTAGCATCATTTTTTGTAAAGCTGAATCTTTTCCATTGAATCATTTGTTTTTGTGTTTGTGAAAACAACTGGCAATATAACATACTGCTTCTGTTTCTTCATGTTCTGTTTGGTTTCTTTGATCTCTGGTATATTATCTTGATTATTATATTTTTTCAAAATTAAACCTTGAAGTCAAGTGGTATGAAATCTAGAGTTTGCTTTTGTCAGAAATTATTTTGGTAATTCTAGGTCCTTGGATTTTCTATAGCATATATTTTAGAAAAGAATGTTATACATTTCCACAGAAAGTTTGCCAGAGCTTTGCTAACACAGTGTGGTACATATGTACAATGAAATATTATTCAGCTATAAAAGAAGTGAAATCCTGTTGTTTGCCATAATATGGATGAGATTGCAGATTATTATGTTAAAACAAAATAAGCCAGGCTCCGAAAGACAAACACTATGATTCATTTGTGGAATATAAAACAGCTGATCACTTTAGCAGTTACAATTTACAAAGAATGGTAGTTCTCAGGGCTACTTTAACAGCATTTAATTTAATAATACATTTAATGAACTTATTATTCATTCACTCATTTACTCCTTCCACAAATGCTAGTGTTGAGCAAGAGCTATTTTTTTTTTGTAAAGGTTGATCAAGATTTAATAATGAAAATACATCATATATGGAGTAGGAACATATGTAAAGGGCTCTTACTTTTGACAGGGAAACAAAACTCAAATCTTAATTAAAATTTAAGCATTGGGGTTTTAAAAAATTTCTAAGACATTTGACTTCATTTTGGATATAGTTTGGAGATAGATTCTGTTATCTGTCTCCATACAGTGACGCATAACTATGTGGTTGACAGGGAAAGGAGATTATCATGTTTGCTTTGGTGTGGAGTAATAAATGAATCTGGTTTTCTAATTTGACCTGAATTATTTGTCTTTTATTGTGAGGCACAGAGCTTGATTTAATGGAACATTGAACATTTTTGACTCTAACTATATGGATATATGAAGAGTTAATGTTTACACTTCAGATTGCAGGAAATATGTCTGGACTGATTATTTTTTTCTTGTGTCCCTTTCCCCATTCTCCTGTAAGTCCCCTGTGTCTAAATGTTAAAGTAGTCCCTCCACTTCACACTTACTCAGAACCCACTCCAGACGGGACTCCAGAGTGCTCTTCCTTAGGGCAACTTTGTTCCAACCTTCTTTTGGGATCTGTCCATAGACAGCCATGGAACAGATACACAGGTAACATTTCTGGTCCAGCATTCTATGTTTATTGGATTCACACATTTGTGGTTGTTTACATAGCTTGAATGATTTCCATCTTTTCTAATCTCATTATCCCTACAGTGTGCTTTCCTTTCCTCCTCTAATTTATGTGTTTATTTATTTTCTATTGTCCAAGTGATGTAGAAAGGGGTTATAGTTACATAAGTAAGGTAATAAGTACATCTCTTGTCAACTTGTTATCCATCCCCTCATTTTCTCCTACTTTCCCTCTCCCTAATCCCTTCCCATCCCCCACAAGTTATACAGATCATTTCCAACATATTGTCTTGTATATGTCGCTGTTGCATTGGTTCCCCCTGTCCTTTGTCTCACCATTCTGTTGTTCCTCTTCTCCTCCCTAATTCAAATACATGTAAGTGCAATTCCAGGGGACCAAAATCAAATACAGTGATAACAGGGGATATCTAGTTATTAATATGTTTTATACTCAGGCAAAGGAGCAAAAGTGTGTATCATGGGGTTAGTAAAATTATTAATAGCAGAAGTATTAATGTCTATAGATAATAAACATCCATTAATTTAAGATTTCAAAATTATGAAGTACTAATGGATTTTTTGGGCTAAATATTATTCATACTGTAAAATGGATGATATAAATAGAATCCAATAATATTTAGAGGATTTATATTTTAAAGATGAGATTAATTTCTATTTGTTTTTCATTTTTATAAATGTCAAAGCATAATGTATTATGAAAAATGTAGGCAATAGAATTTTTGAAATTTCCTAGGGCATTCATAAAAAATTATCAGAGATGTCTATCCTCCTCCTCTCCCCCAAACAGCTTGGTACTTTTGGAAAAAAATTACAAAGTAGAAAATACTCAAGAACTAGGCAAAATGTTGCTTGAGCTCAGGAAGAAAAGGAGATTTGAAAGCTTATATACCTCCCTGACATTTTTCTTCTCCTAGTTTTGAACGTGATTACCTGTCTGCTCATTCATCTGACATATATTTAATGAATGTATTGAAGGGCTGGCACTTTAGTAATGAAAGACACAATCCTGTCCTTATGGAGTTTATAGTTCTGTGGCAGATATATGCAGTGGAACGAATAGGCAAAACATGTACCATGTGCTATGCTAGATGGCAAAATGTACTAAGAAAATTAAAGCAAAAAAGGTGTGTGCCTTTGTTTTCCTTCTAATTGAATTCTTATTTTGTTTTCTATTACCTTTAAGTGCTTTTACAGAGGTTTCAATTCAGCATGTCAATTTGTGAGTACAATGCATCTCAATCAGTCAGGATGATGCTTTAAACAAGCTAAAGGGTTTCTGTGAGAAAAATGATTGAAGTAAAGACTTACAGGAAAGAACATAAGGTGTGTGGTTATTTGGAAGGAAGATGTTCCAAGCTGAAGAGAAAGCCAACATGAAGTCTTTGACAGAAGCACAAATGGGCTAGGGAGGAACAGAAGCATGTTAGTATGACTAAAGTCAGTCATAACCCCTCTGCCTGTGTGATTGCAGTCCTTCTGTTGTAACAATAAATGTTTGCCTACCTGTATTCTAGATCCGTAGTCTAGGCCAGCTGAAAATATTGCAGAAGATATTTAGACCAGAGCTTGCTTTACTTTCCATTTCCAAGAGCAGTGTTGTTTTGGACACAAATTGGAATGGAATTAGTTGGGCGGTCTATTCTTCGGCTTTGATTGAAAACAAAATCATTTTGGAGAAATGAAAACCTCTAATGCCTTGATTAGATGAATTAAAATCTTATATAAAAATTGATAAACACCACACAGAAAACCAAGTGTTAGAATTGATTGGCCAGTTCTAGTTTATCGGCAGACATCTATTGAGATCCTCTAATATAAAGTGTTTGCTGTTGGCTCTTTTCCTCAATCCTATGGCTCTGTTGCAAGAAAAAGCTTAATACCATGTCCTAATAATACTATTCCTTATGTCTTTTCTCAGAGGGTCTTCCTTATCTTGCTTGCAGTCTCTCTTTTCTTAATGTGGAAATTTGCTCTGCCTCTGAGAATTAGTCAGTCATGAAATATTAATCACAATTGTTCTGGGAAGTAAATAGCAGGAAAGACTTCCAGTGTTTCTCCTTAGCATTCTGTGGAGCTCCTGTTGGACTTTGTTTTTTGAATGTGAATCCCTGTAGACAGCTACTACCTACCTGTGGTGATGGGCAAACACATGAGACACTCCCACAGATTTTCAAGGCATAATTCTTCAATCCCTGACAGAGCTTAGTGTTAAACTACTGAGCTTTCTTCCCACGGAATTATCTGATTTACAATGGGGATAATAGATATTTATAATAGTATTTTCCCTCTGATGTATTAAATACTCTGGCTCATCTCTGTTTTGCATCTTTATAGTTGATATATTTTATTTCCCAATTTTCACTTGTTTCCTCTATGTTAGTCTTTGTGATTTCTAGCCAACAGACTTGCATCTGGATTCATTCTGTTTTGTTATTTAACTTATTTTTCATTATTTATTATTATTGTAAAGGTGATGTACAAGGGGTTACAATAATAAGTACTTAATATGTACTTTTCCTTTCATACAGTGTCTTTTGTTTCCTCTCCCCCAGTCCCTCTCTCCCATGTCCATTCATGAGTTGTATAGTTCATTTTCATCAGTGTCCAGTGAGATCTACTGTTGCGCATTTTACCCTTCTTCCCTAGAGTTTGGTATCTCCCCCTCTGACCCTCCTGAAGATAAATAATTTTTTGTTGTTGTAGGTCATGGGACTTGAACTCAGGGCCTGGGCACTGTCTTTAATATCTTTTTGTTCAAGGCTAGTGCTCTACTGCTCTGAGTCACAGCACCACTTGCAGTTTTCTAGTGCTTCATTGGAAATAAGAGTCTCATGGACTTTCCTTGCCCAGGGTGACTTGGAACCCTGATCCTCAGAGCTCAGCCTCCTGAGTAGCTAGAACGACAGGCATGAGCCACCAGTGCTCTGCTAAAGAGATAAACTTTAAACCAAAATTTTAGATATTTAGTGTCCTGGGGGCTAGAGTGCAGGGATTAAGTAGCAGTGAGAGAGCATGAGGAAGTAGTTGTCACAGAAAGACCTCTATACTACTATACAAGTTTTTCAAGTACCCCTCTGGTCCTATGCTTTGCAATATGCAGGTAATCACGTGCATTCCAGGTCCATAAGCTCCCACATCTCAGCAAATATTTGATATTTGAAAGGAATTAATTAGCCACTCTGTGCATGGAAGGTACTAAAGGTATGTATATTTAGGATATATGTTTTTTTCCTATGTTTTGGATGTATAAGTCCCTCCAAAATTCAGGTTGAAAGTGAATCTCCCATATAATAGTTATTAAGACATGGGGTGTACAGGAGGAGAGAAGGCCATTAGGGGTTAGGGTCATCCTCACAGAGGTGATCACTGGCCTTCTAAAAGCACTAGACAGAACAACTTCTTCCTTTTTGTTCTTCTGCCCTTCTGGAGTGTAAGACGGAAGCAGTAAAGTATGATTTTGGAAGCAGACACTAAGGCCTTATCTGACATGGAATCTGCCCATGCCTTGAGCTCTAACTAGAAGTAATGTTTCTATTATTTATTGAGTACAAAGTCTCGGTTATTTTGTGTTAGCAACCGGAATGGAGTAAGCTAGATTCTAGTAGGTTGAACACTTAAATAGTTGGAATCACAGGTGATCATCTAATTCTGGTAACTTGCTTTGACAGAATGTCTGTTGTCAGGGGTGTCAACCAGCAGAATGGATGCAGAGAAACACATGTTTAAGTATCTAAAATTTTATGTGGTTTGCTTCTCACTTTCTGGAAGACACATTACTAAATCATGGAAAGTTCCTGTGAGTTACAGCTCCTAAGGCCTATTAAGCATGAGTTCATGGATGTAGTTCATGTTGAGATGTTCTGTGAAATAACATGATGAGGACTTCTGTGTAACAAATTATGTCTAAGATAGGGAGAATTAGACACAAGGTTGCAAAGGTATACTGCTACCATGCTATTGAAGCAAACTACTTGCAGTGGAACCTAAAGTACAGTAGAGACAAACGTATTGGTCAGACCAATGGCTACAGAGCAGGATCTCATTGCCAGTGTCATAGGTGCAGCTGCAATTGAAAGTGTGTCTTGGTATCTTGCGATTGAAATGGTCACCTGATTAACTACACTAACCCATGGCCCATCTGTCTTTTACATAGGCCATAAAGGAGAATGACCCATTGTAACAATGAGATGTACAAGACACTACGTTGAAAACGAACTTTACAACTCTGGGGGGGGGTGAGGAGGGAGGAGTTGGGGAGGTGGGAAGGGATGGTAGGGGAAAAACAAAGGAGGGGGTAATAATCCTCGATAGGAAATGGACTCATTACCTTAACTCATGTAACTGTAACCCCTCTGTACAGTATCTTTACAACAAAAAAAATATTAAAAAAAAAGGAGAATGAAATTGAGTCCACCCTTGTGGGGATTCTTAGAGGACATGGCAGAATATAATTCCAGCAAAACTGAATAAACTTCAAAGGTAACAATGACTCTGAGGCTGTGATCTTCCTTTGGGGTAAACTGGGTATAAGGATGTGCTTCGCCATTGTGATGAGCAGATTTCTGCATAGCAATTATGTTAAAGTAATTCTAATTGTCTCTGTGGCTGTAAATAAGTATATGTCTATACCTACACAATTAGTTAGTAGAATGATTTACATTATGGTAATGTTGTGATTGATTTAGTCACTAGTGAAGAAACTAACGTGAAAACTGATTACTGAGGATGGAAATTATGCTTCTCTTGTCTTTAGTGGTGAACGTTTACTACTGGCCCCTAACATTCCAGCATTCCACCATTTCATTTCTGCACATCTGGAAGCATGGTTCGATGATGGCACGTCTCATTATCATCCGTAGGTTATAGAAGACAGCCGCCAAACACAGAACTCTTCTACTAGGTTCATGCCTAATTCATTAATGAATATTCCCATGCCTCTGATGAAGAAGTGTCTCATCCTCTGTCACTGAAGGAGCATCACAGCTACATGGGGGCTGTACCTCTGAGAGGTGTAGCATCATTGGTATTAAAAGTGTGTTATTTCTGTCTTTCTCCTCTTCTTATTCCTCATAATCAATTAGCAAAGTCTTTGTCTCTGCTACTAAAATAAAGTCAGACTCTGGCCACACCTGATTCATTCCACCATTGTCTGACTTTGTACAACAGTCTTCTCTTACCCTAATTAATGTGAGAGCCTTCTGCTTTGCTTATCTGCCTCTATGGCTGCCCCTCCCACCATTTATGTTCAAAACAGCAGCAGAGGGGTCCTCTACGAATGAAGCACAAGCCATTCTTCTGCTCAAAGCCTTCCACTTGCTCCCCATCCCACTCAAAGTGTAGAATCCTGTCTTCACTAAGGTCACAAGGGTTATGTGATGGAATGATGGAGTTCTTTGAATGCTAGCTCTCACTTCACTTCTCTTTGTTTATGCTGCCCTCATTGACCCTTTCCTCCTCCCCTCCCATTTTGTGCTGATACTGAGGCTTGAACTCAGGCCCTTGTAAGCTTGCTTGACTTTTTCACTGACAATGGGTCCTCTAAAAGTTGAGCAAAACTCCCATCTCTAGCATTTTGCTGTCAGTGATTTGGAGAAAAGAAACTTGGAAAAGAATCTTATCCTGGCTTTGAAATGAGATCCTCAGATCTCAGACTTCTGAGTAGACAAGATTACAGGTGTGAACCACCAGTGCCTGGTTGTATTATTATTATTTTTAGAAACCAGGCAAATTCTTGATCTATGTGCTTGCTTTATCTTCTGACTTCTGCCCTTCTTAGTTATTTGCTTCTTCCTCTCTTTTAAGTCTTCTCTTGTGTCACCTCCTTAGTAGGATTTCCCTGATCACTCTTCTTTTGAAGCCTACCGCCTCAACATCCTGCCCAACATTTCTGTGCCTCTTTTCTGTTAGATTTTACTGATAGCATTGATGACCATTTGATTCAGCAAAGCAACCAAGTTTACTTGTGTGCCATTGATTGTCCTTTCCTCCCAAATACCTTGTAAGCTCAGTGTGGACTGGAGTTTCAGAGGAATGCTGAGTATATAGTGAGTCTTCAGTAAATATTGGTTGAATGGATGAATGTATAAAATATGCATAAAATGAATTTCTTCCATGCAATGTAGCAGTTGGGCTCGATGATCTCTGCATAAATCCCTTTCAGCTTTAAAGCTATGAGGATGAAGCTCAAGGTGGGCTTTCTTCTGAGCTTCAGTAATAAGCACTCTACTTAAAATATGGTAATAAAATAGCACTGAATAATCAAAACTGATGCCAGCCATAAGCAACCATCCTGGCTTTATTGATCATGTGTATCTGTCAGATTCCAACCTCAATGCTATCCAGGAGTATTTTCATTTTAAAAGGATTCCCTTACAGATCGGAGAAGCCAAAGGTTATCATTTTCTAATAGAACTCTCAGCCTTCTCGTGTGCCAGGCGATGGAAGCATCTGACAGTTCATCTCACCTCTAGAAAGTATATCTATTCTGTACCTTCATAAATTGAACTCTGAATTTTATGTACATCTTAGCTATCTAAACACAGTAGAATAGATTTTATATGATATTTTCTGCCTGGGTTAGTGGAAAATTCCTCTGCCCTGGTTTATCTGTTGTTCAGCAGTTGAGTGGGAAAAATAAAACCATTTTGAATTTTGAGGTTTTAGGAGTGTGCTTTCAGTCACTACTAAGAAGGGAGAGCTTTTAGTCACAAAAAAGCCTGCAAGGACTTCTTGTGGTTGTGCCTCCATTTGACAACAGTGTAATAAATATTGCTTTCTCCTGGTGTGGATATTATCGTGTTAAAGGAAAATACACAGAGAAGGACAATATAAACAGTGCCCAGATCTCTAGTTCATGGACAAAGAATGAGAAGTTTCATTTATTCATTCTTTCATTTGACAACCATCTATTGAGTACTTTCTATATGTCAGGGAACTCTTCCATACATTACTGGCACATGAAATTCCATTCCCGGATTGGGTTGCACAGTTCATTCATCCACTCAACATAGTGCAAGCTGTGCATCAGATACTGCCCGTGAAACAAATTGTTTTGGATCTTGTCATGGTGGCATTTCTTTGCCAAAGGAAGGAAAGGTGTCTTAGGTATCTGGGCAAAGTGTAGGATGAGGAAACAAGGAAAGGTTGAAAACTGTATCTTGGGAGTCTGGCAAAACAAGTAGAGAGTCACTAGAAAAAAACAGCTTGGAATGTGCCTTGACAAATAAGGAGATGTTTGGTGTGACAGGAGGTTATAGATAAGAGACAAAGAATCCAGTAAGCGCAAAGGAAGAGCGTTTTGAACACATAAGGAAGAGTCAAGGAGTTGTAAGAATTTTAAGGTGGAGACAACTACTAGGCCAGATAATTTAGTCTTCTGTGTCACTTTAAGAAATGTGCTCTTTCTTCCATGAGCTATAGACATCCTTTGAAGGTTTTTAAGAAGGATAGTTACACGATCTCTCTTAGCTTTTAAAGATCACTGTCACTTTGGTAGCACTTAGAGAATGAGTTACAGGAAGTGAGACTAGAGCCTGAGAGATAGGAAGCTCTTTCCAAGTTTAGATAAAAGATGAAGCAGGAGGAACTCAGGCTATCAAACAGGGAAAGGAAGAAGAGGATAGGCATAAGAAATTGTAAGGATGAGGTTTAGTCAATGGGTCTAGGAGACAGTGGGAGGTAAGATAAAGGGAGGAATAAAAATGACTTTCTGCTTTCTGAGCAAAAGAATAGGGGATGGTATTTTCTGCACAGAGAAACAGTGAGGACAGATGTGCTTTCTCAGAAGTGAGTTTGCTTTGGGGGCTTGCCTGTGTAGTCTGGCTACAGACTGTGGAATGCTGCCTGTGGAGCTAGATTTCACCGTGTGAGTGCTAAATAGGCCTTGGTAAGCTCCTTTAACAGGTATTTATAGGAGAGAAGGATTTGAAGATTGTCAGTATTTTAGGGTAAATGGAGGCAGAGTCTGCTTAAATACCTTCCCTGAGAAATGATTCAAACTTCTAAAACAGAAACTGACTCATTACCTGGAGTAAGTGCATTTTTCTTTTCAGTTAATACATTTAAGTCAAGATAGAAAAAAAATGGAGTTCTCCAATAGGGGAATCATGTAAAATGATCTAAGGTGCTTCTACCCAGCCAAATTCATTGGATAAAAGCAGGAAGAGCTTACCTTACTTAGCCAAGGTGACATTCTCTGTATGATTCAGAGGTCCAGGTGAAATCTTGATGGACTCCCTTGACTACCTAAAATTTACAATAAAAGCATTAGAACTTTATTCTGTGAATCTCAGTCTTAATTATAGTTGAAATCTGTATTCCCCTAAAAAGTGTTAGGACTTGATATTTTGCCCACTATGCTTATATATAATGTGTATACCCACACATGGTGAGCAATATATACTTATCTATAAATATAGATATATTTATTTTGCTCACTATATATATAAATATAGTATATATACTTAAATACTTTACATACTATATACAGTTCTATATAGTATATATATAGAGAGAGTATAAATATGTGTAAATTTGTTTGGCATAAATGTATTTGTATACATATATAAATATATTGCTCACTATCCATAGGGAGCACAATATTTGTATATATACACAAATTGTTTACATATACACACACTTAATCTGTGTAGTTGATTAATGCCTATATTATAGCTCGAATCCCATGCCATGAAAATTAATTTTTCCATGACATTCTCTACCAGGCAATGTCTCTGAGGACAAAAAGATTCATTTGATTCATCAGTGAAACTACCACCGAATAAAGTCCATGCTTCAGTTGACTTTTGGTGAATGAATCATCACTTACGAAGACAGTACCTGATTGGCCCTTTTTTTGTTTCGAAGTGTTTTATGCTGTGTCCCCTGTGCACCCTTCTGGGGAAGGGAATCATGTTGCTATGCCTATGTAACACAGGAGCTAGGTGAGCCCCAGCGACTTGCACAAGAGGACGCAGTACAGCGAGCAGGAAATGGAACTAGAACCTACGTCTTCTCATTGCAATTCCTTTCCCAAGAAAGGGCTGCAAGTGAGGCGGAGACTGAAAGCACTGAGCTCCTCTGAGAAGTGTGGAGTAAATGAGATTTTGTCTCAGAACATGGGAGCTGGGAATAGAGGTGAAAAACTACATCCACTGCCAATTTTTGTCTAGAGTAGCCTTGAAAGCTAACATTTTATAAAGACACCACTGAGTTCAGATTTCCACAGAGGGCAGGTCAGCAGTAATCCTGGCATTATGTGCTTTCAGGTCTGTGGCCACAACCTAAACGCCTGTGAAAGAAATCTCACAGTCCATTTGTGCGCTCCTTTGGAAAATGCAGGTGTGGTTGTAAAGAGCTGTGGGTACACGGAGCTTGAGTTACAAGGGCAGATGTTAAATATTCATCCCCAGAGAGGCTCATTGGGGTTTCTAATAGTATTGACTGCACTCCAATTTTATTTTCTTTTCTTGCTTTACGAAAAGACTTCTGTTGCTGTAAACTCCCCAGTTTTAACAATTTCATGCGAAAGGGGATATAAACGTTATCTAGAGTGGCAGAATTTGGTAAGCTTTTAATAACGAGGAAGTAAAGCCAGGTCTTTGAAAGTAAGTGTTGTGGTGGTTAGATGAATGTCTGTGTGGGGGTGTACATTCATTCCTTTTGGTTGACTGTGTGGGGTGGGACATAAATGTGGGGATCAGACATGGAGGAGGAGGAAGGATGCTACAGGAATAAAACTTGTGAGATCTGTTTGATAAACATTTACTTCCATCTTTCACTTAGACTTGTGAGGCCATTAGAGAGATGTTTACCCCTTCTCTTACCTCCCAGGTTAACATCCACTTAGTGTTTGAATCCTACTTGGCTCTCTGGTGAGCAGGTGTAATGCGCATTATCTACCACAGTGAGACCCTAAAGGTGCCAGGAAGTACTGACGAGTGCTGTCTCTTCTTACAATATCTAAAGGACTGGAGGTTGCCCTTCTGCTTTCTTGGTGACTCCATGCCCTTGGGTATCTCTGACAGGGAGTCTGTGATGTCTCTATTTGTGTGTGTGTAACAATGTATTATCAAACCCTTGCCTTAGGTAGTTCAGTTGCATTTCCCAGGAAGGATACTTCCTTTCAGAGATCTCTGGGAAGGGAAGTGTCACCTTGTGGGTCATTATCATCATCTGGGAAGCCACCAAACAGTGTCAGCTCATTCCTCTTCCTGCCGTCCCCCCTCCCCCCATCTCCTTGACAATGCTTCTCAGCACCTAACTCTTCTCACCTCTTCTCTACCTTTTCTGCCTGGTTTTCCCTCCATGGCTCATCAACAACAAAACTGGAGCCTTAGGCCCAGTGACCTTTCCACTTCACTCATTGTGCTTGTCTGGTCCCATTTTATAATGGCAGAATGGAAAATCCTTAGGTGCTATCCTTATCCATAATTTACATTCAAGATCAAGTGTTTTTTTAATGTTTATTTAATTTTACATGTAAAACATTACAAAACTCTGGCTGGTTGATTCCAGAACTATTTTATCCTCTCTTTCTGTTTTATTATTCTTTTTTTTTCTTTTCTTTCTTTCTCTCTCTCTCTTTAAGTGGCTGGTGGAAATAGGAAAAGGGAGGGGAGTCATTTAGATGGGGAAAGACATTTCTCTAAATGTCAATACTTATGAAACGCCATTTTAAACCTTTATAAATGATTATCTTCCTCAATACTGATGAGGCAGTTTCATATTGCTGCTCAATTTATTTACTCAGGAGACCAATTTATTTCACTACCTCGGTACTAACTGTTTGCATTGACATCTAGGTCTGCTTTGAGCAAGCAACTGTGACAAGTTGTTTATTGAACTGTAAACAGGTATTGTCTGAATCTAAACAATGACTTTATCTAATTAGGAGACCCTGGGCATCATCTGAGCCCCATGTGGCTAGCCTAACCCACTTCTGGCATCTCCTGCCGATTCCCCAAGCCTCTTTACAATCTCCTTGCTCAGAGTGAAACCCTTTATCACAAAGTAAAGAATCATCTGTATTTGTCCTGTAGCAACATCCTGGTGCTTTGTGTTAGGAAAAAAAAAAAAAGAAGAAGACTGACTCTAATAAACAAGCAAGGGCATCCCAATTTAGAATGGTTGCATGAGAAAAGGAAAACATGAATGAGATATAAAAAGAAAATGAAGATGAATAAAGATGAACTGGGTCTGTTGCCTACATTATAAGGATGCTTTGTATAAATGAGAAAACATTTTCCCCCAAAAGAGAATTCCATGGCACGGGGGTAAAGGGAGATTTTAGACAAAAGTACAGGTATGATGATGGGAAGCGTCATAGGAGAGCAGAGGGTGTGGGGGAGATGTTCACTTAGGAACTCAGATAGAAATAGAACGCCATGGAAAGCACTTGGGAATCCTCATCTACCTTGGCATTGCTTTGTGTCTGAAGATGCTAATTGAGCTCAGCAATCAATGGCTTTTGTTTTCAATTGTTGTGCTTTTCTGAAAGATTTTGCCCAATACCGGAAGGAGGAGCTACTAACAAAGCTTCACTTTTCTGTAGCTATTATTATTACATTTTCCTCTTGGAAGGGAAGAATTCATTGCAATTTTGTTTTTAAAAAAATGCCACCAGAGTGAAGTTTTCAAACATGAGGCCCAATGTAGCTAGCTTCCTAACAACAACAACAAAATTGCCCATGGATGCCCTACTGGCAAACACTGGAAAGTACAAATGCTGCAGAAAAGTGAGTAGCGTGATATATTTACTTTTTCCACATGTATCTTATCTGGAAGCCATCTTTTCACCGGCTTTCAGTCTCTCCTCAGGCATTAAGAGACGAGAGCTGCTTTTGTGGTTGCTTCCTTAATGCTTTGTGTAAATGGTCTCACTCACTGAGGTCCAATCGGTGGGTTCGTGGTGAATACCTCATGCAATATGAATCTATTTAAAAATTAATAGTAGATCAATATTAATTCAATAAAATATTTTAATCTGAGCGATGAATATTTCATACAGCTATGCAGATTTCAAAAGCCGTTTTCATGTGTCTGACAGGCTGTCCAGTTTTCCACGACGACATTGAAATTATTCCTCATGCACTGTGCTGTGGGCCTCCAGGCTCTCTCAGCTAGAGCCGCCCAGGTCAACGGTTATGTTTATTCAAACTGCTGAAGGAATGCAAATGAGATGCATGCTGCTAAGGAACATAGGAAAGTTTACCTTGTTTAATGGAGTTGATCGTTTTCTCCTGTCTTGGATTGGAATCTACTTAAAAGGAGTCTCTCGCCATCTTATAGGTTAATTCTTGTTCACGCCAGGTTTGACTCAAATCAGACCTGGCATGTTGAGCCACCTGAAGCATTCCCTGGAAAAAAAAAAAAAAGGTTCTAAAGAGATGGACTGCCACTGCGCTGGTTGAAATGAGCCAGTTGCACCTGGCTGATAAAACCAGAGATTTACTGCGGTGCACACAGGCCCCAGCTTCCACAAGCTCCTCTCTCTCCTGAGCCTCTTCCTTGTCATTTACATCCATCATCTCTCCTATCTGGTATCATCAGCTAGAACAATGGAGGGTGATGTTATTGAGACAGGGCTGTGCTGTGTGCCTTGGAACATTGGGGCTGCATCCACTTGCATTGCTCACTGGCTACTGAGAGGGCAATTGCGGAGCTAGGGACAGATGGAAGCCATAAAGACCTTGGAATTCAGGTAATGTCCATTAGGAGGGAAAAGTGGTTTCAGTACTGATCCAATAGAAGAAGAGCGGGTAATGGCTAAATAATTCACTTCCTTCTGTTGGGGTTTCCCCTTTCATTTGTCTTAAATGTGTGTGTGTGTGTGTGTGTGTGTGTGTGTGTGTGTGTGCACGCGTGCACGCACGCTACCTCATATCTTAGCTCCCAGGAAAGGAAATGTAACAGCTTACATTAAAATGTGTCAGCTCTGGTTTCTTCTTCAGGGAGCAATGGCAAATGAGGTGAGTGAATTTATTGAGTGTTTCCTGTGTGTGGCCCAAACCCTGGAGAACAATCCGTATAGGTTAGAATAGCCCCCAACTATGAAGCATATTGTGGACATAGTAAAGGATTGCAATAAGTTGCTCAATCAAGCAGAACCGTGTTGGATCTCCGCCCCTCCGCAGCCCAGCTTAGTCTAGTACATAGTAGGCCCTCCATGTATAGGCTGCTGAACAAATGGATTGGCACACCTTTTCCTTTGGCCTTTACTTATTTAACTTGGCTCTGTAGTGTTCTGTAGATACCAAGTAGGTGTATTTCAGAACTCTGTCCTAGAATAAGACAGATACCTCACTTTTCTGTAATTTACCATTGTATTTTCATTTGAAAAGAGAAGGTTGCCATTTTGGAGAAATGGTACCGTGGTCATAATATTGAAGCTAAGGGCACGCCACCCCATGAGCCAATTCTTGCGGCCGGGCTCTCTCTAGACTGTGTGGCAGAGTGCTGGCCCAGCAAGTGCTCCTGTTGGGTGGCCCTTGGCACCCTGTCTTCTTCCCATAATTTAATAAGTTGGTTTATTTCTGAGTGGAGCCGAGTGGGTTCCTTGATCCTTTTACATAAACTAACTGAGCAGGAAGAGAGATCAATACACACAGAAGGGGCCCAAGTCTGCTGTGGACACAAGAGTTGGCCTTGATCCATTGACGAACTGATGGGCTTTGCCAATGTCTGGCCTCCTTTTAGCAATGAAGGTCCTGTAGCCTTCCCAAGCAAATAGGGAAACGTAGCTACCCTGATAGAACCTTAGCATTGACATGACAAGGATTTTTATTTTTCAGTACTGAGGGTTGGACCCAGGGCCTGAAATACCAGGTAAGGTGCCCTCGCTCCTTCATGTCAGGGTTTTGCTCTTTAGTTTTCTATGGGCTTCAGGTGAATGCTGAATTTCTGGAAGTTAGATGAATTAGAAGATCGAGAAGGACTCTGGTAGATTTTATGATTCTTCTCATAATAGTACTATGTGAAATTGAGATAGTTGAGAGATCACCTACCAAGTGGCATACATATATATGCATTATATGTTTATTTTTAATTATCATATTTATTGTATATGTTAGTGAGGTTGAGTATATTTCCATCCAAAACATGTAACATTCATTGGTCATATCTAACTACCCCTTTTTACCTTTGATCTTTTTACATTTACCTCACACCCTTTCAAGTCCTTAGTAAACCTTATTTTTTTTCACGTCAACCTGGTTTGTTATTTTCCATATATGAAATTGGACATAAGGCACTTGCCTTGTTATTTCTATTTTGCTTAACATGATATCCTTGAGTCCCATCCATTTTTTTGCTGCAAATGACTGGATTCTATTCTACTCCGGGCTGAATAATGCTTCATTGAGTATATGGGCCATGTTTTCTTTATCTCCACCCATCTGTTGATAGGCATCTAGTGTAAATCTATATCGTAAGTCTTGCAAGGGTACTGTCATAAATACGGATGTGTAAATATCTCCTTTGTGTGCTGTATCCATTTCCATTGCCTATACACCTAAGGGTAGGATAGCTAGATCATAGGGTAGTTCTGTATTTAATTTTTTGAGGAACCTCTATAATTGTAACCCATCCAACATTGTATCCCATTCAGATTTACAAACCACATTGAGAATCAGCTTTCAAGAAGGACCTAGTTGACTAGTGACTGGGGGAACCCATTCTCTTCCACAGTAACTCAGAGAAGCTCCACGTTACACCCAGCTTTCAAACCCAAAGTCCTTGCTTCTAACCACTCAGCTGAGGGCCAATCTGTGTTTATTTATATTTATTTATTTATTTACTTGGGTCCGGTCATGGAGCTTGAACTCTGGGCCTGGGCGCTGTCCCTCAGCTCTTCAGCTCAAGGCTGGCGCTCTACTACTTGAGCCCCAGCGCCACTTCCAGCTTTTTTCTTTTTGCTTATGTGGTGCTGAGGAATCGAACCCAGGGCTTCATGCATGCAAGGCAAGCGCTCT